>NC_044400.1:79198692-79526904 GCF_006542625.1 Nomascus leucogenys
GGGAGGCAGAGGTTGTGGGGAGCCGAGATTGTGCCATTGCACTACAGCCTGGGCAACAAGAGCGAAACTCCGTCTCAAAAAAAAAAAAAAAAAAAAAAGTGCATACATTAAGGCTCCCTGTGCTGTAAAGTTCAATGTCTTTTGGGAAATGGAGTCAGGTGTCTGTCATCACAGCATCATCCAGAATAGTTTCAGCGCCGAGAACTCCCCTGTGGCTCACTGACTCAGCTCCCAACTGTTGCCAATGCATTCATCCTCCTGCGATTTCTTTTCACAAGTGCAAACAGATACGAACGCATCCTCACCCCACTTTCAGACAGAAAATGGAGCAGACACTCTGCAGCTTGCTTTTTTCTGCTTAATACGTCTCAGGGGTCTTTCCTTGTTAGCACTCAGAGAAAGCCTTGCTTCTGTTTCACAGCTGCTGGCTACCTGTTGTGTGGCTGCAGTGTGGTTTATCTGACACCCAGGTTACCTCCAAGGCATTGCTGTTAGAAATAAGCGGTATGGACAACCACATACCTTGCCATTTCAGAAGTCGACAGTCATCTGCAGGGCGAACTCCCAGGAGTGGGGTTGCTGGGCAAAGGGTCAGCACAGTCGTGGTTTTATGAGCGTTGGTCATTTGCCCTCAGATCGGCCCCGCTGGCACCGTGCTCTCTGCAGCCTGCCCAGGGTGTGCTCCTGGATGCCGGGTGCTCCTGGATGCCGGGTGCTGCCACTCCAGGAGGTGCTGCCACTCCAGGAGGTGCCACAGGGCCCCTTGGGGTCTTTTTGCACTCCCTGACAGGGGGACATTGAGCAACATTTCCTACATTTTCCGGCGATAGGCAGAAGCTGTCCGCACGGGCCCCTCGCTGTTTTACTGTGGAGTTGTCGATCTTTTTCCTCTGGTGCTTGAAGCGGAGGTCAGCGTCTCAAGCGTGGTTTAATTAACAGCAGCTGCTGGCAGAGGGGCTGGGGCCAGCCTGACTCTAAACCAAGACCAGCAACAAAATTTGCTTGTTGCAAATTAAAAGTAACGGGAATGAGGAACATCAGACAAACCCCAGTGCAAGCACAATCACAAAGGTACCTACCAGTTCTCCCCAGAACTGTCGAGGTCAGGAGAATGGAGACATCTGAAAAACCTTCCCGGCCAAAAGGCACCCCAAAAGACGAGGTGATGAAACCAGACGTGGTGTCCCCCATGGACTTCTGCGTGGAGCGGAAGACGGATGTTAGGAGAAACTAAGGAAGTCGAGTCGAGTGTGAATTGTGAATAACAATAGCAGGTCGATGTTGGTTTATTGAATGTGACGGGTTACGCAGGTGTGAGATGGTCGTCACGGGGGAGGCTGATGGGAGTTTATGCCAGCGCCCTGCACTGGCTTCCCAACTCATCTATCTAAAACTTTCAAATAAAGTTTAGGTTAAAAAAACACCTTCAAAAAGCCACTTGAGGCTGGGTGCGGTGGCTCACGCCTGTAATCCCAGCACTTTGGGAGGTGGAGGTGGGTAGATCACTGGAGGTCAGAAGTTCGAGACCAGCCCAGCCAACATGGTGAAACCCCATCGCTACTAAAAATACAAAAATTAGCTGGGCATGGTGGCGCATGCCTGTAATCCCAGCTACTCAGGAGGCTGAGGTGGGAGAATCGCTTGAACCCAGAAGGTGGAGGTTGCAGTGAGATCATGCCGCTGCACTCCAGCCTGGGTGACAGGGCAAGACTCCGTCTCAAAAAAAAAAAAAAAAAAAGACATACTCCTCTAGGCACATTGCTATGCCTTTGCCCATTCTGGGACTCCTGCCTGACCTTCCCTTGCCCTCTTTGACACCTGCCATCCTTCAAAGCCCTGCTCAAATGTCACTGCCCCCAGAAAGCCTTCCCTGACTGCCAAGCACAGTTAATATCCTCACTCATACCCTCTGCCACCCAACGCCACTCCTGTTCCACACTATCAGTTGGATTTGTCTGATGTGTTTCTCACATTAGACAGGGGTTATGGGTTTGGGGGAGGAAGACCATGACAGCAAAGCACACTCCTGCTCGCATCATAGCAAGGACACCTGCTGTCAACAGGCTTTATCATTGATGCTGTGGACCCTGGTCACCTGGCTGAGGGGTGTCGGTTGGGCTTCCCCGTTTCCACACTATACTCTGTGGAAGGAAGCCACCATGTGCAGCCCACACTAAAGGAGTGGGGGTCACGCTCCGCCCCTCAGCCTAAGTTAGTTGGAATTCTTTTGCCCGGGGGGGTCTGTCTGTCTCTTCTCCCCTATTTACCCAGCTATCCCATCACTTACGTGTATTGGTGTGGACTCATACATATTTGTTTTCTTTTTTTTTGGAGATGGAGTCTTGCTCTATCACCAGGCTGGAGTGCAGTGGCGTGATCTTGGCTCACTGCAACCTCCGCCTTCCGGGTTCAAGCAATTCTCCTGTGTCAGCTGCCCGAGTAGCTGGGATTACAGGCGCGCACCACCGTACCCATCTAATTTTTGTATTTTTAGGAGAGGCGGGGTTTCACCATATGGGCCAGGCTGGTCTTGAACTCCTGACCTTGTGATCTGCCCATCTCAGCCTCCCAAAGTGCTGGGATTACAGGCGTGAGACACATTTGTTTTCTATTTGGGGTTATTTGTTTTCTATTTGGGGTCTATTTCTACATATTTGTTTTCTATTTGGGGTTGACATTACCACTGCTTTACCTGTGTTTTGTTGCTCACATTGTCCCAGCTTTGGCCACTTTCAGTTGACTCCTGTGTCCCTTTGTCACAGTTCCATCATTTCGGGGATCTATTGATCCATTTAACTATTGGTTGGTTGATGGATCACACTTCCTTACTTCCTGATGCGACGAGACACTCCAGGCCCACTGTGTTTATTTCCTGCTAGGGAATGTATTTCACAAATATTTCACGTGCGGAGGCTGGCACAGAGCCCCTCCTCCAGGCAGCCTCCCCAGCTGTCTACAGGCAGGACTGGGGCTGTGCAGTGCTCCCCTTTCCCGACCTCTCTGCGATGGCTGCTCCGGCCGAGCTGTCTCATCTGGCTCCATGGCTGCCTCCACCACAAGGCCGAGTCTGGGCTCTCTAGAGGGCGGTAGGCATCTGACTCATCCATGTCGGATGCTGAGCCAGGCCCAGCGTCGGGCAGGCAGGTTGGATCTGGGCAACACTGCCTGCTGATCCTGCCCCACTGAATAATAATGCCGATGACTGCTGTCCTTTGTGGGACCCCTCCTCTACGGTGGCAGGTGTTGGGCCTGGGCAGGGCCGTAAAGCAGCTACCCCGGGGGCTTCGAACCCAGGCTTCAGAATCTGCTCTCCGTCATCGGGGTTGCACCCCAGCATGCACTGTGTGGGCCAGTAGGGGAGTTTCCCGGTCCCCCCTGTGTGGTACCTGGACTGCTACGCTACCCTTGGTGAGCAGGGGAGGGCTATGCCAGGGTAGAAGAGGTGAGGGATGTGTCCATCCCGCAGCAAGTGAGGGGAGACCCCGGGACCCACACCTGGCTGGACACCAAAGTGGTGGGCCACGCCCCTTAGACGCCGCCTGGGAGACACCCCAGTGGGTTAGCAGGCATGTGAGGTAGCAGCTGTGGATGTTGGCCCAACAAGGGGCTGCTGCCTGGAGCCTGCACTGGGTACCCGTCACCAGGCAGCCACCCCCTCCCTGCCTCTCCAGTGTCCCAGGGGGAGGTGCAGCCAGTGCTGTGGCCAGATCCTGTTGGGCACTGCTCACAGGCACACGTGGCTCAACACGTGAGGCGGGAGAGCTCAAACTCCACCTAGGGCAAGCCCGTGCCCGCTGCAAGCCGGTGGTTCCCTCCCACCCAGCTGCCCACACAGCTTTGCCTCAGCAGAAGTGCACTTGACTGGGCTCTGCCCCCTTCTGCGTGTCTGGCAGAGGTGAACCCCGCTCAGAATACATGGGGCTGTTGGTGCCCACCTGGCTTGGGCAGCCCGGCCCCCTGTCACCGGCACTTGGTTTGTTAGTCATTCAGCAAACGCTTGCAGAGCGTGGCGCTGTGCCGGGCATGGGGCCCACAGAGAGCAAGGCCCGCCGGTGCCCTCGCTGGAGGAGCCCACGGTGCAGGGGACCTGCCTAGGAAGCAAGTGGTGGTGACAGACGATGGCCCCAGTCCCAGGAGGGGCGGAGCATGCTGAGGCTCTCCAGGGTGCAGGGCAAGGGCTGGCCGGGCTGGCGGCCAGGGTAGGCCTCTTTGAGGAGGCAACACACTGCTGTCACAGCCTGGAGGAGAAGGGGTGCCAGGAAGGAGTGGTGTGCAGAGGCCTGGGCAGGCGTTGGGGGTGTGGGACAGCACAGGGTGGCCAGGGCCCCGCCAGGAGTGGGAGAGGGGAGAGCAGGCGGAGGGGAGAGCAGGGGGAGGCTGGCAAGGGTGGCTTGGATGTAACCGGGTGGGGAAAGAGAGGGGTCATGTGCCAAGTGCCCTGTGGTGCCATCTGCTAAGATTCAGGGCTGGTGGGGGGCAATAGGTGTCCAGTTCTGGCTGGGTGGTGTCTGGGCTGGCTACTGGCCATCAGAGAGGCAGACAGTGGCACTGGCACAGGCCCTCATTCTGAGCTGCAGCCCGGGGACCTCAGTGAAAGCAGATGGCTCTGAAGTCCCCGCCGGCGTGAGCTCCCCGCACAGAGTGTGGCCCTTAGAGAAGGCATGACCTTGAGGCAGGAGGAGGCTGGGAGACGGGAGGTGTCCAAAGGGTGTGGTCAGCGAGTGGACCAGTGGCCCCAAGAGACAAGGAAGAGGGAGCCGGGAAGGGACTGCTGGGCTTAGCCACCTGGAAAACACTGGTGACCTGTGCCTGGGTAGTTTTGGGGAGCGCGGGGTGGGTGCGTTGCTGTGACGCCAGGAAGTGGGGCATGGAAAATAGCACTTGAGATTTTGCTGGGAGGTGGCAGCACTGGCCGCAGGTGTCTGCGATCACCAGCGTGCCCCCCGTGACATCTGGCCCAGTCCAGGTGGGTAGCAGGGGGCCTGCAGGAATCCCGAGCCCTCCTCCCCTCCGCCTACTGTCATCTCGGCCTCGGAGCCTCGAGCTCCCAGGAGATGGCTCCCAGCTGGGAGGACTTCACCCCTTCGGAGGAGGTGGGAGACTGTGTGCTTGCGCTGGGTTAATGATTGTGTAAGCCAAGGTCAGGATCAACCCCCGTCACCAGGCTCTGCAGAATGCTAACATTCCAGCTGAGGTCCCACCCGATTCACAAAAGTTGGGGCTCTGAGGAGTTCGGGCCTATGGGATTGGGGGTCCTGCGGGGACTCATCTGTAAGCTGGGATCTGATGTCCCCAGGCTCTTGGGAGAATGGCAGCCTCGCAGCCCCTGCCGTGTGCCCTCATCTGGGGCCTTCTCCTCTGTGCAGTCTCTCTTGGTCACCCACACCCCACCAGCCAGCTGGTCCATAGGGTGTTTCTGAGGCTTGGCCTCTTCTGGTTCTGTGATCTTTTTTTGGAGACAGGGCCCGGCTCTGTCGCCCAGGCTGGAGTGCAGTAGTGTGGTCATCTCTCGCTGCAGCCTCCAACTCCTGGGCTCAAGCAACGCTCCCACCTCAGCCTCCCGAGCAGCTGGGACTACAGGCATGCACCACCATGCCCAGCTAATTTTTTTGTATTTTTTGTAGAGACAGGTTTCACCATGTTGCCCAGGCTGGTCTCGAACTCTTGGACTCGAGTGATCCTCCTGCCTCGGCCTCCTAAACTGCTAGGATTACAGGCGTGATCCACTGCGCCCAGCCCTGGCTCTGGGATTTTACCCTCTCCGCACCTCTGTTGCTCGTGGTTTTGAAGGTGGAGATGCAGAGGACTGGCGGGAGCTGCAGGACTGCCGCGGGGGCTCCTACGTAGGTAGTGAGGGCTCTCTGGTCAGCTTCCCGCAAGGAAGGAAGGTCCGTCTTCTGAAATCTCTGCTGGGGAAACAGCTCGCTTCCCTCACCACCCCCAGATGAGGAGCACTGTGCTAAGGAGTCTCAGGCACCTGGTCAGCGGGTCAGGCAGACCCAGGGAGAAGAAAGGACTGTGGACCTGCTGGGCCGCAGAGTCAGCGATTCCCTGGGCTCCAGGCTGACGCCTGCCCCGACAGAGCAGGACATTCCGGCCAGTTGGGGGGTGGGTGTCTTCAGTTCCAGCCCAGGCACGAGAACTGCTGACCGCTTCCTGCAGGCCTCCCACCCGGCGGCCCAGCCACCCATCCGGCCGGGGTGGCCATCAGTCATCTGGAAAGCCTATGAGCCCCGTGTCCTCTTTTGCAAAGAGCAGTTCCTGAAATCACGGGGCCTAGAGCTCTGCTCTTCCGATCGGGGGCCGGTTGCAGCAGCAAAGGCCAGAAATAACACACGGTGTGAGTGCTGCTGAGTAGAGCACCATCCTAGCCCTTTCCGGGGGATGACTCATGATGCTGCCATTCCAGCACCAGCTGGTACGGGGCTCCAGGCTAGCGGCTTATCATGCCGGCCCAGATACACCCGTCCTCAAACTCGGGTGCGCAGAGGAATCAACTCAGGAAGGAACCTCGGGAGAGATTTGTGCCGGTCCTTCCCCCCGTCCTCGGGTCTGAGTAGGACTTGAGAATCCCTTGGGAGGTGTGCGGGGACATCTTTGCTTGTGTTTCTGGGAAACACTGCATTCAGCAGACAGCATTTTATACAGGAGGAATCGGAGGCCGGGAAAGATGACGGGGCTGCTCAGCGTGGAGCTGGGGTCCGGCCGGGCTGTGTTCTCCAGGGGCAGGGGCCGAACTCTGAGTTACATTTATTTATTTATTTATTTATTTATTTATTTATTTATTTATTATTTTTGAGACGGAGTCTTGCTCTGTCACCCAGGCTGGAGTGCAATGGCGCGATCTCGGCTCACTGCCACCTCGGCCTCCCAGGTTCAAGTGATTCTCTCACCTCTGCCTCCCAAGTAGCTAGGATTACAGGCACCTGCCACCACACTCAGCTAATTTTTGTATTTTTTTTTAGTAAAGACGGCATTTCACCATGTTGGCCGGGCTGGTCCCGACCTCCTGACCTCCCATGGCCTCCCAAAGTGCTGGGATTACAGGCGTGAGCCACTGTGCCTGGCCATCAGTCACCTTTAAAATGAAAGGGCCACGGAATCACCAGGAACTCTCCTTCCTGTGACCTTGGGTAAAGGTCTTTTTCACCCTGCCCCTCAGTCTCCCCATTTGTAAGCCTGAAGGTTGTAAATTACAATCTTCTTATCCAACCACTTGTCTTTATTTTATTTTATTTTATTTTATTTTATTTTATTTTATTTTATTTTATTTTATTTTTGAGATGGAGTCTCACTCTGTTGCCCAGGCTGGAATGCCGTGGCATGATCTCAGCTCACTGCAACCTCTGCCTCCCGGGTTCAAGCAATTCTCTCGCCTCAGCCTCCTGAGTAGCAGGGATTACAGGCATGTGCCACAACGCCCAGCTAATTTTTGTATTTTTAGCAGAGATGGGGTTTCACCGTGTTGGTCAGGCTGGTCTCAAACTCCTGACCTCGTGATCCACCTGCCTCGGTCTCCCTAAGTGCTGGGATTACAGGCGTGAGGCACGGTGCCCAGCCCACTTGTCTTTATTTGTTGCCTTCTCTTCCGCTCCGAGTTTAGGTTCATGTCGCCACCTGGTGATTGCCTTCTCTGTGCACACATTTGCACGATTGCAGGCATGACCAGGGTGGAGCAGCGAAGCGGGGCCTGATGTGACGTACCATGTTTCAAGCCTGTTTCACAGCACAAGACGGCCTCAGCTCTGTGGTCCACAAACCACATGACCAAATCTGGCCCCCTGTCTTGTATAATAGATAGTTTTCTTGGCACGTGGCCACACCCGTTCACTTACTGCTGTCTGTCTGCTTTCCTGCCGTAAGGGCAGGGTTGTGATGGACCTGATGGCTGGCGAAGCCAAACGCGTGTCCCCCTGGCCCTACCCAGAGCTCGTTTGCCTCCCCTGTTCTAAAACGACCTTGGAGGCTCCTGCGTGCCTGTTTCTGCTGGACAGGGCCGATGGGAGAACCAGCAGCCTGCTGAAGTGGGGAGACCAGTGTGGGTAGCCTCTAGCCCCTGGGCCTCTGCATTCCTGAGAGTCACTTTTATGGCGTTGTAGATTAACCCCCTGGGGTGCAAGCATGCTGGCCTCTCCTTGGCTACCAGCGTCCATAGTCCCCTGAAGTGGCTGTGGGAGATTTTAGCACACTGCCTGCTAGGAGCACAGTTGTTTGAGCTGGCCCTGACCCCTGAGAAGCCCTTTACTCCTCTGCTTTGCCTGGTTCCTCTCCCTCCAAGTCTCAGCCCAGGTGCCTCCTCTTTCAGGAAGCCTTCCTTGATTTCATCCTCCTCTCTTTCCTCCCAGGCCTCCCTTTGCTGCTGCACCGATCATGCTTTGCCATCCTGGTCTGTTTCCCAGTCAGTTCCCCCAACTTGTCTGTGAGCTCCTCCTGTGAGCAGCCAAACCACGGGACGGGTGGGGTCCCAGAAAGCAGAGCTGGGATGGGGGTGCTACCATCGCCAGTGGCAGTTGGGGCTCCAAGCTGCAAAAAGCAGCATTACCTGGAGGTGGGGAGTGGGACCGACCCTCAGAGGTGCAGTTTCCTGTGAGGGATGCAGTCCCGGGGACCCCTGCTGGTGTCGGGGCACGTCCGGATCACCTTCTGAGCCCAAGATGATTCACTGCAGAGAACTGAATACGCTCTGAGACAGTGTGATGACGCCAGAAACCGCCTGTGCCTTCTTATGACTGCAGCTGTCATCACTTGCTGCAGGAGGCTGAAAACACAAAGACAAAAGCCACCACCCGTGCGGGAGGTAGGAGGCAGGGCCCCTGCTCCCCAGCCAGCACCCCCGGCTGGAGTTGCAGCCTGGGGCTCGGGCCTCAGGGAGCCTGGTCAGCACTCAGGGTGTGTGTCCGAGGCTCTGGCAGGAGCTGTCCTGGGGACTTCGAGATGGATAATTAAAGGGCGCGGGGGGCGGGGGGAGGCGTGGCACTAAAAAGCCACAGCTGAAGGGCGTGGCTGGGGGCTTCACACTGCTCTGTCCCAGGTGGGCCAGATGTGGGCTTTCCTGAAGGAAGGACACAGGAACAGATTTGGTAGCTTCTTTGAGCGACCTGGGACAGTCACAGAAAAAGTCTGTAGGCACACTCGCTTTTCCCAGGCCGTGGTGGCCATGCCTGCCGCTTCTACTGTTGGCTGGAAACTGTGTCCCTGGCACCTCGTCTGCCCAGACTCCTGAGCAGCCAAACCCTGGGATGGGAAGCACTTGCTGAAAATGAGCTTGTTCTGCCCTCCGGGAAAGCCTCTGGTCAGGGTGGCTTGTTTTGTTTCTCTCTAACTCTAACATACCTGTTCAGCAGCTTCCCAGCCCGGAGCAGGCCAGAAACAGGGAACAGTCTGGTGTAAAAGTTCGGGTGGGGAGGTGGAGAAACTCTAAGACTATCCCCTCACCCTGGCACTGGGTCACCTGGCCTTATAATTCAATAAAACACCAGCTGGTCCCAGAGATCAGGAAAGGGACAGAGGAGGCTCGTTGCTTTCCAGAGCACCGTCGCAAGGATTAACACTGGGGCTTGGTGCTCGAAGGAGTGGGTGTTAGGTTCCCTGGAAAACCCCAGACTACTGGGCAGGACTTACTTCCCCGGGTTTCCGGGAATTGAGGGCACCACTGCCTTTGTCTCCGGCTGCTCCACTCACACCTTAGAGAGCCCCAGAGGGCAGTTGAGGGAGGGGTGAGGAACACAGGTTTGGTGCTGGAAGGACTGGGATCTGGGCTGGTTCTGCTACATAGGAGCTGTGTGGCCCTGGGCAGGTCATGCCTCCTCTAGCCCCTCTGTGAATCAGTCCAGCAGGCATCAAGAGACACTCACCAGCAGGCATCAGGAGACACTCACCAGCAGGCATCAGGAGACACTCACCAGCAGGCATCAGGAGACAGTCAAACTGGTGGCGCCATCAGCAAGCCCCATGTGATGACAATCCTTGTGAAGGACTGAGCATCTTCTTGGCAAGTGACAATTTGAATTTATTACAACCACATCAGGGAGCAGAACTGTTGAGCTGGAGGGCACTTAGAAATCTCCAAGCCCAACTCTACCATTTGCAAGATGGAGACACTGAGGCCCAGAGGAGTGACAGACTGTCCCGGGAGAATTGAAGCCTGAGCTGGGGTTCGGACAGGTCCTCTGGCAGGCAGGGCTGTGTGGGCTTCTGCCCCAGCCTCCAGGTGGGCGTGCTTGGAAAGCCCCCAGCCCCGAAGGCTCAGGCTCCTTCCTCCAGGAGGCCGCTGGGTGTGCTGTGTGGAGTCGGGGTGCTCTGTGCAGTTGGGGAGGCTCTTGGAAAATTCCCCCGGCCTTGGGCCAGAAGTACAGCTGCAGAGACAAACAGGATACGGGGTCTCCAGCCACAGCAGGGGACAATGGCCAGGAGAGGAAATGTCTTCAGACCCGTGTGTGGATGTGGAGCCTGTCTGGGGGCTTTTTTCAATGTAGGTTCCAGAAAAACAAACACAGGGGAAGCCAAGCATCTCTGGCCAGGAGAGGAAATGTGTTCTGCCCACTCTGGAGAAGAGGTGGTGTGAGCAGGCTGGAGAACTGGGGGCACCCGCTTTGAGTCTCAGGTCACAGATGGGAAACTGAGGCCCAGAGGAGGAGGTGCCACAGGCAGGCAGCAAGTTGACACAGGTGGTCTTGGGTGCTGACTCCCCACTTCTCCCCACAGCCCCTTGGGGCCATCATCTAAGCAGGGGCACAGGGCAGCCCCATCCCGTGATGGGGGCGACGAGGTCAGGGCACTGGTAGGAGGTGCTGACCTCCCAGGGACGTCGGTTCTTCCCCACCTGCCTGTCAAGCGCAGCCCCTCTGTGCTCCTCGCTGGGCCAAGGCTACGGAGAGCACCCGGTGCGGGCGTTTGTTACATGTGCAGAATCTCAGTGCAACTGAGCTGTGCACCTGTGCTTGGCTTGTTAGAAAAGTCCTTGAGTCTAATTTAATCTTTACGGTGACTCAGGGCATGGCCACAGAATCTCACGTCCCCACCTGCCTGACACCCAGGGCTACTTGGAGGAAGTGACCACTCCATGAGGTTGTGTTGACGGATGTGTTAGACCTGAGGCACGAATGTGACCCTGGGTGGAGAAGACTCGCTGGGCAGGGAAGGGAGCCTCAGAGGCTGCAAGTGGCACTGGTGGGGACGCGGGGAGAGGAAGACCTGGAGGGGCGGGGTGGGGTGATGGTGGGTGCTTCTGTGGGCATCCACAGGTCCTGGGCACTGGGACGGCAGATGCCTCGGGGGTGGCTGCTCACCCAGGAAAGCAGCCCACATGGAGGAGAGGCGGGTGCCCAGAGTTGCACCCATTCCACAGGGAAGGTGCCAGGAGAATCCAGCTCCCAAAGTGCTCTGGGCTTCGGCAGTGGGACCTTTGTGAAGGGTGGAAGCACTACCCAGTCCCCTGAGACAGGGGAGGCAAAGGGAGCTGGACAGAGGCCTCCAGCTGTGGGGGCTGGGCAGGATGAAAGTTGAGCTCTGATGGGAGACGGAAGGTGGGAGGTGGGGCCGGCAGGCAGGTGTCTGCAAGGAAGGGTGGGGTGCTGAGGGCTGGAGTTCAGGAGGGACTTCAGGATGGGGTCCCCAGACCTTGTCTCGTCCATCCCCAAGGCCCAAGGAGGGGGCTGAGAGGACACCAGGCTGGAGGGACGGCAGGCTGCTGGGGTTGAGGGGCTGTGGTTGGGAGCCAGTGTTTGTAACCACTGTCCCAGGCCTGCTTCACAGCGTATGTACTGAGCTGACCCCAAAAGGTAGGACCACCCTGAACCTGTGAACCTGACCTTATTTGGAAAAAGAGTCTTTGCAGACGTAATTTCCTTAGGGGTCTCTAGATGAGATCATCTTGGGTTATTTAGGTGGACCCCAAATCCAGTGACAGGGCGCTTAGGGGAGACTGAAGAGGAGACAGACACAGAGGAGGAGGCTGGGTGAAGACAAAGGCAGAGACTGGAGCGATGCGACCTCCAACCAGAACACACCTGGAGCCGCAGAGGCTGGAGCAGGCAGGAAGAGGCCTCCCCTGGAGCTTCCGGAGGGAGCGTGGCCCTTCCCACAGCTTGATTGTGAACTTTTGACCTCCACAACTGTAAGAGATGACATTTCTGCTGTCTGGAGACCCCAGTTTGTGGCACTCGGTTGTAGCAGCCCCATGAAACTGATGGAGTGACTGCCCCTTGATGAGGCCGGAGAGACCACCATTTTCCTCCTCAGAGGCAGCTGGGGCTGGGGAGCCGCGTCCCCGCAGGGAAGAAGAGCTGGTCTGGGAGCTGCGGCCCCTCTGCCTGTGGGTCAGACTTTCAGGTTGCTGCCACTGGGGATTCTCTCAAAGTGTCCTTTGGTGCCTCTGAACCCCCCACCCACCCACTGTGTGCTCACCGAGCATGTTGGTGGCATGGAAGGTGGGGCCTGGCCAGGCCGGGCCGGGGAGCCTGGGGGCTGGGCCCCTAATGGGCTTGGGCCTCATGTGGGCCCTCTCCGAGGTCTTTTTGGGTCAGCGAGGGGACGTGCCTGGGGCATCTGCAGCTGCCCCCCGATCCCGGGCCCTGGCCTCAGTGGGGAGGAGGGAGGGTGTGACTTGAGGGCTTGCTGTGCAGGATACAGGGACTTGAGGCAAGCGTCGGCCCCTGGGCAGAGCCTGTGCTTAGAGAAAGGTGAACAGGGTGGGAGGGTGAGGATGAAGGACGCAGGTGTGGGCTGGGAGGGGCTTTGACCTGAGTAGCTCACCTGGGGTGGGAGTTCTCAGCCTGGGGCGACTTCACCTCCAGGGGATCAATATCTGAGCTATGTTTGGCTGCTATGATTAGAGGAGGGGGCTACTGGCATCCAGTGGGTGGAGGCCAGGGACCAGCTAAAACCCTCCAGTGCACAGCACAGCCCCCCGCCCTGCAACAAAGAAGGACGAGGCCCCAAATGTCGGTAGTGCCTTGGTTGAAAAGCCCAGTCTTAAAGCCTTCAGAACCAGTCAGACCTGGTTCCAGTCTTATCTTCTTGTTGGTCACTGGCCTTGGGCATGTCACATTACCTCCCTGAGCCTTAGTTTCCCTGTCTGTGAGATGGAACGTTACTATTTAACTTAGGGATCATTCTTGGTTTTATGAAACCGGGTGTGTGTAAAGCACCGACCTATCACAGCACAGGATGGAGGGATCCCTCCCATTCCCACTTCCTAGAGCTGGGCCGGAGCCAGCAGCCCACACCCACCACGTGGGTGCTCGCATTCCTGTGTTGGCGAGGGCATCAGAGCAGCCAGACAGGCGGGGCCAACAGGGCAGTTTGAGTTCAGTTCTGCCTCTTGTGCAGGCTGACTAAGCCCAGGCCAGGCTTCCTCAGCAGGCAGGCGCAAGATGTGCTTTGGCCTTGGGTCTGCCTGGCCGGGAAGGTTTCTGCTCTCAAATGTGGCTCAGGCCTGGAGACAGTGGGAGGGTAAGGAGGTAGACCCGTTGGGACAGGCCAGGCTAGCAAGGAGAGCTTGCGGTGAGGAGGAGGGGAGCCCATCTCTTCCCCTAAATGTTCCCACTGATGGAGCCAGTGGCCGGGACAGCACCCGGGCAGAGACAGAAGGAACTGCACGTGAGCGTTTGTGTGCATACGTGTGCCTGTCCATGTGTGCACACACTTGTGCTTGTGAGTCTCTGTGTGCCCATGCACGTGTGTTTGTGTGTCTGCATGCACATGCGTGTGTGTGTGCATGCGTGTGTGTGCATGCGTGTGTGTGTGCATGCGTGTGTGTGTGCATGCATGCGTATGTATGTGTGTGCAGTAAGTGGAAGAGGAACAGAGAGCAGAGCTGAGGCTGGCAGGGCTGAGGCAGCTGGTGGCTGGTGGACTTCCCCAATCCCAGCCTGGCGGGGGACTGAGTGCCCCTGGCCTCTACTACAGAGCCTGGGGGCTGGGCAGTGGGCAGGCAGGACAGGGCCTGGACCTGGTCCAGGAAAGAGCTAATGATCAACCGGCTGCGGTGTCTGTGCAGCCGCCCTGGGCCTGCCTCTCCGTCACCGGCCCTCAGGCACAGGGAGGAAGTAGGGCAGGAAGCAGGGGGCGGAGGCCGCTGTACAGTCAGCCCGGCTGTGGGCGGCCCCTGCCTGCTCCGTCCAGCTGGAGACAGCCCCGTGGGGCCAGCCAGCGCTGGGCCAGGAGCGGCCACCTGGTTCCTGTGTGCTACGGCCCTGTGGGCCTGGGAGCTGCCGCTGAGGAGCACGCCGCAGGTACGGGGGGCTCTGGGGCAGGCGGGGCGTGGACTGGCCGAGCAGGCTGCTGTCTGCCGGTCTCGTCACGGTTGGATCTTCACACTTTCTTGAGGACTTTTCTGACCTGCTTGGGATGGGGGTGGAGCGAAACTGCGAGCTGGGGGCCTTGGGGAGGTCGTCGGCACCCTCAGCAGACCCCACTCAGAGCTCACAGGTGCTGGCAGTGCCAGTCTGCAGTGATTGTGGGCAATGATTTCAGCTTTGACAAAGCACCCTTGCTTCGGGGACCTGGCCTGACCCCATGCTGACCCTTGGCGTGAGCGGCCCTGGGGGTCTGGGAGCAGAGCCAGCCTGTCGCTGGATTCCAAGTCCAGCAGTTCTCAGGTGTGACCCCAGCCCCCGGTTAGCTTGGGCCGCACTGCCAGACCCACCAGGGCGAGCCCAGCGCCCCTGAGCCTCACCCGGCACTGCGGTGGCTGTAACCGGCCACTCTGACGCCGCCACCTGGGCCTCTTTTCCAACAACCAAATGGACCAGCGACTGGACCAGGGACTCCAGCCTGAAAATTCCAGGGAGGGCCTGGGCCCAGCCTTCAACGGCAGGTGTGCCGGGGCGTGTGGTCCTGTGTGTGTACACCACTGAGACCCCCTCTGGGCCTGTGCCTGATCCCCCAGGAGCCCTGGGAGCCCTGCCCTGTCTGTGAAGCGGGAGTTTCCGACCTTTTGCCGTTGACGAGGCTCAGATGAGATGAATAGCAAAGTGACGCTGGGGGGAGTTAGCAGTGTCGGCCAGTGCCAGGGCCAGGGGCAGCCACTCAGGGTGTGGCCTCCCAGCGCCAGGCAGCGGGGCTTCAGCTGAGCTTGTGACTGGAGGCAAGGCTGGGCCCGAGTCAGGTTTGGGTTTAGGATGGGTACGTGGGGGCTGGGCTCTGACCGCCTGGGTGCAACCCCACCTGTGCTGCTTGGCTGTGTGACCTTGGGCAGGCAGAATCGCCACAGCTGATGGCTCATCTGTGAAAGGGGCCCTCTTCCAGGTGAGCCGAGGATGCTGTGAGCACCCTGGATGGCCATAATTACATGACTGTCAACACCGTTGGTGACAGCGATGACAACTATGTCCCGTGTCAGGCGCTGGGCCAACGTTTTTTGCATGGAGACGTCACTCACTTTTCCAGCAACACGGGTGAGGATGGCTGCGCAACACAGAAGAGCAAGGCAGGGCCCAGCAGCGCACGGGTGCGCCGGTTTCCCGTGCTGCCAGAGCGCAGGACACAGCCCTCTCGGTCGTGTTCTCTCGCGGCTCTGGAGGTCGGAATTCCGAACCCAAGGCTCCAGGGGCGGCTCCCTCCCTGCCTCTTCCCGCTCCCTGTGGCTCCGGGCGCTCCTTGGCTGTGATTACATCAGTCCACTCTCTGCCCCGGTGGTCACATGGCCTCCTCCCCAGATCCTCTGTGTGCCTCCGTGTCCCCTCTTTTACTCACAAGGACACCAGGCACTGGATTTAGGGCCATCCTCATCTGGAACGCCCTCATCTCAAGTGAAGGTCGCTTCATCTGCGCAGACCATTTCCAAATAAGGCCCCATTCTGAGGTTCCTGGGGGCATGAATTTCGAAAGGACAGTGTCACTCCAGGGTGGGAGGTGACAAGCCAACCCTCCAGAGGTGCTTGGTGGCATAGGTGAGGTCTCAATGGCCCTAGAAGTATTTGTTCAGTAAGAGCCTGGCGAAAGGTTGGCCAAAGCTTCCCAAACCCATTCAGGGCCGGCCGGGGCCCTCTCCCTCCTTCTTCCAACCCACATTCACAAACTCTGACTGTAGACCCAGGAGCCCTGTCCCTTTAACCCACTCGACCCACTTGTGCGGTGTGCGTGCTCATTCGCATTTTCTGGCTCAGTAAATTGAGGCATGGAGAGGTCTCCCAGACACCGGGGTTTGGCCCCATGTCTCCGTGTTCTGGAGCCAAACTCCACCCCTTCCCCCAGGGCTGGAGGCTGGCCTGGGGCTGGAGCCTGTTCTGACCCATCCGGGGCTCCCCAAGGGTTTGTCCTGATGATAAACTGAACAAACAGGATGAAGGCAGGAAGGAGAGAGTCCTGCAGGCTGCTTGGTGGTCCCCCCGGCTAGGTGAGCTGGCCCCCGGGGGCGTCAACACCTGCCCGTGGTTGGGGCCTCTGCTTGTGCGGTGATGGCTGGGCCTGCAGGGCTGAGGGAGGGGACGCTGTGGAGAAGGAGCTCACTTCCTCATCGCCAGGCTCTGCACAGGAGCCCCACGCTTAGGGTTGTAACAGCAGGTCGGAAATTCCCTGCGCCTGGGGAGCCCTCCTTTTCTCAGAAGACAGTCCTGAGCACCGACTGTGTGCCAGGCCCATAGAAGCCCTGGACGCCATTTCGAACAGGCCCGTTCCTAACTCAGGGGGAGGTGGTGGGCTGGGAGGCAGGCAGGTGTCCCAGGCATCAGCCAGTGGATGGAGAAAGGCTGCTGGGACTCCTGCTCTGCCTATAGGGACATAAGACCTGGCTCCTGAGGGACAAAGAGGCAGAGATGGGAGGACGAGGACTCCGAGGTCAGGCGTTGGGAGCGAAAGACCCCCTAAACCAGGAAGCTCGCATGCCCAGGGAGTGGATTCCAGCGCTTTGTTGAGACGCCTGCGTGTGCTTCCGGAGAGGAGACGGGAAGACAGCCTGGCCTTGCAGGCAGGGGCTTCCTGGTGCTGTCACAGACTCGGGGCCAGGTGGTGGGCACAGGCAGCCACAGGTGCCAGGACCGCAGTCCTGCAGAGCAAGGAGGAGAAAGCAAAGTCCGAGGCTGGGCGAGGGCAGCCGGGGCATCCCGCACTGCCCCCAAAGGTGCCCAGAGCTCTCCAGGCGTGACCAGGGTCCCAGGACATGGGAACAGGGAGGGCGAAGGCCCCAGGCTGCACAGGGCATTTGATCAGTGGGGCCGTGTTCTGCGTCCACAGTTCCATGCACTCTTCCTCCTTTGGAAAGCAAGTCTCGTGGGCTGCACCCTGCTCCCACTCCTGGGCGAACAGCTTCCCTGGAGGGTCTCTTGGGCGCCTCTTGGCGTCAGATGTCTCCTGATTCACCGTTCCCAGTCCCCACAGGTCCCAGTCCCTGCCCCTCAGAGGTGGTTGGGGGGTGGGAAGGATTTGGCCACAAACTGATCAATCAGATTACAGTTGGAGCAGGCGTGCAGGTGGGAGGGGGTGTGCCGGGGCCACTTCACAGCCAGGGGCTGTCGCCTCTGCAAGTCTTGCTGGCCCGGGGCTGGTCCGGCTGAGGCCCTGCGGTCTGAACATCCTCAGGGAGCCTTCCCTGACTGTGGGATTCCCTCCCCGGTCAGGGCTAGGGGACCCTCTCTATGCCTCACAGAACCTGCTTCACGGAACCATCGCTCTTCTGTCTAAATTCCCAACTTAGCAGGCCTGGGTCTCCCTCCCTCTGTGTAGGAGGTGGGTGGTTGTTGAAACCAAAGGCTTTAGACCGTGGGCTCCTCCCACCCCTGCTCTGCTGATGGACCCCAAAGTGTTCGGTGAGCTGGGGCCTGGGAGGCCAGTTCTCAGGGTGACAGCCACAGCCGTGGGGGCAGGGGTGATGGCTGGGCTTACACGACACCCACTCGTCCCTGCCTGCAGCCAACTTGCCCCCCATGAGGGTTTCCTTATCCTGTACTAAACATTACACGGGGGCTGCCTCTTGGGGAGCAGCCTCTGTGAAGGGACTTGTCACCACAGTGGTGGCCTGAGCCGAGAGCAGTGCGGGGATGGAGGAGGTGCTCGTGGGTGGGAAAAGGCATGGCAGGGAAGGCAGCTGCAGTGTGCACTTCTGCTTTGGTCTGACAAGTGTGCGGGTGTGTGTGTGTGTGTGTGCGCACGCGCACACACAGGCTTGAGAATTGCCTAACCCCTCAGAGCCTTGGTTTCCCCATCTGTGCACTGGGGAGGTAGGCCTTCCCTGGGGGTTGCTGGGCCACGGCGTCTGGTACCAGGAGGTGTGCCAGTTGGCACCCACTGTCCTGGGACTGTCCTGAGGTCAGTCTTGACTGCCTCTGGGTTTTCAGGCTCAGAGCCTCGGGGAGGGCAGGGGGTGCTGGGGAAGGAAACCAGGCTCCATCTGTGCTTGACGTATGGTGAGATTTTCCGTGCTGCTGTCTAATGCAGGCTCAGCTGCCCCTGTTTGGTAAAAAACTGAGGTGGGGAAGAAATAAGCCCAGCATCCCCGCAGCTCCTGCCTCCCATCTCCCCGCCCCTGCAAGACATTCTGAGCAAACACTGGGACAGACTTTGTGGCGCGTGGACTCGTCCCCCTGCTCCTGGCTTGAAGCTCCCAGGGGTGCCTCTCTGCCCTTCCCGGGTGCTCGATGTCCAGGGCCTCCTGCCTCCCCTTCACAGCCGAGTCCTGTGTCGCTGACTGCAGACCCCACGCACCCCCAACCACTGCCTGATTTGCCTCCCAGTCCCCTGCCACGTTTCCTGCCCAGAGACCAGGGTGGAAGTGGGAGATGGGGACAAGGACAGGAGGCTCTGGGGGTTGTCCTGGCTGCTGGAAGGCCCCAGCCTCATGGGCCCATCAGGGCTCTGAGGCCCAGATGGAGGCCCTGGCAAGCCCTGGGTGCCCTGCCCCCCAGCGTCCACCACAAAAGCGGTGACGGGACAGCAGGAGGACAGACTTGCACTTTTGCCCCCAGACAGAGGTCAGAGGCATGGCCACCCCGGTTCTCCATGCCCTGCCTGCAGAGGGGATGTTTGCCAGCCACTGGGGGGCTTCAAGCCAGGAGCAAGGGGACAAGTCCAAGCACCGGAAAGTCTGTCCCATGTTTGCTCAGAATATCTTGCTGGGCGGGGAGATGGGAGGCAGGAGCTGGGGAGGACACTGGGCTTATTTCTTTCCCACCTCACATTTCACCAAGCAAGGGCAGCAGAGCCTGCGTTAGACAGCAGCAAGGAAAACCTTCTCACCACACATCAGGCACGGACGGAACCCCTTTTCCTTCCTCTGCATCCCCATTGCTCCCCGAGGCTCTGGACTTGAAAACCACCCTGGCCATGGCGTTCTGGAGGGGCAGGGTGGATATTTCCCCACCCACAATCAGGGAACAGTGAGGACCTCCATGACCAAGCCCTCCCTGCAGGGACAGCAGGGTCCTGACTATGCACTTGCCATCCTCCCCTCTTGTTAGCCCCCCTGCCTGAGGCCGGAGCTGAGGAGGACGTGGCTGATCCCGTCCCTGCGGCCACAGCTGGGGTTTGTCCCCTGTGCACCTCAGCCCTGGCCCAGGCTGCCGTCCCCATGGCCCCTGTGCCTGCTTGTGACGCTGGAAGGGGGACTCTGTGTCCTTCTGTGTCTTCTGACAGGCTACGGAGCACTGTGTGACAGGTGACGGGAGCACGGTCTGTTGGGCGTGACGGCCCAGCAAAGAGGCAGTGACTGACTCCTGAGGAGGGGCCCAAGGCACCCAGGGGTTCTGCCTTGACGGGGAAGGGGCCTCCAGGCAGAAAACCAGCGAGAGGAGGCCCCGTGGAGGAAGGGAGCACATCAAACCTGAGATAGGGAGGGGAGGTGCAGCAGCGGTGCGGGATCACGCCCATCACAACACGGTGCACGGTCACCTGCTGCGGTGAGGGGCTCGCTGGATCTGAAAGGTGCAGGCGCACAGCAACGCTGGCATTCTCCCCTCTGGACCCCAGCCCTGGACACAACCTCCGTGCTGGTTCTGGAGGGGCCACCTCTCCTGACCACACCCCCTCTGTCCACAGGCCAGGCATGTGAGGCCTCTGCGGGTCATGGAGAACCTCCCTGCCGTGACCACTAAGGAGCCGACCCCCATGGGGAGGGGTCCCGTGGGACCCTCAGGAGGTGGCAGCAGCCGGGACCAAGTCCGGACTGTGGCCATGAGGCCCTCTGTGAGCTGGGAGAAAGCAGGGCCCGAGGAGGCCAAGGCGCCGGTGAGAGGCGGTGAGTTCATTCCACCCTCACCACCCACCCTCCATCCCACCCACTTCTCCACCCCACCCGCCCCGTCCATCCATCCCTCACCGCCCGTCTGCCTCCAGGCCTCCAGGGGCCGGGGCCGGGGCCGGGGCTACTCTCCATCACTTCTCGTTTCCTTCCCCCCGCGTTGTTTAACAGGAGCCACTGTGCCCGCTGAGTCACTTGAGAGGCCAGGGACCAGCTCGTGTTTTTCCAGGGATGCGTCAGTGATAACAAAACTGGCAAAGAACGAGGCAGGGGCCTTTGAACCCACATGTTCAGAGACCATTCCAGAAACAGTGCGATAGGTTTGGCCTTGGAACCCCTGAGAGTCCTCAGGATGAGGCATCCTCATTCTCCAGGAGGCGCCCAAGGTGCAGAGAGGGAAGGGCCAGGCCAGGCCACTCTGAGGTCAGGGGCCGGGCCAGGACATGCTCCCAGTTTCCTGAATTCCTGGGAAACCTGAAGAGTGGCCTAGGTGACCTCCAGGATCCCCTCTTACCCCCATCCTGAGACCCTGAAGGGGATGAGGGGAGAGGCAGGGGAGACCAAGGCCTGCACAGCCCCTCTCCTGCAGGAGACAGCTGCGGCTGTGACCCGTCCCTGGGCCTCCTCCTCCCAGTGCCCAGCCTCAGCCCGGTCTCCTCTTAGCTGCCTACGTCCCTGTCTCGGGACTCCAGGGCTTGGCACACGGTAGGTGCTTTGTCACTGTTCAAGGGATCGATGAATGAAGGATGTGTTTGGACAGTGGCGTGGAAACCTCAGATGCTGTCGCCTGGTTCACAGCCAGGTGTGGCAGTGTTTTATACCTGCGATCCTGCCCTCCCGCATGAGGGCGGAGATGGGAAGGGGTCGATGGCCTCCTGCACTGAATCACAAAGGGGAAATGGTCTGCATGTGCCCAGGAAGGGCAGCTCAGAGGTTTGGGGTGGGGCCTGGGCCTGGGGAGCCCAGCCGGCCACGGAATCGCGTTCCCTCCAGGGCAGGCGCCACAGAAAGGAAGGGGCTGGGCCGTGCCCAGGGCCACAAGTGCACAAGGAGACTGAGATGTGCAGGAGGGCCCTGGCCAGCCTCCCACAGAGCCTCGGGGCCCAGGGAGGAGCTGGGAGCCTCTGGGAAGGGGAGTGGCAGGAGTTGGACGCCTTTGCCCTGAGTGGCTGGGTGTTTCTTCCTCCAGAGGCTCAGCAAAGCACTGTGGCATCACCGCTGCCTGGAGCAAATTTCTGTGGACCCAGCGGAGGAACCTCCTAAGCCTCCTGCTTAGGAGGCTGGATGGGCCGAGGGAAAGCTGGCTTGGGGTAGGGTTCCTCATCAGCTCCTTCACCTCCTCGTCTTCTCTGGACAATTTCAGATAGACATCAAAGGTGGCAAGAAATAGTACAGATAATTCCATTTGCCCATACCCAGGTTCCTTGAATGTTCACATTTTAGGACTTTTACTTTCTGTGTGTACTCGTGTGTGTGTGTGTGTGTGTGTGTGTGTGTGTGTGTGTGATTTTCTTCTGATCCTTTTGGGAGTAAATTGCAGACATGATGCCCCTTCATCCTAAAAGGTGTCCATATTTCCTAAAACCAGGCCATTCTCTTACATAACTGCATTGTAATTATTTCAATGTTAATTTCCTGGTTTTAATAACACCATCACCTCATCTACAGACCTCATTCAGATCTTGCCATTTATCCCAATAATATCCTTTATAGCAGGAAAAAAAAAAAAAATTCCTGGGTCACACCTTGTGTTCTGACGTGACCGTGACCTCTGAGGTACCTTTTAATCTGGAGGCTGCTGTTTTGAAGGATACAGTTTGGATCTTTTGTAGAATGTCCCTCGATTCGAGTGCAGCTACTATTTCTTCACAATCACATTAGGGATTTGGGCAGGAATCCCGCAGAAGTGACGTTTCTTCAGTGCAGACGATGTCCATTAGTCTCTGGCTGGTGACGCTAATTTTGGTCCCTCGGAGAAGGGGTGGCTGCCAGTTCTCCCCAGTGCACAGTTATTTTTCTCCCCTCTGCAGTTAGTAAGTAGCTGGGGGGGCAACGATCTGAAACTGCGTGAATATCCTGTTCCTCATCAAACTCATGAAGCCCTACTGTCTCATCATGGGCTGGCCTGGCTGAAATAATCCTTGCGACAGAGGCTGCCAGGCAGTGACTGTCTAATGAGGCAACCCTTCTCTGTTCAGCAATCAGCTTTCAGCTATAAGGAAGAGCTGTCCTCCTCCCCAGTTATCCATTGATTTATTTCAGCGTAGACTCACACATCTTTAATTGAGTCTCCGGACTGTATACATCATTACCTATTGTGTCATTTAAATCACCCTAGATTTGGGCTTTTCATGTGTCTACATCACTCAGTAGGTGCGTCCTCACTTTCTGGGACATGAGATGTTCCGGGCTCATCTTGCACTTTCCTTGCCACAGCCCTGGGTTAGGCTGTGTCTCCAGGGAGCCCTGGCTTCTGAACTAGAGGATGGTGTTTAGAAGCTGTCAGGCCAGAACTCTCAACTTCAATAGAGATGGCACTGTGTTTGAGAGACTGAAGAGGAGACCCAGAGCCGGCGACCATGACATAGGGTTGATTGAGAGGACTTACATACAGGGTGGTTCAGCAGTGGCGGGCTGGATAGGACCCCTGTGAAAAGCATGCAGTTGATATAGCATTTTCCCTTAGCACCCTCCCTCTACCATCCTCCACCTGGCAACCCTCATCCAACCCTTCCAAACAAAGGGGCAGGATCTGCATGGCCTGCATTCCCTGCGATGAGCCAGGGGCTCTGATCTTCCTCAGACAGGGAGTGAATCTCCAGGCTGGGTGATGAGCCAGGGGCTCTGATCTTCCTCAGACAGGGAGTGAATCTCCACGCTGGCTGCTGCTGGATTCTTTAGCTCTTAAGTCCGAGCACATGTTCTTCTTAGCCCCCGAGGGCATCCGCGGGGTGTGTTTCGGTTACCGCTGTCAGGTACATCGGCCAACGGAGCCGAGATCTGAGCACCACACGCTTCTTTCCATTTGAGACATTTCTTTTTTGTTTTTGAGATGGAGTCTCGCTCTGTCACCCAGGCTGGAGTGCAGTGGTGCAATCTCGACTCACTACAACCTCCGCCTCCTGGGTTCAAGCGATTCTCCTGCCCCAGCCTCCCGAGTAGAGTAGCTGGGACTACAGGTATGTGCCACCCTGCCCAACTAATTTTTGTATTTTTAGTACAGATGGGGTTTACCATGTTGGCCAGGCTGGTCTCGAACTCCTAACCTCAGGTGATCCACCTGCCTCAGCCTCCCAAAGTGCTGAGATTACAGGCGTGAGCCACTGCCCCCGGCCCATTTGAGACATTTCTGAGCCCCCATTGCATGCCTGGCTCTGGGTTTGGGCTAGGGCTGCAGAGCAAGTGAGGCCTAGGAATGGGCTCTGGCCACACAGGGCGAGCGCACGCCACTGCAGGCAGTCAGCAAACGCTGGTGTGAAGTGAACACCGTCGCGATGCAAGGCCCAAGACCACTGTGGCTGAGCTGTGCCCAGGGCTCTGAGTGGGACGTCTAGGAGGCTGTGAAGACCGGCCACACGGAAGTTCACTACTCTCTGCTGCATTTGCAGGTTTTCCTAATCAGATCCCCCTGGATCCTGAGACCTGGATAGAGAAACTGTGCAGGACAGAGATGACGTGCCCAGGCCAAGATGCAAACTCTGCAGGACCAATGGCCAGAGGGGTGACCCCCAGCAGGGAACCGAGCAGCCAGTAGGGGTCCATGTCCTGGCTCCCACCTGCACAAGCTGTGAGGCTGAGCCTGTCTGTGGGCTCAGATAAAGTCCCCCAAAGATGCCCACGTCCTTATCCCCAGGACCTACGCCTGCATTACCTCATCCAGCAAAGGGGACTTTGCAGATGTGATCAAAGGCAAGGAGCTCGAGATGCAGAGATGATCCCGGATGCTCCGGTGGGCCCTCCATGGAATCACAGGGCCTGTGTAGGAGGAAGGCAGGAGGGAGAGGCAGAAAAGGAGATGCAGTGACAAAGCGGAAGTAGAAGTGGCAGCCACAAGCTGAGGGACATGTGCGGCTTCTTGAAGGCGAGGGGTGGATTCTCCCCAGAGCCCCAGGGCCCTGTCCACACCCTCACTTTAGCTCTGTGAGGCCCACTGGAACTTGAGAGTGGTGGGATCATACGAGTCTTGTGGTCTGAAGCCTCTGAGTGTGGGGCAGCTTGTCACAGCTGGGAAATGCAGGCAGCTTCCCTCCTTGCTGGGCTCTGGGGAGACTGGAGGAAGGCAGCTGTGGGAAAGGCGGCTTGTGCAGGACAGAACTCACCTCTTTTCTTGCAGAGAGACTTGGAGCGTTTGGCGCCTTCAGAGGAGCCAGGCGTTTGCTTGGTCTCCCCTAATCCTGGGAACCTGCTGTGTTGCAGAAGAGGCTTCTCCCACCCGCGCCCGTGTGGCTGGGCCTGCTGCTGGGACCCCTCCCTGCCAGATGGGGGTTTATCCCACAGGTAAACATCTTGGGCCCTACACAGGGCTTCAGGTTCAAATCCGGTCTGTGCCACTCCCTGGGCATCCAAGAGTCTAACCCAGGGCTTCTCAAAGTGTGACCTCAGACTTCCCACCTTAAAATCACGGTGGGAATAGAAAGAGGGGCTTGTTAAATGCAGATGCCCAGGTCCTGCACCCAGATGGGGACATGGCCCCTGGGGGCTCCCCTAGGCATCCCTGTGTGCACCTGCACAAACAGCGGACACGGGTCCTGGGGGCTCCGTGGGTGATACCCCGGGGAGGGGCTTCACAGGTGCCATATGGTAAGAAGTAGACGAAAGTAGCCACTGCGTCGTGGGGCGAGGTGTCCAGGCACAGGCTTCCCAGGGATGGGATCTCCGCAGGGCACAGGTGGAGGGAGGCAGCCCTGGGCCGGGGGGCAGAGCCCACAAAGGGGGCTCAGGAAGCTGTGGGCTGTGGAGATGGTAAGAAGCCCCTTACCCTGGAGACCCCAGCTGGGGAGGAATGGAGACCCCAGCATCTATTGTTGGCTTTTCACCTTTGCTGTGATGCCCGACTGTCCTCTGACTTTCCTTTTATGTGGTCAGCACTGCTGGTGGCCACTTGGGATGACCAGGACACGTTAGGCAATAGGACAGGTTATTTAGAATTTGAAAATGCAGGCCAGGCGCGGTGGTTCATGCCTGTAATCCCAGCACTTTGGGAGGCCGAGGCGGGTGGATCACTTGAGGTCAGGAGTTCAAGATCAGCCTGGCCCATATGGTGAAACCCCATCTCTGCTAAAAATACAAAAATTAGCTGGCGCATGCCTGTAATCCCAGCTATTTGGGAGGCTGAGGCAGAGGAATCACTTGAACCCCGGAGGCAGAGGTAGTGAGCCAAGATCACGCCATTGCACTCCAGCCTGGGCAACAGAGCAAGACTCTGTTCTCAAAAAAAAAAAAAAGAAAGCCGTCACAGCTCAGAAACCATTGTGGAACGATGGGCTGGTGCCTCCTGTTCCGGGAATGGATTCCAGATTCCAGAAGTCTCCAGGTTGGCCCAGTTGGCCCTTCCCCCATAGGGGGTGAGGGTGTTTGCTCAAGGGTCCCCTAGCAGAAAACTCTCAGGCAGGTGCTTTAAGCTTATTCAAAGGTGTGAGAATCCGTCTCTGTCTCTGTCTCATTTCCGTCTGTCTCTCCCTCCCATGTTCTCCCCTCTCCTTCCCGCTCTTCCTCCCGGTTTCTCTCCCCTCCCTCCCTCTCTCTCTCTGGGTTTCTCCCCCCTCCCTCCCTCTCCCCCTCCCATCTTCCCCCTCCTAGTTTCTCCCCTCTCCCTCCCTCTCCCCCTCCCATTTTCTCCCCTCTCCCTCCCTCTCCCCACTCTCCCATTTTCTCCTTTCTCCCTCCTTCTCCCCCTCCCGTTTTCTCCCCCTGCCGTTTTCTCCCCTCTCCCTCCTTCTCCCTCTCCTGGTTTCTCTCCTCTCCCTTCCTCTCCCCCTCCCAGTTTCTCCCCTCTCCCTCCCTCTCCACCCCCCCACCGTTTTTTCCCTTCTCCCTCCCTCTCCCCCTCCCGGTGTCTCCCCTCTCCCTGCTCTCCTTCTCCCCTTCTACTACTCATTCTCTTCCGCCTCCCCCACTTCTCCCTTGGGGCAGCCCTGCTCTGTAGAGGCCAAAGCCCCTGGAATGCCACTGCCTTGAGATCTGGGGCCGAGTCTGGACCAGGAGGATTGGGAGGCCTTTTTTCTCAGCGTTTCCAGGCACAGGGAAGGGATAGTACGCAGGGCAGACGGGGTCACAGCCCCGGGAGCCTGGATTCTAGTGGGAAATTGCCAACCTCAGACATTGAAGAGGGGGCTGGATCTCAGGAGCTCCGTGGCCCCCGTGGTGGGTGGCCCCCGAATGGGACACAGCAGATGGAGCACGCGCCCACCGCTGCATAAGTTTCCGCTGGACGGTGCGGCAGGGATGGCCCAGAGCAGGGCCTATGGGTCGGACCATGCTGTCATGGGGTCCCAATGGTTCTGTGCAGACCAGGGGACAGACAAGAGGGAGGGCCAAGTGTGGACAGCTGCCCAGGTCAGACCCGCCAAGGCTCAGAACCACGATGGGGGCAGGGGTGGGGTGGGGGGTGGAGCCCGTGGTGTTGCTGGTGGCTGACGTGGTGTGTGAGTGGGAGGTGTCATTGATCCGAGCCAGGGGTGGGGGCCCTCTGCACTCTGAGAGATAGGGAAGAAGTAGAGAGGAGCCAGCTTAGGGAGGCAGAACTGAGATTTCCAAGGTGCTTGTGGGGTGTTTGCTGGAGGTGGGTGCCCCCATGGTCCCAGACTCCCCACCTTACAGTCACCATGGGGGTGGAGGAGGGGCTTGCTAAATGCAGCTGTCCAGGTCCAATGCAGCAACCCTCTGGGGCAGGGCACTGAAGGGAGGGGTTGGAGGTCACAGTGACAGGGAGGAGAGAGCGTCTGTGTGCAGTGGTTTCTGTGCCAGCCTGGGCTGCAGGGGACATGAGTCCACTCGTCCCCACCACTCCGTAGGATAAGCACTCACCCCGCAAGAAAGCTGGGAGCTAGGCAGCGGTCCAAGGCCTTTACAGGGGTGGGGTAAGGTTGAGGTCTAAACCCAGGGCTTGGGCTCCCCAGGAGCTCACTGCCCAGGCCTTCGGGGTCAGGTGTGTGGATTGGAGGCTGGCACGTGGAGTACAGTGCCCTGTCCACAGACCTCCCAGCCCAGGTCAGACCAACTGCCCAGCCTCCATCTACCCCTCCAGACCTGACCCTGCAGCTGCTGGCTGTGCGGAGGAAGAGCGGACTGCGGGACCCTGGCCTACAGCAGACCCTCCGGGGCCAGCTCCGCCTGCTGGAGAATGACAGCCGGGAGATGGCCCGTGCACTCGGGGTGAGTAGCCCTCTGGGGCCTGCTCAGGGATGGGAGCTGGAGTCGGGGGTAGGGAGGGGCCGAGGTGCAGTGTCTGAGACCGGGGACAGAGGAGGAAGGCCTCAGAGAGCGAGAGCCACTGAGGAGAGTGGTGGCTTTGGAGGGGAGGCTGTGATGCCCAGCGAGTGGCGAGGGGTTGTTTCTCCCACTTGCTTCGTGGGGGGCACTATGATCGTCCCTCTGCTCTCCCACAGCCCCAGCACCGGGGACCTCGAGCTGTCCCTTTCTCCACCTGCCCTCCACCCGCGAGGACTGTCAAAGTCTCTTTGATGGGGGGAGTTAAGGACAAGTGTGAAGTTAGTCTTATTTTTTCTGGTGACAAAGCCAGCCTCCTGCGGGCTTCTGCACATACCAGCCTTCTGGGGAGGCTGGCACAGGGTGTGTCTGGGCCTGGCAGACCTCCCCATGAATGAGGACCAGGGGCTTGGGAGCTGGGCTGGGCGTTACCACCACTGACTGGGATTGGACCAGCCTGGCCTTGGCCGGTGCCTCTTAGCCTCTGTGAACCCCGCTTCCTCAGCCACATACGGGGGATGCTTCGAATTACGTCCCCAGGAGCTGACTTGAGGGTTATGTGATTAACTCACACCAGGCACCTGCAGGGTGCTGGACACATGGTACCTGCTCGACACATGGGCTGTCGTGTGTGATGTCGGGCACAGATGAACTGGGTCAGCGTGCTGGCTCCGGGTTTGAATCTCAGCTGAGCCACTGACAGAAGTCAGACCTTGGATAAGAAATGGGGCCTTCAGCGGGACATGGTGGCTCACACCTGTAATCCTAGCACTTTGGGCGAACGAGGAAGGAGGATCACTTGAGCCCAGGAGTTCGAGACCAGCTTCGGCAACATAGGGACACCTCGTCTCTACAAAAAAAAATAAAAAAGTTAGCCAGGCGTGATGGTGCGCACCTGTGGGAGGGTAAAATGGGTGGATTATCTGAGCCCAGGAGGTTGAGGCTGCAATGAACCATGATTGTGCCACTGCACTCCAGCCTGGGCAGCAGAGTGGGACCTCATCTCTTAAAAAAAAAAAAAAAAGAAAAGAAAAGAAAGAAAGAAAGAAACGGGGCCTTATTTTTTGTCTTTCAAATGGAGACTCTAATAGTACCCCCCGGCACACACTTCCGAGTCGGAAGAGTTCCAGTGTTAGCTGCTGTTATTTTTCATGCCCCTATCAACACCGATTAATGGAAATCAGAGGAGAGGGGATGCTGGCGGGGGGATGGAAATCAGAGCTGTTGCTGCAGGTGGGGCTGGGGCCACTCAGGGCTGAGTGCACAGCCGAACAGGGACCAGCTTAGGTCGGGAAAACCAGCGGTCACTGGTGTGTGGGGGATAAGGCAGGTAGAGTGCTGAGGGGGAGGTGTAGAGGGTGAGGGGCCAGGGCATGGGGACCACATGAGCTCTGGGAAGGGCAGGGGCTTCTCCCCACAGGCTCTGGGGAGCCACAGCTGGCTTGAGAGCAGGGGAGGAGCTGGATTGGGCTGTGAAGGAATCTGCCCTGGGGTGTCGTCCCCCACCCGGGCCACATCTGCAAGATGTCTCTGTCATGTGGACCGTGTCCTCCTGACAGATGCCCCAGAGCTCCTGGGGACCCCTCGAATTCCTATTTCTTTCTCTTAAGGAATTATCAGCCAGGCTGCTGTCGATCCACAGTGACCAGGACCGGATCGTGGTGACGTTTAAGACTTTTGAAGAAGTCTGGAAGTTTTCCACCTACCACGCTCTTGGTAAAGAGGTGACCCTCTCAGAACTGGTCATGGGGATGCCCGTTGGAAGGTGCTGGTTACACACCATGCACTTAAAGTACAAATTGGTGCTTTGTTTATTTATTTGTTTATTGTTTTTAGACAAAGTCTCACTCTGCCGCCCAGGCTGGAGCGCAATGGCGCAATCTTAGCTCACTGTAACCCCTCCCCGCTGGGTTCAAGCGATTCTCCTGCCTCAGCTTCCTGAGTAGCTGAGATTATAGGCACAAGCTACCATGCCCAGCTAAATTTTTGTATTTTCAGTAGAGATGAGGTTTCACCATGTTGACCAAGCTGATCTGAAACTCCTGGCTTCAGGTGATCTGCCCGCCTTGCCCTCCCAAAGTGCTGGGGTTATAGGCGTGATCCACAAATCTGTGCTTTAGGACAGGCAGGTTCACAAAGGCCTCACCAGCAAGATAGCAACACTGGTGTGTGCACCTGGTGCTCAGGGAGAAATGCCGGGTAGGCGGAGTCGTAGACGGATGTGGGTCTTTGTTGCAGGAATGATTTAGGCCGCGCTTCTAGTTGCCTTCACACGCTCCCCTCTGTAATTTCACCCAACCAGAACTTGAGGGAAGCTGCCATCCAGTGGCCTCGGTGCTGACCGGGAAAGCTGCTATTTGAAGGCTGACCCACATGAGCTCTTCCTGGAACATCCCCTGTTCCATTTGGAGGAATTCCAGGCTCTAACGGAGCCTCCCTGGGAACCCTGTGACACCACCCTTGATTTGAGGGCTGAGTAAGTTAGGGAATAAAAATTGTAGCCACAATTCCCCGAGCACCAGTGAGCAGGGCTGATGCTCATCCCACTGTGGACGTGGGCTCCTTGATCTGGTTCTTGGAGGAAGTGGATCATCCGTGGTTGCCCATCCACAGTGATGGCCATTGTGGGGGGACGTCCATCCAGAGGGCAGCAGGCTTCCTGTCCCCCTCTTTCAGAGTCCACTCTACGCTGAGTGTGGGGGCAGGATTCTCACATCACTTGCCTGTGCCTTACGTGTGCACCGAGCCTCCTAGTTCAGCTGCGGTGAACGAAGGCTCATTGCCCCAGACGAGAGAGGGGAGCTCGCAGCATCCCAGAGATAAGGCTTCACCTGATAGAAATGGAAACAGATACCATCAGCTCATGATGCGGGGCGGGGCCCACACATGTGCGTTTCAGACCCACCTTGCTGCTGGCCCGTACCCCCCGTGGCCTGCACGGCCCCCGACCACGTGGTCTCCGTCTCACAGAGGGGAATATGGAGGCATGGAGAGGTCAGATAACTTGACCATGGTTGCCGCTGGTGGGTGGTGGAGCTGGGCTTGACCTCTCAGAGCCCAGGCGGTCAGGCTGTGGGCCGCTGTGTGTAGCCAGCACTGTGGGCACCCCAGGGCAGGTGGGTGTCTTCCATGGTCTCCCTGGACCTGGTCAGTGCAGGGCTTAGCTGACCTGGGACCACACAGGCTTCCCTGCCTCCCTGCCCCTTTTCCGGAGCCCTCGGGTGACTGGGCCTGGCCTCTGCAGGCTTCACTCATCACTGCCTGGCAAACCTGCTCATGGACCAGGCCTTCTGGCTGCTCTCGCCCAGCGAGGAGGAGGAGACAGCCATCCAAGTCCACGTGGATGAGAACGCCTTGAGGTTGACCCACGAGAGCCTCCTCATCCAAGAAGGTGAGCGTTGCGTGGGGTGATGGCTGAGATCCAGCTGTGCGGGGCACGCCCGGGCCGTGGGGTGACAGCCTGCATCCCGCTGTGTTGAGCATGCCTGGGGCTGTGGGCTGCGGGCTGCGGAGCCTCTGGAGGCTAAGGGGTGCTTCAGGCAGGGAGGTGTGCTTGGTGTGGCACTGTCACTTAGCTGTAGAGACCCTGGCCAGCCCCCAGGGACACAGAGGTGCCTGGGAAACAGCAGAAGAGAGGTTCTGTCTAGTGTCAGCCCCCAGCTCGTGTCCCTGACATGGCTGCTGCCCTGGCCTTGTGGTTGGCCCCGAGTCTGAGGAGGGGACACGAGGCTGTCTTTCCTACCTGACCACAGCAGGAGGGGGCCTGCCAGCAGTGGCTGGGGTCACTGGGGCAGTCCACGGAGAAGGGCACTGGGGGTCCCACGTTTGGCTCCGCGTCGCACAGTCAGGGAAACTGAGACCCAGGGCGAGGGTCTGAGGCTGAGCCAGCCTCACACAGCACATGGAGGCAGAGCTGGGACCTCGCCCCGGGCCCACCTCCCTGTCTGGGCCCCTTTGGGTCTCTGCGCCTGCAGACACTGGGGGCCACTCCTGTGGGTGCTGCCTTCGTTGTCTGTCCGGCAGGGGTGTGGGGGGCAGGGCCACAGCTGCGCCCAGTCCGGCCACCCTCAATGACCGCCTCCATCCTTTTGAAGGGCCCTTCTTTGTCCTGTGTCCTGACCACCATGTGAGAGTGATGACGGGTACCCGGGATGCAGGAAATGGCCCCCAGGCCCTCAGGCAGGCTTCGGGGGCTCCCCAGGGAGAGGCGGCCCCGGAAACAGACTCTTCACTGCCAAGCCCCAGCGTGTCCTCCGAGGAGATGGCAGTGGCAGCCGCCCTGGAGCCTTTGATTCCGTTTCATCAGTAGGTACCGGCCTTTGCTGCTCTGAGAGCTGTTGGCCTCGCTGAGACTCCCAGGCCTGGGTCATCTGGAGGTCAAGGGGATGGACAGGGAATGGTGGGAGCCCTGGACAGACCTGGCCATGGCCTTGTTCTGCTGCTTCCCAGCTGTGTGGCCTCGGCAAGTTGGTCCGCTTCTCTGGGCCTCTGGCCTGCCAGCTGCATGATAGGCCAATGACATCCACCTGTCAGGGCTATCCTGGGGTTCCATGGCACAGGAGGTGCGGCATGAGCTCTCACCAGGCTCATCCGAAAAGCTTTTGAGGAAGTTACACAAAACATGTGTACCCAGAGTGAGAAGGCACACGGGACCCACAGGTAGAGCCAGGGGATGTGAGCACAGGTGACATGTAAACTCCCGTTGACTTGCTGAAGTGTGGGGGGCATTAACTTGGGTTGGAGCTTCCTGGTAGCCAAAGCAAAGAGAGAACCTCAATCTCTTGATTTGCAGTGTCTCAAGTGACAGGCTGTGGCTTGGCTTCTCTCATTACTGAGACCCAAGAGGAGCTTCTCCTAAGAATCCTTCCTATGTGCTCTGGCCAGTGGTGTCCCAACAGGGGACACCGAGAGTGTTCTGCCATCTGGGAAAGAGGGACTGTCAGTCACCTAGTCCAGCTTCCTTTTTTTTCTGGCTGAAGGAGCTGAGGCCGAGAGAGGAGTGATCTGTCCAGGTTATATGGCAAAGTCACAGTGGTGCTAGGATTTGAATCCAGGCCTCCAGAGCCCCAGGCTGGGACCTCCCTCACCCCTCACTGTGTGGAGCTGGGGGAGGCAGGGACTTTGGAGGTCTGCAGGGTTCCAGGCCCACAGGGGTGGCGGTGTTTCCAGACAAGGGCCCTAGGCTGAGGGGTGTGGGGCTCCCTGGGGGCAGGGCCACACGCGCGGGGCCTGAAGGCCACACACCTGGGCAGGCATGTGTGTGTGTGTGTGTGTGCATGTGTGTGTGTCGGGGGAGGCGAGGGACCTGCTCAGGTTGCTGGGGACTGCTGGCCTGTCCAGTCTCTGCACAGGATGTATCTGCCCCAAATCTGAAATCCCGCAGCAAAGACCTCCCTCTTCCGGCTCCAGGTGGGCTCTTAGGGTCCCCCAGGACCCCATCGATGACGCCATGGGTGGCCCTGTGATGCCCGACAACCCACTGATGGGTAAGTGTTTCCATGGGCCTCTCTTTCTTGGGGAAGTGTGTGTGCCAGGGAGCAGCACCAACATTTTGGAAGTTGCCCTATATCCTCCCTGAGCCACAGAGATAGCTATTAGGTAGTGCAAAAGTATTTGTGGTTTTTGTTATTACTTTCAATGGCAAAAACCGCAATTACTTTTGTACCAACTGAGTCTTCTCCAGCTTTTGAGGTCATAATTGACGCTCAGGAAGTTCCGGGGGGTGGTGCAGCCTCACAGGATGCTCAGTGAAGCTGCACCGGGGCCCCTGGCCACTGTCTCCAAAGAGCTCCCAAATGTCACTTCTCAGTGCAACCCAACAGTCTCAGACTCTATCCTTCTGTCACCGTGTGAAACGCCTGGAAGGCCCTGGGCCAAGGTGGGCTGGCGCTGGCTGAATTTGCCACTCGCGCTAACAGAGGACCGTGACCGCGTCCTCTTTATGAAAAGCTGGCACTGCCAGCAGCCCTCCTCCTTGGATGCCAGGTCCGGCGCTTTTTGCTCTGTGCCAAGCTGCCGGTGTCCGGATGGCCTGTGCACCTGTCACAGCTGCCAGTGTCTGGGTGGCCTATGCACCTGTCAGGGGGACTAAAGCCCCATGCAGGAGCGGGGTGGGGAGTAGGTGGGGCCGGGGGTTGTGGCTGCAGAAGGAAAGGAGGAAAGAGCCTTGGCCTTGGCGGCTGATGGCCGAGGCTCATTTATCAAAATCTCTGAGCCTCCATTTTTCTCATCTTCAACAGAGGGATAAAAACATCCCCTCTGAGGACCATGTAGACGTTCCCTCCCTCATTGCGGAGACCAAGCTGTACTATGAACCTCCTAGCAGCCAAAAGATGAATTCCCCGTGGTTCAGGGTGGCTGGCATCGGCCCTGTCGGCCTGCTGTGGCCCCCATTTGGTCTCCCTGGCACTCACCGTGTGGCTTTCTTCCGCAGCTGTGGGCCTGGCCTCGGCATTGGCAGACTTCCAGGGCTCGGGGCCCGAAGAGATGACCTTCCGAGGTGGCGACCTCATCGAGATCCTTGGGGCGCAGGTGCCCGGCCTGCCCTGGTGCGTGGGCCGACACGCAGCCTCGGGCCAGGTGGGGTTTGTGCGGAGCAGCCTCATCAGCATGCAGGGCCCCGTGTCCGAGTGAGTGGCTGGAGCCCCGCCCCTTTCCTGAACCCACCCCCATCTCACCTAAGGGGACATTGCTGCGTCCACCTGGCTTCCTAGGTAACAAGCCTGAAAGTCACTGTGGATGACGCCTAGTCTCTTCCCTTGTCCTCAGGCTGCTGCCCCCTTGGCCCCAGTGCCTGACTCCAGGGTCCCTGGTGTCCTTCCTCTGGGCTGCTGCAGGGAGAGCATTCCCTCGAATGCACACCTGCCCATGTGCATTATCTTCCCGTGGCTACCACGATAAGGCACGGCACACCGGGGGCTTAAAGCAACAGAAATGTGCTCGTGCAGAGTTGTGGAGGCCAAAAGTCTAAAACCAAGGCCAGAAGGGCCACGTTTTCCCTGGAGACTCTAGGGGAGGGTCCTTCTTGCCTCTTCCAGCTCCTGGTGGCCGTGGGCGTTCCTTGGCTTGTGGCCACATCGCTGCACTCTGCCACCGTCTCCACGTGGCTGTCTTCCTCTGTGTGTCAAAGTATTCTCTTCTTATAAGGGCGCCCATCTCCTAGCGCCCATCCAACTCCAGTCTGACCTCATCTTAGCTGGACTAATTACATCTGCAAAGATCCTTTCTCCAAAAAACCTTACCTTCTGAGGTTCCGAGAGACATGAATTGAGGGACACGATTTAATCCAGTACACACGTCGCTCTCCTCCGTAAAGCCCCAGGAAGCTTCTGGGCCCGACCTTGCAGGCCCCCATGGGCTGCATAGAGTACCTTGTGCCTTCTAGAACTGCTCTGGGTGACACGTGTGTCCTTCTGCCTGGGATGCCCCCTCTCCCTGACCCCCTGTTCTCCTGGGGCCTCCCCTCAGCCCCCTTGGCTCCTCTGTGGGGGCACTCTTCTGGCCCTATGACTCTTCCTATGTGATTTGCACGCCACCCATGACCTGACTGCCCCCAGCCAGGGAACTCCAAGAGAAGAATAGCCTGGTCGCTTCTGTGTTTTCACTGCCCAGTGCGAAAATCAGCAACAGGGGGTCTTTGGAGAGGAATCAGCTATGCCCATCCTTTGATGGAATTCTGTTTCCCTGGACTTGACCTTGTTAAGACCTCAGTCAAGGAGCCCAGAGAATGTGGGTGTATGGAGAGGCCACCTTCTGGGTCATGTGACCCTGGTCCCGGCCCCACCAATGAGATGCTTGTCTTCAATGGTCCTGTTCAATGTTTGGGGCTGCAACAGACCAACACCTCTCAGACCAGGTCTCAGAGGCCTTTTGTCACCATGCCTCATCAAGCCATTCGCTTGTTCCCCTCATGGAAAGGGTCCGTCTGCTCTGGTACCTCTGGCACCTGTGCATCAGAAGCAGCTGGAAGCTGGCTAGGCCATGCACTGATGGCAGGAGCTAGATCAGCGGTTCCCAAAGCATGTTCTCACCCACTGCTGCATCACAGACTTCATCATGCCCTAAGGAGTGGGGAAGAGCTTTGTCCACATCCCTTGTGGGTGATCCCAGTGATTCCCGGCACAAACAAGGCATCTTTTTCCTGTTGAAATGCCTTTCCCACACTTACGTAACCTCCAGAATCCTCTTCTCACACAACCCTGTTTGCTTTTGGCTGAGCTGGTGTTCCACGGGACACTCTTTGGGGATCCTTTGTCTAGCTGATCCCTACCATCTCCAAGGGAGACCACAACTTCTCAACAGGTCATGGGGGCCGTGTGGAGTCAACATGTACTGAACTTACAAAGGGTCAGAGAAGAGCCAGGGAATGAGCTAGTTTGTTCCCTTCCTTTAACCCAGAAGGATGACGGGCTGGGTGCCATTGGTCCTGTTCACAGCTGGAGAAATTCTGACTTCTCTCATCCACTCAACAAATGTTTGCTGAATATCTTTCCTATTCCAGACCCTGGGTTTTCATCTTTTATATAATGGACAACCTGGTGGCTCTTCTTTTTTTTTTCGTTAACTTTATTTTTGACACAATTTCAGACTTAGAAGAAAGTTGCAAAAAGAGTATAACATTCCCATACGCCCTCACCCAGATTGCACAAATGTTAACATGTTATGACATTTGCTTTATTACTTTCTCTCTTTCACTTCTATTTTTTTCTAAACCCTTTGAGAGTAAGTTGTAAACATGATGTTCCTTTACCCCTAAATAATGCAGTATGTGGTTCCTAAAACCAGGACATCTGCTTACATAACCACAGTAAAACTGTCAAAATCAGGAAATTAACACTGTTACAATGCCATTATCTACAGATCTTATTCAGATTTTGCCAGTAGTCACAATGATGGCCTTTGTAGACAATGAAAATTTCAGACCACGTGTTCTATTCAGATGTCCTGTCTTGCCTCCTTAATATGAAACAGCTTTTCAGTCTTTTTTTGATGTTTTTAAAGAATATGGGCCTGTTATTTTGTAGAATGTGCTGTAAGCTACTCTAAGTTTTTTAAAAATCTGAATAAGATGCATTTCAAAGTTTCATATTATACTGGTAATTAGTCCTATAAGCAAAAATTGCCTCCTTTCTCCTTCCCTCCCTCCCTCTCTCTCTGTTTCTTCCTGTAGTTCTTCTCTTTGACTTTATGAGAGTGCCCTGAGTGTATGTTGGGCACTCTGGGGAGCACTAAGGTTGTACAGAATCAGTGGGAGTTTACAATGTGGAGAGATTGGATTGGTTCTGTCTGCAGCTGTCACAGGGGACTTCATAAGGGAGGGGACATTTGGAATGGGGCTTTGAAGGCTGCCTAGGAGCTCACTGTCCTAGGACGCCATTACCTGTTTGCATCCGTTGCAGCCCTTCCTGCTTCTGGGTATCTGCCCCTGGCCAGACAAGGCACCCCCTTGAGGTCAGGATCTTTTTTTTTTTTTTTCCAGACAGAGTCTTGCTCTGTTGCCCAGGCTAGAGTGCAGTGGTGTGATCTCGGCTTACTGCAACGTCTTCCTCCTGTGTTCAAGTGATTCTCCTGCCTCAGCCTCCCGAACAGCTGGGATTACAGGCTCATGCCACCATGCCTGGTTAATTTTTGTATTTTTGTAGAGACGGGGTTTCACCATGTTGGCCAGGCTGGTCTTGAACCCTTCACCTCAAGTGATCCGCCCACCTCAGCCTCCCAAAGTGCTGGGATTACAGGTGTGAGCCACCGCGCCTGGACTTTTTGCTGTTGTTGCTGTTGTTGTTGTTGTTTTTAAATCTCTGTCTCCACCCCTGGGCAGAGAGTAGTGCTCCGAGACTGTCTGTCAAATCAAGGGATGGAAATGTGTCTTCGTGTGAAATGCTGACTTTGCAAATATGTTATTTTGAATAAAGCACTTTATTTTTTCCAGGTTGGAAAGTGCGATTTTTCTCAATGAGGAAGAAAAGTCATTCTTCGGCGAGGGCCGCTTTTCTAAGGAGGATGCCAGGCAGTTGCTGAGGCGGATGTCGGGCACCGATGTCTGCAGCATGTACAGCCTGGGTGCGTGTAGGCAATGCCTGTGGCGGGGCCGCTGCCCTCCCCTTTCCCTTCTGCAGCCCCCGCTGCCTTCGTCCATCCACAGATAGTGAGTGCCAGCCCCTGGGCACTGAAAGGTGAACAGACAGAGGCTGCCGCTGCCTCCAGGGCACACAGGGGCTGCAGACAAGCCAGACAGGAGAGAGGATGGGTGAGGAGCTGAGGGCGTGGGAATGTGGCCCTGAGACTCCCATGGGCACCAGGGAAGCCCTTCCTGCCCTGACCCCAGGCACCTGCCTGAGACGCTGGGCGAGGGAGAGGGTGTGGGCCTGGTTCTAGTTTGCCAGCCCTGAGGGCTCCTGTTTGGGGCCCAGCCCTCTGCCCACTGCGCTTTGCCTGGGTGAGAGTGACTTTTCTCCTCGTCACAAGAACCCAGGCTGTGGTGTGGCCTGGTCACCTAGCTGCCAGGGAGTGTCATGGTGGGACCCCAGGGCTGCTGCCTCCTAAGGACAGAGATAGTCCCTCTGACCTCAGTGCCCCTCTGTGTGCGCAAGTTTTCTCTGGGGGCTGCAGTGCAATGCATAGATGAAGGTGGCATGTCATCCACAACATAAAGAAACATGGCAGAGGCTGTGCTATCTGCTGGGTGTAGATAAACAAAAACGGGCCTACACACCCACTTTTTTTTTTTTTTTTTTTGAGACAGAGTCCTGCTCTGTTGCCTAGGCTGGAGTGCAGTGGCATGATCTCGGCTCACTGCAACCTCTGCCTCGCGGGTTCAAGCGATTCTCGTGTCTCAGCCTCCCAAGTAGCTGGAACTACAGGCACGCGCCACCACACCCTGGATTAGTTTTGTATTTTTTTGTACAGACAGGGTTTCGCCATGTTGGCCAGGCTGGTCTCGAATTCCTGACCTCAGTTGATCTGCCAGCCTCAGCCTCCCACAGTGCTAGGATTACAGCTGTGAGCCACCGCGCCCAGCATCTACACACCTACTTGTATACCTGTGTACACACATACAAACACAGACATAAACACACAAATACACATGTAAATACACACTGTGTGCGTGCACACATGCACTCACATGTATACACGCACACACACACACCCATGCAGATATGTGTGCACATGTGCCTGCAGAGGTGTACACACACATACACACATGTGCATGCACCTCCTCACAAGGTGTACACGCACACATACATACATATGCATGCACCCCCCCACACACATATGCACACACATATATAAACAGATACATTTCCACACACGCTTTTTTCCTGCTCGCTCGACGACATGCATTACAAGACCTTTTTCCCCACCAATATTAGAGTTAAAATTTGTAGATCCCACAAATCAACTTCCCTTCCTGAATGGACAAACTTAGACTTGACCTTAGCATATCAAGGCTCAGACCCCCTGGATGGTTACTCCTGTCCTTTTTAGGAAGCAGGTTTGGGACCTTCCATACTGTGGGGTGTTGTGGGTGGGGGCATTGCAGGGTGCAGGTGACATAAGTAGGGGTGTTGCAGGGTGCAGGTGTTGTGAGATGGAGGCATTGCAGCTCCCCAGAACTGCACACCTGTTATCCCAGTTCACAGCGCTTGACACTGTCCACATCTTTTTGCAGCTATTTCTCACTTGACCTCCATTGAAACCCAGTAAGCAGTTAGTGTCAGCCACTTTACAGGGGTGGAAACTGAGACCCGGGAGCTGCCTGCCCTGGGATGAAGAGGGTGGGGGTGCACTGTGGAGCGGTGTTGATCTCTGAGCTGTCGGACTGAGAGCTGCTGCCTGTTCCATGCGCCCTGCTCCCCGATGGAGCTGATGGAAGCCAAGAGTGTGCTCCCCGCTGATGATGGGAGGACGTCCCCAGAAGATGGGAGAGTGGAGTCCCCACAGGGGTTGGGTGGGGTGGAGGCCTGGAGACGCTGGAACATGGGAATTCTCTGGCCAGTTGGCTGGTGCCTCTCCCTCAGGTGTCAGGAGTGCTCCTATGCTGGTTGCACCTACACCCTGCAACAACTCAGCCCACAACACCTGCACCCTGCAACAACTCAGCCCGCAACACCTGCACCCTGCAATGCTCTCACCCTGCAACACCGACACCAGCTCGGCCTGGCAGGGGACCAGAGGTGCTGGCTGGGGGTGTTGACTGCTTCTCTTTTCTCCCTTGCCAGACTCAGTAGAGGAAGCTGAGACTGAGCAGCCGCAGGAACAAGGTGGGTTTTGCCGGTGGCTCAGGCTTCCTCTGGTTATGAGCTGGGCCTGGGGGTAATGCCGGGGGAGGTGACAGAGCTGCGCGCGGTGGGCATTGGGTGCGGCTGTCACCCCTCTGTGGTGTGGGCTGGGGACTTGGGGGAGGTCGCCTGAGGTGGGCCTGAACCTCCTGTCCACCGTGGCACTGGAGACCGTGGGGTCCCACACTTCTTCCAGTGAACATGCTGGCCCCCCGCCTAGTCCCTGACCGAGGTGGAGCGTCCTGTCCACTGCTTGGGCCCACCTGTAGGTGGTCCTTCTCATGACCTGGAGCTCAGCTTGCCCCTGCCTCAGAGAGGCCCACTGCCCAGCGTGGCGAATTCAGAGCCTAGGTTGCAGGGCCCACTGAGGTCCTCAAGGTCGCTCCTTCCTGGGGGGCTGATCAGGGAGACTCTCCCATCTCCCCTCTACAGATCTGTCTTCCCCTCACACAGGGTCCGCATGGGGAGAGCCTGGGGATGTCGACACCCCAGTGGCCCTCGGAAGTTCCCTGGGAATGGGATCCGTTCCAGTACATTTGGGATGCAGGCAGGAGGTCCCAGAGGAGGCCGGAGCCAGTGGGGAAGGGAAGGCTGTTGTAGGTTTGCCTGGGGGGGGGTGGATCCGCCTCCACCGAGTCCTGGAGCAAAGGCGAGTGGCTCTCCAGCCGCCCCCAAGGCCAGGGTAATGGCTGGGAAGGGCTGTTTGCCTCTGCCGGGCGGGGGAGATTTCTTAGCTAATCTAGTGTAGTCAAGTCAGACATTTGCCTCTAAATCATATTTAATTTTTTTTTAATTCCAAGGCTTTACAGATGAATAAGGAGACAGTTTGTATTGAAAATATTTTTTACATGTGAGCTTGAAACAGAGAGTCTATTTAAATCTAGATTCTTTCCTTCCCAGTAATGTCTCCTTTCGTCCCAGGTTTTCCAACAGGAAATGCGCTTGTTTGCTCACCTCTGGGAGGGGGCTTTGGCTGGGAATCCACCAAAGCCAGCAGGCGCCAGCGGGCTGCATGGGCAGCCTGGCCTTTGTTAACCCTTTAGGAACTGCGGGCTTCAGGTTTTCAGACCATCCAAGGTGAAGGTGGCCACAGGAGCCTGGAAGCTTTCCCATCCTTCCTGCGGGGATGGTCCATTTCCCTGCGTGGAGCTGGGTACATGGCGACAACATCCCTGTCCTCTGCTGTGGGTGGCTTTACCAATTTTGCATAGCAGCTTTTGAGCTGATCAGTAGCTCTGATTGGCTGTTGAGGATTTCATGGATTCCTGTACCCCATCGGGGGGCCCAGTATGCCGACAAAAGTTACATTTGTAGTGGTAGTGCTGCATATACTTGGGTCTGATTAGAAGGCTTTGATTCTTTCAAAAGGGAAAGGCATCTCTGAGGGATCACTGAGCTGACACATAGTCTCCTAAAACCATGCTGTCAGGTGGGTGGCAAAGGAGGACAGGAGGGTGATTTCGTAGGAGAGTCAGGCCACGGGCCTGTGTTCTCCCTGTCCCCACAGTGCCGGAGTTCCTACGTGCTCCAGGCCCTGGGTTTGCATTGCACATAATTCTCAAGGGCTCGTGGCAAGCCAGTAGGGCGGTATCATCTGGAAAGTGCTGCGCCAGGGACACAGAGGCCGGGGATGGTGCTACGCCAGGGACACAGAGGCCGGGGATGCCGGGACCCTGCCCCCAGTGGACCCAGGACTCACTGCTGGACTCTAATCTGTCTAGGTGTTTTTGTGACTTGCAGAAATACCTCCACCTTGCCTGAGCCCGGAGCCACAGGAGACCCTGCAGAAGGTAAAGAATGTTCTGGAACAATGCAAGACCTGCCCAGGCTGCCCCCAGGAGCCAGCGTCCTGGGGTCTCTGTGCGGCATCCAGCAATGTGAGCTTGCAGGACCCCGAGGAGCCCTCCTTCTGCTTGGAAGCTGAGGACGACTGGGAGGACCCAGAGGCCCTGAGCTCACTGCTGCTGTTCCTGAACGCCCCCGGGTACAAGACCAGCTTCCGTGGCCTGTACGATGTGGCGCTGCCGTGGCTGAGCAGCGTGTTCCGCAGCTTCAGCGACGAGGAGGAGCTGACTGGGCGTCTGGCACAGGCCCGGGGGGCGGCCAAGAAAGCTGGCCTCCTCATGGCCCTGGCTAGGCTCTGCTTCCTCCTGGGGCGCCTGTGCAGCAGGAGGCTCAAGCTGTCCCAGGCCCGAGTGTACTTTGAGGAGGCGCTGGGGGCCCTGGAGGGCAGCTTTGGGGACGTGTTCCTGGTGGTGGCTGTGTACGCCAACCTGGCCAGCATTTACCGGAAGCAGAAGAACAGGGAGAAGTGTGCACAGGTGGTGCCCAAAGCCATGGCCCTGCTCCTGGGGACGCCCGGCCACATCTGCAGCACCGAGGCGGAGGGGGAGCTCCTGCAGCTGGCGCTGCGGCGGGCGGTGGGTGGCCAGAGCCTGCAGGCCGAGGGCCGGGCCTGCTTCCTGCTGGCCAGGCACCACGTGCACCTCAAGCAGCCCGAGGAGGCCCTGCCCTTCCTAGAGCGGCTGCTGCTTTTGCACAGGGACTCGGGAGCCCCAGAGGCTGCGTGGCTCTCAGACTGCTACCTACTCCTGGCTGACATCTACAGTCGCAAGTGCCTGCCCCACCTGGTGCTGAGCTGTGTCAAGGTGGCCTCATTGCAGACACGGGGCTCGCTGGCCGGCTCGCTGAGGAGCGTGAACCTCGTGCTCCAGAATGCCCCCCAGCCCCACAGCCTCCCGGCCCAGACTTCCCACTACCTCAGGCAAGCGCTGGCCTCCCTGATCCCGGGCACGGGCCAGGTGCTGCGCGGCCCCCTCTACGCCAGCTTGGCCCAGCTGTACAGCCACCACGGCTGCCACGGCCCGGCCATCACCTTCATGACGCAGGCGGTGGAAGCCAGTGCTGTTGCCGGCGTCCGTGCCATTGTGGACCACCTGGTGGCCCTGGCCTGGCTGCATGTGCTTCATGGGCAGAGCCCGGTGGCCCTGGACATCCTGCAGTCTGTCCAGGATGCGGTGGTAGCCAGCGAGGACCAGGAGGGCGTGATTGCCAACATGGTGGCTGTGGCTCTGAAGAGGAGTGGCCGGACGAGGCAGGCAGCCGAGGGCTACTACCGTGCCCTGCGGGTGGCTCGGGACCTGGGCCAGTGGAGGAACCAGGCAGTGGTGCTGGCCAACTTTGGGGCCCTGTGCCTGCACGCGGGTGCCAGCAGGCTGGCCCAGCACTACCTCCTGGAGGCTGTGCGGCTGTTCTCGAGGCTGCCCCGCGGGGAGTGTGGCCGGGACTTCACTCATGTGCTCCTGCAGCTGGGCCACCTCTGCACCCGCCAGGGCCCGGCCCAGCAGGGCAAAGGCTACTACGAGTGGGCCCTTCTGGTCGCCGTGGAGATGGGCCACGTGGAGAGTGAGTGCCCCGGTTCCTCCTGCGTGCCTTCTGAGGCCACTCGGGTCAGGGCACACCTGGGATTTGTGATTCAGACACAAGCGGTGGTTTTTCCACCATCGAAAGTGCTGAGTCATGGCAAACAGCAGATGTTGGCAAGCACCCTGGAGACAGGCGGTTCCCACGCAGGGCCAGGCCCTCTGTGCCCTACTGGGGGAGCCAGCTCTTCCCGGTTTGCCCAGGGACCATCCTGCCTTGAGCACTGCAAGTCCTGCATGCTGGGAATCCCTGAAGTCTGGGCAACGGGCGGTGGGTCACCCTAGACATAACCCTGGGAGCGAGGCAGGCTCTGCTGAGCTGGGACTTGGGGCCCCTCCATGAGCCAGGCCCTGAACGCCGGTGCTTGTGCCCCTGTTATCTGCTTGGCATCTCGGCAGCCCTGTGCACCTGTCATCCCACTTCACAGAGGATGCACGGGCGGCTGGTTACCCAAAGCCGCAGAGCAGTTCATGCAAAAGCAGCTCGTTGCCAGGCCAGTGTGCCAGGCCCCACCCATAAATGGGGCTTGTGGGGTCCTCAGGTGGCAGGGGCTGAGCGTGGGAAAGTGAGCTTCAGGCCAGAGAAGCCACAAAAGGGTGAGTGGCGTGATGGCGGGGCAGCTCTTGGCCCCGGGTTAGGGAAGCCTCTTTAGTCTGGGACCAGAGGGTTGAGAGGATTTAGTCAAGTAATAGGTGGTGGGTGAGGGGCTGGTGGTGTAGCCTGTGTGAAGGCCCAGGGGTGAGCGAGTGGGGGTGTGATAAGGGTGAGTGGGGTATGAACGGGGGTGAGTGGTTGGAGGTGAGTGAGCAGGGGTGTGATGGGGGTGAGTGAGCGGGGGTGTGAGCGGGTGAGCGGGGATGAGTGGGGTGTGAGTGGGGGGTGAGTGAGCAGGGCCTATGCAGGGAAGTGCAGAGTTGGGCGTGGGTGGGTTGGGTGCCGGATGGCGAGAAGCTCTGCTGGAGAGCTAAGCAGGGCCAGGGACCTCAGGCTGTGGCTTGGCCTTTTCCCCAAGAGCACTGGGGAGCCATGGAGTGCTATGGAATGGTCACTGCAGCCTGAGCAGTGAACGGACAGTAGGTGGGCAGGGCTGTCCGAAATCTAGGCCTCAGAGGATAGATGAGGAAGTTGAGTCTGGGGAAATGGCCGAGACACGGGGTACCGTTGTGGGTCCCCTCTGCCTTGCAGCACGTTGTCCCTCCTCCCAGGATGGACGTCATGGCATAGTGAGACCACTCAGAGGTGCCACCTATGGCCTGGCCCAGAGTCCCAGGGGCTGTGGCCAAATCTGCCCGTTTCCCAGCACAGGCCTGGCACCCGCTCCTGGCCTGGGAGGGACGAGCTTTTGGAAAGGACCGTGTGAAGGGGCCCCGGTCCCACACATCTGTCCAAGGAGGGGTGGGGGGGTTCAGACCCAGGCTTCTTCCCCAGGGCCATTCTCTGACTGGAAGGAGACTGTCCAGGAACCCAGCACCCCAGCCCCCACTGCAACCTCCGGTGGGTCCTGGCACAATAGCCTGTGGCACCTCCTCCTATGAGGCCCTCCCCGGGGTGCTGGGGGATTCAGACTTGGAAATGCAGGCCAGGGGACGGGGATCATGCTTCCCTGTCTCCCCACCCCGCGTTGAACAGTCGAGGAGACCGAGGGCGGGGCTGACACCCCACATGCTTACTTGGGGTCATTTTTGAGTCCCTTTCGGTAGTTTCTGTCTTTCTAGGAGTTTGGCTGTTGCGTCTAGATGATCTGATTTGTTGGTGTACAATTGCTCGTGGTGTTTTCATGGAATCCTTTTATTTCTGTCAGGTCGGCAATGATGTTCCCTCTTTCATTTCTGATTTTATAAACTTGGGTTTTTAACTTTTAATATTTATTTTTATTAGAGATGGGGTCTCGTCATATTCCCCCAGGCTGGTCTTGAATGCTGGCCTCAAGCGATCCACCCACCTCGGCCTCACAAAGTGCTGGGATGACAGGCGTGAGCCATGGTGCTCAGTCTCTGATTTTAGTCATTTGTGTCCCATCTTTCTTTTCTTGGTCGGTCTGGTGAAAGATTTGTCAATTTTGTTAATATTTTCGAAAAACCCACTTTTGGTTCTGTTGATTAGCTCTTTTGTTTTTCCATTCTCTGTATTTTTACTTCCCATTTCCACTCTCATGTTTATTATTTTCTTCCTTTTACTCGCTTTGGGTTTAGTTCATTCTTCTTTTTCTAGTTTCTCAAGGTGGAAGGTTGGGTTTTTGAGATTTTTCTTCTTTCTTTGAATGTAGACATTTATAGTTATACATTCCCTTTCAGCACTGCCTTAGCTGCATCTTGGAATTGGAATTTTTGATATGCTGTGCTTTTTCTTTTTTTTTAGGCAGAATTTTGCTCTATTGCCCAGGCAGGAGTGCAGTGGTGCAATCTCGGCTCACTGCAACCTCTACCAGGATTCAAGCCATCCTCCTGCCTCAGCCTCCCGAGTAGCTGGGATTACAGACATGCACCACCACACCCGGCTAATTTTTGTATTTTTTTTTTGTAGAGACGGGGTTTCACCATGTTTCCCAGGCTAGTCTCAAACTCCTGGACTCAAGCCATCCTCCTGCCTCAGCCTCCCACAGTGCTGGGATGACAGGCGTGAGCCATCGCGCTGGCCCGTGCCGTGCGTTTGTTCTCATTCTTCTCAAATTAGTTTTCAGTTTCCCTGATGGTCTCTTCTTTGACTCACTGGTTGTTTAGGAGTGTGTCATTTCCACATAGTTTTGACTTTCCCAAATTTCCTTCACTGTTGATGTCCAGTTTCTCGCCAGTACAGCTGAAGAACACCCCTGCTTGGGTCTTAGTCCTTTTGCATTCGCTGAGGCTCGTTGTGTGGCCTGGCACGTGGTCTGTCTTGGGGAATGTCCCATGGGCGCTTGAGAGGACTGTGTATTCTGCCGTTGTTCGGTGGCATGTGTGATAGATGTCCATTCGGCGTACCTGGTTTCTGGTGTTCATCTCCGGAATGTTGCTGACACTAGAAAATCGGAAGCTTTCCACTGTTCCCAGCGCCCTGGCTTTGGGAGAGGCCCGTGAGCCTGTGGGTTTGGAGCCCGGCTGCACGGGAGGAGCATGTGTGGTAATGCCAGGGACCGGCTTTGAACCCCATTCCCCCAACATGATGCCGTGTGTGGCAGACGTGACACTTGGCTTTGCTCCCTCAGGGTTCCATCTGCGACAGGGGCTGTTGTGTCGCTGGCCTCATCAGCTCTGGCTGAAGGCAGCCCTGGTCCTGGCCAGAGGGGCTTTGTGAAGCAGAAATAGATGGCCTGGTGCAGGGACCGAGCCTGGCCAGGGCCTCAGCCCTGGGGGTTGTAAAGAAGGCTGGCCTCTACCATGGGCATCTGCACCAAGCTGTGCCCATGTCGTGGTGTGCTCGGCGGCTCCCTGCCTGTGGGGCCCAGGCTCACAGAGGTATGAAAGAGGCAAGCACATCGCAGGGGCCTCTGAGCCCAGCCAGCCTCGCTTCAATGCTGGGAGGCTGACGTCTTCCTTGTCTTCCGCCCAGGCCAGCTGCGGGCTGTCCAGCGGCTGTGCCACTTCTACAGTGCCGTCATGCCCAGCGAGGCCCAGTGTGTCATCTACCATGAGCTCCAGCTCTCCCTGGCCTGCAAGGTGGCCGACAAGGTGCTGGAGGGGCAGCTCCTGGAGACCATCAGCCAGCTCTACCTGTCCCTGGGCACTGAGCGGTGAGGACTGGCTCTGTGGTGGTGGGGGGGGGGAGGGGGCAAAGGGGGCGGGTGGGGCAGGGGGGGCAGGGGCACAGGGAAGCTGGCTCAGGGGCCCAGCAGCCCCTCTCCTTGGGATCATTTGGTTCCTTGGCATTGGATGCTCTGAGCTGGGGGGCCTGGGGTTGTCCCAGGGCTGCTGATGACCCGTGAGTCCCAGCTTGAGCCTCCCTTGTTGGGTGACACGTCTTCCCATCCCTGCTTGCACACCTCCCCAAAGGTCTTCTCAACCCCAGCAGAGGCAGTTACGTGCATTCTGGGCTATTCTTCCTACCATGGTGGCTTTTGTCATCTGACCTCTGCCTGCCCTGAGTCTTCACTCCTGGCCTTCATCTGTCCCCTTAAATGTGACCACAGCAGCCACCTGTGGCTTCTTTCCCACAGAAGACAGTGCCAGTTGTGTCACCTGCTTCCCCGGGGCAGGGTTTCAAGGTCTCACGTCACACGTGGCCCATTCGGCTCCCCTGGAGCATCCTGACCTGGTGGGATAACCATGGCCCTGGCCACCCTACCCACAGGGCCTAGTGACATTGCTGCAGTCATACCCCTTCGACTCACTGAAAGAGCAGGGAAGGAGCTAGATTCCACGGGGACCCAGGAGATCAGCTCCAGTCTTGGCCTCAGGTTCACATCAGGAAAATGGGCCAGTGTGTTAGAGCCATGCTTCTCAAAGTGTGGTCCCTGTACCAGCAGAGCAGCATCCATGTCACCTAGGAGCTCGTGGCAAGTGGGAGTTCTAGGGCCCGCCCCAGGCCTGTGGAGCCAGAAGCTCTGGGGGCAGGACAGCAAGCTATACGGACAGGCCTCTGGGTGACTGTGATGCCTGCACACCTTGAGAACCATTGGCCTGGATAGCTTCTGAACACTAATGGCTCCTGGTGCATCTGGAGAAGACACAGGCCATGTCTGGAACCCGGGGGAGATGGACTAGCATGCTCCTGCTGCCACAGGGCAGCATGATGCCCAGTTCCCTCAGAAGGATGTCCTTCATCTTTTCTGTGCCGTGTGTGTTCACCCAGGCACTCTCAGCAGCCTGGAAAGGGCAGGACACTGCACACACGAGAGGGCCATTCCCAGTCCCCACATTCCAGATTCATCTGTCACCAGATCCATGGGAGGAGGCAGACTGGTTCCAGGAGGACGAAAGCCCTTGTTCTGACACCTGTGTCTGATTCCAGGGCCTACAAATCCGCTCTGGACTACACCAAACGAAGTCTGGGGATTTTCATTGACCTCCAGAAGAAAGAGAAAGAGGCACATGCCTGGCTGCAAGCAGGGAAGATCTATTACATCTTGCGACAGAGCGAGCTGGTGGACCTGTACATCCAGGTGAGTGGTGAGGGACGCAGGAGGGCCTCTGCACATGTTCACTCTCCATCCATCCATCCATTCATCCTTCCATCATCTATTTACCTGTTCATCCTTCCTTCCATCCATCCATCTGTCATCCATCATCCATCCTTCCTTCCATCATCCATCCATCCTTCCATTATCCATCCATTCACCTGTTCGTCCTTCCATCCACCCATCCATCATCCATCCATCATCCATCCATCCATCCATCATGCATCCATCCTTCCATCATCCATCCATCCACCTGTTCATCCTTCCATTCATCCATCATCCATCCATTCATCTATCATTCATCCATTCTTTTATCATCCATCCATCATCCATCCATCCATTTATCCATTCACCCATCCATCCATCCATCCATTTATCCATTCACCCATCCATCCATCTATCATCCATCCATCCATTTATCATCTATCCATTCACCTGTTCATCCATCCATCCTTCCATTTATCCATCCATCCATCATCATCCATCCATTCATCCATCCGTCATTCATCCTTTTATCATCCATCCATTCACCTGTTCGTCCATCCATCCATTTATCATCCATCATTCCATCATCCATCCATTCACCTGTTGATCCTTCCATCCATCATCCATCCATCCTTCCATCATCCATCCATCCATCATCCATCCATTCACCTGTTCATCCTTCCATCCATCCATCATCCATCCATCCTTCCATCATCCATCCATTCACCCATCCATCCATTCACCTGTTTGTCCGCCCATCCATTTATCCATCCATCATTCATCCATCCGCCCACCCATCTACACATTAATCCATCCCTCCATTCATTTGTCTGTCGGTCCATTTGTTTATCCATACATTTGTCTATCCACCCATCTATCCATCCATCCATCCATCCATCCATCCATGTGTACATACATACATCATCCACCCTCCACCCATCCATACATACATTATCCACCAACCCATACATACACACATCATTCAACCCATCCATCCGTCCATCCATCCACCCACCCATCCATCCATTCATCTGTCCGTCTGTCCATCCGTCAATCCATCCATCCATCCATCCATCCATCCATCCATGCATCCATCTATCCACACACCCATCCATTCATCTGCCCATCCATCCATCCATGTGCCAATACATCTGCTCATCAATTTATCCATCCATCCACTCATTCCTAAGCCACTGCTGAGCACCTGTTGTATGCCTTTCCCCTCCCTCCCGCTGGCTCCCTCATATCCTCCCCCAGTGGCCAGCATCTTCTCCCTGAGGGCAGAGGCACAGCCCCTCACAGTGCCCAGCACCCACTGGTATACAGCACATGCTCAAATAATGTGGCCTCTCAGTTAACACACAGAAGAACTTGCTCCAAGCTACATGTGGCAAGTCTCCTTACAAAATGCATCTGTCACAGCAGCGGTTTTCAGAGGCTTTCCCAAACACAGTGTGATCTGGAACAAATTGGGAAGCCCATGAGCCTGGCGAAACTTTTGTTTTTGAGCACCTGCTATATATCTCCTCGAGCTGAGGAGAAGGATCAAGAGCTCATGGCCAAGAGGGGACAAGCCCACCCACAAACACTGTTGATGTGGGGCCCTGAGCTGTGGCAGGGATGTGGCAATGCAGAAAGGAGCCAGGGGATGGGCTCCCAGCCATCTGGGGGCCACGGAGGCTGGTTTGAGTGCAGGGGGAGTGGGCTAGGGCTAGCCCTGGTGGCAGGATTCACAGGTGTCGGGCTCCTGGGCTGCAGCTGCACAGTCATTTCCTGGCACTCAGGTGCATGAGGTCATTGTCCTCATGCCAGCGGTGGGGGCAGACCTAATGCACAGGGTCTGAAAAAGGCTCAGGTGCACCTGCAGTGTGTGAGAGGAAGGAGGCCGAGTGGGGGGGGGAGGGGGCGGGGGGAGTCCCACCTGGATGGGCGTGGCCACCTCACCAGGTGTGGGTCTTAAGGGAACTTCTGCCTCCTTTCAGGTGGCACAGAATGTGGCCCTGTACACAGGCGACCCCAACCTGGGGCTGGAGCTGTTTGAGGCGGCTGGAGACATCTTCTTCAACGGGGCCTGGGAGCGGGAGAAAGCTGTGTCCTTCTACCGGGTGAGCTGGCCTGTGGGCTGATGTGGGTGGGCCCCAGGGGGGCACTTTGAGGGCTGAGGCACAGGTGTGGCCGGGAGAGGCCTCCCACCTGGAGGCAGGGCCGCCCACCAACATGCTTAGTTTCCTAGTGGTTTCACGGGGAATGATATTGACTGTGCCCCCCGCCCGGGACAAACACTTGGGGCCTGGACACAGCAATGGCCTTACCCTTGCACCCGATGATCTCAAGCCACCATGAGTGGGAAGTACTGTCCCCATCTTACAGATGAGGACACTGAGGCTCAGAGAGGCACAGGGACATGTCAAAGGACACACGGCATGCCAGTGGGAGGCCCAGGGCCAGGGCCCAGGTCTGCATGCACCCCGAAGCGGGGACGGCTTCTCCCTTCCTCTGAGCTCACGGTGTGGCTCAGCCCTGGGCACAGATAAATGTGGTGTTTTTAGAGCAGAGAGGAGTGCTGGCTCCCCCCAGTGAGACCCCCGGTGCCCAAGCGGGAGGGGCTGGTCCGAGGCTGCCGGGTGTAGCTGGATGGGTCTCAGGTGACTGTTCAGCCCCCAGCTTGGGTGTCTGAACTGCCCTTTATCTCAGAGCACAGCGCTGTGTCGAGGCCCAGGGGTAGCTGGGGCGTGGGAAGCTCCGAGCACGTGTTTGAGCTCTGAGGAGGGCGCTGGGCAAGGTGGGTGCTGCGGGAAGCCTGACCCCACCTGCCTGTGTGGCAGGACCGGGCCCTGCCCCTGGCAGTGACTACGGGAAACCGCAAGGTGGAGCTGCGGCTGTGCAACAAGCTGGTGGCACTGCTGGCTACAATGGAGGAGCCCCAGGAGGGCTTGGAGTTTGCCCACATGGCCCTAGCACTCAGCATCACCCTGGGTAAGCCCCCTGAGCCCCCACCCTGCTAGGACCCACACTCTGCCAGAGCTCAGCCTCCAGGTCTGCAGGGCAGGAGTGGAAACAGCTGCTGGATTTTCCATGGTCTCCTGTCCAGGCAGACAGATCTGCTCAGCTGGCTCCCCCGTCCGTCCGGCCGTGGGGCACAGCCCGAGGTCTCTCACGCAGTGCAGAGCTCCCTGCCTGGCTGAGCTCTGCTTCCTCTGCCTCTTCCCCCTGCTGACCATGAGGGCCAGCCAGTGTGCCCTCTGCCTTCCAGACATGCCTGGCATCTCGTTGGTCCCTGCATGTGCCAGGCTGAGTGGCACATTCCCTTTCTCTTGTGCCCTTCCCACCCTCATCAACCACACGGCTCTCTGGCTGATGAAATCCCAGTTCCCCTTCCAGCAGCCTGCCCCTTAAAGTCAGGCATCCCCCCCGTGCTGTGCCAGGGTCGTCTGTCCTCCTCTAGAGAGAGGGAGCCCCGGGTGGGCCTCATGCCCCAGCGCCTTGCGCCCCAGGGCCTGGTACACAGGTGTGCAGCCGCATGGGAATGCATTGAATGCAGGCTCCACGGCACTCGCCCTGAAAAGGGGAGGACACCGGTGACAGCCCAGGTGGGCTCGCGCATCTGCGGGGCAGACCTGGAGCTCAGGCACGCAGTGACTCCCCAAGGTAGGGGGCTCTGATGATGACACACCCAGGAAGAGTTGGATGTCACGTCTGTGGGTTGCCTGGAGCCCTGGTGCCCGGGAGTGCCTGGGCTGCACGCCTTTTGGGCTCTCCTGGTTAAAAACAGTGAGCAAAGGCACGTGGCTATGTGTAGGCACAGAGCCGGGCCATCCAAGTCTGACTTTGCCAAAGCCTCACCATAGACGGGGGCAGGCCTTATTAGTTCTGCTTTGCAGATGGGAAAGTGAGTCTGGGAGCCCGGAAGGGACTGGCCAGAACTGCCCAGGTGACCGCAGGTGCCTGGAGGCGAGCCAGGTGCTGCCCGGGGTCTGCATGCCTGCTCCTGAGGGGCCTGTGCCCTGCCTGCCCCAGGGAGTCACGTCCTCACACCTGCCCCCCTCGGCCTGCACCCCAGGGGACCGGCTGAACGAGCGCGTGGCCTACCACCGGCTGGCCGCCCTGCACCACCAACTGGGCCACGGCGAGCTGGCCGAGCACTTCTACCTCAAGGCCCTGTCGCTCTGCAACTCACCGCTGGAGTTTGACGAGGAGACCCTCTACTACGTGAAGGTGTACCTGGTGCTCGGTGACATAATCTTCTATGACCTGAAGGTGGGTGGGGAAGGGCAGGGCTCGGGGTGTTCCTGGCCCCCGGGAGTGGGATCTCCACTCAGACTCCAGAGGCCTGGGTTCCAACCTTCCTTAGGAATGGCCCAGTGCCCTCCCTGGAGCGCTGCGCTCGGCTGGAGGAGCTGGCAAGGTTAGCACACACAACCCAGCCCCCGAGCTGGCCAGGCCCCGCCCTCAAGAACTCAGCCTCAGCCAGGGATGCTGATACATGAGTGGGCAATGGTGGCCTCTCGGTAAAGAAGGGGGATTGTAGTCAGGGGGGCCCTCCTGGAGGAGGTGACACCAAAGCTGAATCTTGACAGTCAAGTGTCAAGTTGTATTTAACAAAGAAAACAGGGTAGGGAGAAGGACATTTGGGGGGATGGCATCATCCTCACATTGAATCCACCTTGCAAGATCCAACCCAAATCCTGGCGCCGCCTCTAGGAAGCCTGCCCAGGGTGCCAGCCTGCACTAAGCAGCTCCTTCCTGGAGTCCCCAGACACCTTGAATCTTCACATCACCCAGGCAGGGTGGGGCGGGGCCGGTGTCTTACCACCTGCTTCACAGACAGGGAAACCCCAGCTCAGGGCGGGTGCAGTGGGGCAGGGCCCCAGACAGCCAGGCTGAGGCCTTGCTGGGTCGGGCCTGTCTTGAGGGGAGGTGCTGGAACCTGTGCTCCCTCTGCCCCCAGCCCTGCAGGGGTGGAGAGCTGGGACCAGCAGACTCGGACCTGGAGTGTCCCCACCCCCTTGCCCAGCAGGCGCCCGTCCCTACTCAGCATCACACTGGCACTGCATCGGTGCTCCTTGTGGGCTGAGGGGCCAGGGCGCTCCAGTCCAGGGACTGAGCTCTTGGGGGCCTTAGAACAACATGAGGAGCTGGGGCAGCCCTAAGACCCCGCCCCGTATCCCCCACCGCAGGCCTGGGGCTGCCGGGGAGGCCCCGGCCCAGTGCTGGCGACACCTGGTGGTCAGAAGCGGTCCTTGTGTCCTCCCAAGTCCCAGCCAGACCAGACGGGGAGGTGCCAGGTGTCAGGCTCAGAGGGACGCTGCTCACCGCTCAGGGGCTGGCCTGGGACCAAGGGGATGGGCCTCCCAGAGGGGCCTTTATCTCTCTCAGTCATGCCTGCCGCCCACTCCGCCCACCCAGGAGGAAGGAAAGGACCAAGTAGTCCCTGAGAGGCTAAAGTCCATGGCTGGGGTCGAGGGGCAGAGGCCTCCTTCACCTTCCCATGCACAGCCCTCTGGGCCTCATGGTGACTGTGCTGTCAGCGCAGGCCAGCTTCCCACAGGGAGGCCCCCTCGGAATTCCCCCAGGGCCGCTGTCTTTCCAAGGCCACACCCTCCTCCTTGTGTAGGAGGCGCTGGACCCAGGGCCCAGAGAGGTGGGAGAGAAAGCCGGTTTGGATGGGGCCTGGAAGGCTGGCAGGGAGGCAGGGGAAACAGGCATCTTTGCCCATTGCCTCTAAAATGGGGTCCCCTTTAGTCTACATGTGAGAGTGAGCCCTGGAATAGGGTGGATTAGGTGTGTTCTGGCTCAGCCTGCCACCCGCTAGCTGCTGCACACACTACAGGCACATGCAAATGCACACGCACACACAAGCACACACGCACACACAGGCACAGGCACACACACACACAGGAACAGGGACACACACAGAGGCACAGGGACGTGCACACACACAGACACATGCACACACACGGACATGTACACATGGGCACACATGCACATAACACGCACAGGCACACAGAGACACATGCACACATGGACACGCACATGCAAATGCACACAGGCAAACACACACACACACAGGCACAGGCCCGTGCACACACAGGCACACGTACAAACACACATGCACACTCACACACACGGACACGCACACGCAAATACACACAGGCACACGCACGCACACAGCCACACACAAATGCACACAGGCACACGTGCACAGGCACACACACGGACACGCACGCAAATGCACACAGGCACACTTACAGACACGCACACGCAGATGCACACAGGCACACACACAGGTGCACGCACACATGGACATGCACATGCAAATGCACACAGGCACATGCACACGCAGGCACATGCACACGCAGGCACATGCACACCAGGCACATGCACACGCACACACAGACGCATATGCTTTGGCTGGCTCCCTCCTGTTTAGTTGGGATGCCCCTCCCCCTTCAGGAAGCCCTTGCCTCCTGTCCCAGGCTGAGTCTGGGGCCTCCTGAGCCCCCCACAGGCTCCTGGGCTTCCCTCTGCCACAGCCCTGGCCACCCTGTGTGGTCAGCGTTCACTCCCAGGTCCCCCAGACTGGGAGCAGGGACGTTAGGCTCAGCCATGCACCCGGCACAGAGTCCAGTGTTCGGTGGGACTGGGGGGTGTTGGATGAGCAGTGAGGGTGACTCGGGCCCTTCTTGCACCCCTGCTCCGTGTGTGGGGCGGGGCAGTGAGGGAATGGGCTGCTGCATCTTGGACTTTGTCCTTAGCTCTGGGAGCCATCTTGAGATGGTAAAGGGGGACGGGCCAGGCATGGGTCTTAGAGAGGTCCCTTGGGTGGCCCCCGTGAGGAGGAGGCGCCTGGGGAGAAGCTGGATAGGGGATGGGAGGGTCAAGGAGGAGGCCTGGGAGGTGGCATCGCAACCCAGGGATGGTGAGTTTGAGCAAAGATGCATTGAAAATGGGAGTGGATGTCTGGGGCGTCACACTCCATCAATATTTCAGGGGAGATTCCCAGAGAGGACACCTGTGAGATGCTTTTGTACCTGGCCCGGCCTGTGGAGGGCCTGGAAATGGTCAGCATGGACAGGGGCCAGAGGGAAGCCTGGGTCACTCAACTCAACACTGTGCCCCTGCTGTGGCTGGGAGCCACGGGTCCTGCATGGAACTCTCAGAGCAGGCAGGACCCGCCCCAACCTCAGCCCACGGGGAAAGCAGCCACTGCCTGCAGAGAGGGTGGGGCTGGGACAGGAGGCTTGGGGTGAGTAGGGTGTAGGGACAATCAGGAAGCCTTCCAGGGGGTGCCAGGGCCGTCTCCACCTCCTGCAGCTGAGCCCACAGCAGTGTCACAGGCTTCTGGGCTCATGGGGTGAGCCAGCATTGGCCGGACATGTGGAAAGACCTGGGCACAGGAACGGCCTCTGGGGAGACTGGCTCCAAGTCCCCCTTTTGCTGAGCATGGCCTGTCCCCCTCAGGACCCGTTTGATGCAGCCGGATACTACCAGCTGGCGCTGGCGGCCGCCGTGGACCTGGGCAACAAGAAGGCACAGCTGAAGATCTATACACGGCTGGCCACCATCTACCACAACTTCCTCCTGGACCGTGAGAAGTCGCTCTTCTTCTATCAGAAGGCCAGGACCTTCGCCACAGAGCTCAACGTCCGCAGGGTCAACCTGCCTCCTCTGCCACTCTGCGGGTGGGCCCCCTGGTTGGCCCCCAGCCACCCTCGCTGAGGACAGCATCTAAGGAGTGGGTTTTGTGCAAGGCGGGGGGCCTCCTGCCTCTCCTGGTGTCTCCGGTGGCTCATTTTCTGGGAAATGGAGGCACGAACGCAGGGGTCAAATAGCAATAAATCGTTTTTTTGTTTGTTTGTTTTTTGCAATAACTTATCAAAGTCACCAGGGCATCCTTCCCTAGTGTGCTTCCTGGGGCGTGTCTAGGGGCCAGCTCCCTTCCCTGGGGACAGCCCTGCTGCTATGTCCTGATCTTGGGTATGAGAAGGACCCCGAGTCCAACAGACCTGTGCCAGGTCACCAGGAGCCTGGGTTTCCTTGGCGGCCAGAGGGGAGATGGTGGTGGAACGCCCTGGGCAGCTCCCTGCTCGGAGCTTTTGCCGTAGGTCTCATGCCACCCTTGCCTTTAATCCTCAGGCCACTGTGCCCGGAGGTGGGGGCTGCTAGTGCCCCCATTTGCCATTGAAGAAATAGAGGCACAGAGAGGTTAGGTGTCTGGCCCACCATCACACAGCAGGTAGGGGCAGAGACGCAGAGTCCAGTGTGCTGACCACCACATCGCCCTGCCGGCCTGCTCTCAGGAAGGTGTCCCCCATTAGGACCCAAGGTCAGCTCCTGGACTTCTCTTGTGGTGTCAGGAGAGCCACAGGCCAGTGAGGGTGGCCCCGGGGGGCACTAAGTGTCCTCTGGTCCCAGACTTGGCTGGGCTGAGCTTGACCAGTCCCACCTCCGGCCACTGGTCAGCCCTGCAGGAAGTGAGATGCAGGGATCTCTGCCTATGTAGACGCTGCTGCCCAGGGTTGAAAGCCTTATCTGGGCTGCCCCCCCAGCCCTCCCCACATACCCCTCCCCTTCCGGCCCCCGGCCCTCATCTCCGTCCCCAAGAATCCCAGGTTTTCCTTCTTGGAATCTCTTGGCCCCAGGAAACACGGCTCACATGGTCTCTTTGCCAGTTTACGGCAAGGAAACCCGAGGTTCAGAGACTGGGTGCCCCACGTGATTCTCACAAACACTGCACTCTCCCAGGCCCCTCTTTTAAACACTTTTTAAATGAGGTGACATTCACATAGCATGCAATTAACTATTTCAACGCGAATAATGTGGTGGCATTTGTGCATTTACAGTGCTGTGCAACCACCCACGCCATCTAGTTTCAAAATGCATTCATCTCCCCAGAAGAAACCTCCCGTCCTCATTAAGCAGTTACCCCTCCTTGGAATCCCCCAAGCTCCTCTCCTGGGGTCCAGAGAGAGACTTGCCAGTGGGCGGAGCTCTGATAATAAGGAATCAGGCACCCACTGCTGGTTTAGTCCTGGGATGGTTTTCCACCCAGCAGAGGTGGCAGAGCCAGGAGGGTCTGGGAGCGCTACAGGGGAGCCCCCTGCTTGCTGCTGGAGCCCTGCCCTGAGCTTCCCCACCAGGGGGCAGCAGAGAGCTTTCCAGAACCGGCCGCGGGGCTGGAGGGAAGCAGCTGCTCAGACCTGTTGACAAACCTCATGTTGACCCCAGACCGCTGGTCTCTGTGGGTTGGGCTTGGGAATTGGAGAGGAGGCCGCATGATTGCAAACAAGAAGACGGCACGGCCTGGCTGGAGCATCGGGAAGCGCTGTCACGGTTACTGAGGACACAGACCTCCTGCCCGCCAGGCCGGGCCTGCAGCCATTCCTCTCGGGTGGGGTCCCCAAGTCTGGGTTGCTCTCGGCCCCTGACCTGCCTCAGAGTCTGGGGGGCTTTGGAACTGTGCCTCCCTATCTCCACCCACCCTGGCTGGTGCCATGAGGGGCCTGGATCCTGGGATCCTGTTCCTCTCAGGCAGCAGAGCCTGGGGGACCAGAGGAGACGGTGGGTCTTCAAGCCCCACATTCAAAATCCAGCCACCACTCACAGTCTGGGGGTTCGGGGTGAGGGAGTTGATTTCTCTGAGCCCCAGTTTGGTCACCACTAAAATGAGGCTGACATACTGAGGCAGAGTGCCAGCCCCAGGGCTGATAGAGGCCTGTTTCCTACTAACAATACTTCTTACTCCTAGGAAAAGCTCCAACAACCACACAGTATGGAACATTCAACCCAGGTCAACTTGTCAGAGACATGTGAACCACAGCAACTCCATCTTGAACGGGGGCTGGGTAAAGTGAGGCTGAGACCTGCCAGGCTGCATTCCCGGGAGGTTAGGCCTTCTAAGTCACAGGATGAGATAGGAGGTCGGCACAAGATACAGGTCATAAAGACCTTGCTGATAAAGCAGCTTGCAGTAAAGAAGCCGGTGAAAGCCCACCAAAACCAAGGTGGCCACGAGAGTGACCTCTGATTGTCCTCACGGCTCATTATATGCTAATTAGAATGCATTAGCTGCTAAAAGGCGCTCCCACCAGCGCCATGACAGTTTACAGATGCCATGGCAACGTCCGGAGGTTACCTTATATGGTCTCAAAAGGGAGGGGAGAAAGTCTCAGTTCTGGGAATTGCCCACCCCTTTCCTGGAAAACTCATGAATAGTCCACCCCTTGTTTAGTGTATGATCAAGAAATAACCATGAAAATGGGCAACCAGCAGCCTTTGGGGCCGCTCTGCCTATGGAGTAGCCTTTTTTTTTTTTTTGAGATGGTGTCTCGCTCTGTTGCCGAGGCTGCAGTGCAATAGTGTGATCTCGGCTCACTACAACCTCCGCCTCCCAGGTTCAAGCAATTCTCCTGCCTCAGCCTTCCTAGTAGCTGGGATTACAGGCACCCACCACCACGCCCAGCTAATTTTTCGTATTTTAGTAGAGACAGGGTTTTGCCATGTTGGACCAGGCTGGTCTCGAACTCCTCACCTCAGGTGATCCACCTGCCTCGGCATCCCAAAGTTACGGGATTACAGGAGTGAGCCACTGCGCCTGGCCAGAGTGGCCATTCTTTTATTCGTTTTCTTTCCTAATAAACTTCCTTTCACTTTATGGACTCACCCCGAATTCTTTCTTCTGTGAGATCCAAGAACCCTCTCTTGGGGTCTGGATCGGGACCCCTTTCCAGTAACAAACTTGCTTAACCTCTCAGACCCTTCGTCTCTTCATCTGTAACCAAGGATAAAGCCTGCCCCGAGGTTCCAAGAGTGAAGAGAGAAGGCTTGGGAAACGAGGGGCACAGAGTTGGTGTGCAGAACCAGGCAGCCAGTCCCTTTGTTTTGTGGTGGGTGGAGGTCAGGGCTTGGCTGGCTAGCCCCGGCCCCCCGCCCCGGGCTGTCCAGCAACAACCACAAAAAACCTTCAGAGTGGCTGGATGGAGTCCAGTGGCCTGCCAGCCTAGCGCGATGGTCTCACAGCCAGCGCTCCCGTTTTGAGGAGGCGCGTGATCCCAGGACTCAGTCCCTCCCACCCAGCCGCCCCGCATGGCTGCAGACTGCCTTGGCAGGGCAGGCTCAGGGTTCCAGGCCCTCCCAGAGGGGCTCCTGGGACTGCAGCTGAAATCACACTCCTTGTTGGGGGTCCCTGGAGACTCTCCCCTGAACAGAGACGGAAAGAGCCTTGCCCAGGGTCACACAGCTCCCTCTCCCGACTCAGAGGCAAGGGAGCTCCACCCAGCACAGCTGCCTCCACTCTCCTGGAGCCCACGTCCTTCCCTGCACTGGTTCGTCCAGGGGTAAATATCGGCCGAGTCGAGGATGGACCCTCATTTTGGATGAGGGAGCCGAGGCTCAGATAGGGAGGGTCACCATCCCAAGGGTATGGAATGATCAAATGATCAGCATCCCAAGGGAACTGGCTGCCCCGCTGCTGTGCCCTTCAATAGAGAGAGCACCATCTCCACTCAAGAGAACAGCAGGGCCAGCCAGTCCTAGGCAGGACTGGGCAGCATACAGGCCACCATCCCAAGGGTGCCCAGCAAGTCTGCATCAGCCTCACTGTCTCCATGGAGCCCAGGAGTTGAGAGGAGGTGGTTTACGGCCCAGCGTGAGGCCAAACTCTCCTGAGCAGGGTTCTCCAGAGAGGGGAGAGGCCACCTCAGGCAGAAGTGAGCTCCCCGTCTGCAGAGGGGTTCAAGCAGGCCACAGGTGTCTCCCACGTGAGTGGAGAAGTGTGTCCAGGTGACACCGTTTGGGCATAAAGGTGCCCTTGGACTCCAGTTGGCACCATCAGTGATCCAGGCTGTGTTTCCAGGGAGCTTGGCCACGGTCAACTCACCCACCCTGTGTCCAGCGCCCGGCCTGGGGAGCAGGGTGTGGGTCTCAGGTTGGGCAGCTGGCGAGACCTGTGCACCGGCAGCAGGGTGGGGTCTATGCAAGCTCAGGGGCAGGAAGCAGGCTTGAGTCCAGGCTCTGCCTCTCTCCGACTGGGCCTGATCCAGAGCACCCCACAGTGGGCTCCCCTTCGTATGCCTTGCCCCTCTGCCAGCCTCAGTTTTCTCATCTATAAAATGGGGCAATGAGATGTACCTTGCTGAGCTATTAGGAAGATCAACAGCATCGCAGGAAACATTTTGCATGTTTTCCAGGGCTTGTCAGGTCCTCCAGGGTTGATGGAAAAACACAGTGAAAAGAATAATACGCCTTCCCCCAGACGGAAGTGCGGGCAGGCGGAATTCTAAACTGACCCTGTGTGCCTCCTTCCCCTTCAGCACAGGTGAGTCTGGGCTGTGATAGGATTTCACTTCTGCAAGTAGGTTGCGGTAGGTGGGAAGGGCGAAGAGGTCTGCAGATGTAATTAAGGTCTCTACTCAGTTGACCTGGAGTCATTCAAAGGAAGATGATTGCAGATGGGCTTGGCCTAATCAAATGAGTCCTCTGTAAGAGGGTTCAGCCTTCTCTGATTCTCCTACTGGCCTGGAAGCAAACAGCTTCCAGGCTGCACAACACAGTGAACAGTGGGCTCCCCACAGAGGGGCCGGCCCAGTAGGGGCTGCAGGCTCTCTAGGAGCTCAGCGGCCCCCAGCCGGCAGCCCTCAAGCACCCGGGACCCGAGACCTACAACAGCACGGAGCTGAATTCTGCCAACAACCATGTGAATTTGGAAGGACGCTGAATCGTGGGGGAGATCACAGCCCAGCTGGCACCTCAATTACAGTTTGTGGTGACCCTGGGCAGAGAATCACATGAGGCTTCTGACCCAAAGAAAGGGGCATTGCTTAGGCTGCTGAATTTGTGATAATTTGGTACACAGCATAGATAGCAAATACAAGGCCGAGCCTAGGAATGGGGAGGCCAAGCCCCAGGCATCCCTCCAGCCCTGAAGGACTCACGGTGGGCGTTAGCCAGGCAGCCCTTCTCGAGGCCGCCTCCTCGCCTGCCCACTTACCTGTTCCAGCAGGTCCACTCCTCAAACTGAGGTCTCCACGTTCAGCTCCCACACTAGGAGTTAAGGAAGAAGGGAGAAGGAGGAGTAAGGCAGGAGAACGTGGAATTGGGGTAGCCACGGGCTGGGGCAGGAGCAAAGGAATAGCAGGTGCGGCCAGTTAGAGTAAGCCAGAGAACTGCAGGGGCAGCCGGTTCTAGGCGGGACTGGGCGGCACCCAGGCCACATCCTCACTCCCGCGATAACAAGACAAAAATTTCCACCGCAGCCTCTGATGGACCGCGGGCCAAGTGTCCACCTTTGATGGACTGCGGGCCAGTCCTTCATAGCGGGCAGCCAACTGGGGGCCTCTCGAGGGCACCCAGGGGTGTTGCCAAGTTCTTTAGCTTAATAAACACACGAATTGAGGGGTCCTGGAGCCGCTTGCTGGAGCCGCTCCCACTCTGAATTGCACTTTTGCTTCTTCAGGAAATCTGTTTTGGTTGCTCCATTCTTCTGTTGCTTGCTCTCTTGTTGCTTCTCTTGTTGCTTTGTTTGTGCGTTTTGTTCAACACGCCAAGACCCTGGACAACTCACAGTAATGACCTTCCATCGGGGAACAGGGAGGCAGGTGTTGGGACCCCTGGCCTCCACCCTCCACCCAGCTGTGTGACCCCAGGACAGCCTGGGCTTCAGGTGGCCTTCTCTGCAGAGCAGAGGGCACACGTCCTGAGCCCTGGTGTGGGCGCCCTGTGAGCACGGCCTCCTGTCCTGGACCCTGTTCGTCCGCTGCCGTGCTCACCAGGCCAGCCCTCAGTACCCAGCCAGAGCCAAACACAGGATTTCACAACCCCGGCCACTTTGGTCTGGGTCTGTGTGGCATCCCAGGAAGAGAGAATTCCACGGCCAGGAGATCTCCAGGAAGCAGGGCGTACCTCGTCCCTCCCATAGCAAACACGGCAGCTCCTTGTCTGTGACGGCTCTGATAAGCACAGACTGCAGGATGAGGAAACCTCTGGGGACTCATCCACATGGGAAGGGCCGGGTTTCCAGAGAAGTCTGAGAGGGGAGGCAGTTTCTCAATACCAGAACCCCAGGCTTCAGGCCAGGCCCAGCCCCTCTGGGGAGGATAGCCAGTGCCAGTCCCCTTGCCCTGTCCCCAGAGCCTCAGGGACTCCACAAGGCCCATGGGCAAGCCTCTCCTTTCACCTCCTGACCCTTGTCGGCCCCAAAGGGGAGCCCCTGTGTGCATCTGCGCCTCCTATGCAGGAATGCACACCAGACTGGCTATCTCCAGGCCAGCAGGGAGGACCCCGCTGTGTGGCCACGGCTCACACTGTCAGGCCCTGTGAACACACCCGTTCCCGACATGGCCTGGATCCAGGGCAGAGTGCAAAGCTGGGCTGGTTCTGACCTAAGCCTTGTTTCCAGCATGAGCTTCAGGGGCCCCACCCGGGATGGGCCACGGTGACGGAGGAGGAGTGATGTTACCTTCCCACATGGGTCCCACATGCTCTGGGACAGCCCTCCCTGTGCTGGGGGAGGGGCCCTGGAGGGAAGGAGGCCCTGGGACCTCTGTGAGCTCAGCCTTCACCCTTATGGGAGCTTCACCCCAAGCCCCTGACCCTGTAGGGACAGATCAAAGGGACCTCCAGAGCCACCTATGCTCTGAGGCCCCACTGGTAATCAATGCTCTTAGCAAAGGAGAGATGGTATTGACCTCAACCTGACCAGGGCTTTCTGCTTTACCTAAGAGCGGACGTAAGAAGCATCCCACTCAAGTTCAAGAGCAAGGCTCATCGTGTCGTCAGCATTATACTGGAAGTCCCAGACAACGCAGCAAAACAAGGAAAAAGAAATTGATTCAAAGAATTGTTAAAGAAGAAACAAACCGACATGATTCACAAATGACAGTTGTTTACCCAGAAAATCCAAGACGTCCCAGACAGCTTTTAGGGTCACTAAGAGGCCAAGTTTCCTGGGAAAAGAGTAAACAAAAGTCAATTCCATTCCCACAGACCTGGAACACTGAGTTGGGAAATGCGATTATAATAATTATGCAATGTTGAATATCAAGAAGATAGACACTATGTATGATGGTTAATATTGAGCGTCAACTTGATTGGATTGAAGGATAAAAAGTATGGATCCTGGGTGTGTCTGTGAGGGTGTTGCCAAAGGATATTAACATCTGAGTCAGTGGGCTGGGACAGGCAGACTCACCCTTAATCTGGGTGGGCACCATCTCATCAGCCTCTCACATCTGCCTCAAAAACCCATTCCTGCCACATAACAAACCCACCAGGTGGAAAGCAAAAATGATGTTAACTTCTTTAAAAAATGAGGCTATTGGCCATGCGTGGTGGCTCACGCCTGTAATCCCAGCACTTTGGGAGGCCAAGGCAGGCAGATCACCTGAGGTCAGGAGTTTGAGACCAGCCTGGCCAACATGGTGCAACCCCATTTCTACTAAAAATACAAAAATTAGCTGGGCAGGGTGGCGCACGCCTGTAGTCCCAGCTACTCAGGAGGATGAGGCAGGACAATCGCTTGATCCCAGGAGGCAGAGCTTGCAGTGAGCCGAGATTGCACCACTGCACTCCATCTGGGCAACAGAGCACAACTCTGTCTCAAAAAAAAAAAAAAAAAAAAGATAACGTCATGAACCAGAGTGGGAAAGAATTTCTCAAACAAGGCACCTAGAACATAAAAGGAAAAGATGACTAAGTTTGGCTGTATTAAAACTATTAAAACTACAAATCACTGTGTGGAAGACACCATGGACACAGAAAAGACAGGCCCCAAGCTCGGAGAAGATACTTGCAGCACGGGTTTTAGTCAGGGCTCTCCAGGGCAATGGGGCCAATAGGATATATATATATTATATATATATATATACACGCACACACACGTAAATATGTACACTTATACATCATATACATATCTGTTCGTACACATAGATACACACACACATATGGAGATTGATTACGAGAATTGGCTCAAGTGACTGTGGAGGCAGATAAGTCCTATGAGATGCTGCCTGTGAAGCTGGAGACCAGGAGAGCTGGTGGTGTGATTCCAGGTCTGATAGTCTGAGGACCAGGGAGCTGATGCTCAAAGGCAGGCAAGATGGATGTCCCAGCTCCACAGCAGACAGGGAGAGGATTTGCCCTTCCCTCACCTTTTTGGCCCATCTGGACCCTCAAGGAATGGGATGATGCTGCCTACACTGGTGCTGATGAGGGCAGCCTTCTTTAATACTATGGATTCAAATGCTAAACTCTTCTAGAATTGCTCTCACACACACCCCCAGAAATATTTTACCAGCCCAGTCAAGCCGGCACAAAATCGACCCTCACCACATGCGTGCATGGTGTGCTACGTGGAATATATAGAGTTTATCATGTGCGCGTGTGTAATACAGAATCTAATAGATGTGTTATGACATTTTATGTATGTATAACATCTGCAAACATCATATATAACCAAGTACATGCATGCACATGTGTAATACAGGATCTAATAGAAGTGTTAGATATGACATTTTATGTATGTTTCACATCTGCAAACGTCATATATAACCAAGTACACGCATGCACACGTACAGTTACAGATGTATTGATTAATGATGGGATACATTCTGAGAAATGCCATGTTCACGCGTGTGTGTGAATATCACGGAGTGCTTATACACACCCGGATGGTCTGGCCACTCTACACCGGGCAGAGGGCAAAGCCTCTTGCTCCCAGGCTGCACACCTGCATGGCATGTGACTGTACTCAATACCGCAGGCAGCTGTCACACCACGGGACGGATTTGTCTAAACATTGAAAAGGCATAGGGAGAGTTGGGGCAGCCCTCATAGAGCTGTCCCTGCACCCTCAGTGCTCATCATTGGCCAATCTCCCTTGCACATGGGGAACGAGGGACAGGCCTATGGCCACAGGGCTGGGAGATGCCCTGGCTCCACTGCTCAGAGCTCGTGGCCGTGGGAAGTCAACCCCTTGGAGTCCTGGCTTCCTCCTCTGCAAAATGGGGACAGTGATGCTGATGTCAGAGGTTCCTGTGAGGGGGATGTGAGGGTGTGTTTGTAAAGAACCAGCCCTCGATACACAGTACTGTTACTGTTACCTTTTTTTTCTTTTTTTTCTTTCTGAGGCAGGGTCTCACTATGTTGTCCAGGTTTGTCTTGAACTCCTGAGCTCAAGTGGTCCTCATGTCTCAGTCTCCTGAGTAGCTGGGACCATGGCTGTTTCGCAGTATACCCAGCTGTTGTTATCTTTTTAATGGAAAAAGCCTGGACAGGAGAGACCGGCGTGCATGGGCAATAATCTATCCACCCCCGTGCATGGGCTGCACTCTACCCTTGGCCTGGCGGGCTCCTACCCACCCTTCAGGACCCCATGTGAATGACCCCTTTATAAACCTTTTCTGCCTGCACCACCCCCTGGCAGTTCCCCCACCTGGCTCTCTACACTCCCTTGAGTAGCGTTCGTTGCACTGAATTGCCACTCACCTGTTTACCCAGCTCCTCCACTCCATGAGGCCCTGGAGCCTGGAGTGGGTCTCGCTCACCACCACGTGCCCACCAGCACAGGGTACGTGCCTAGCAGGCGTTTGTCGAGGGAATAAACAAGCCCAGGCGGGGGTGTGAGAACTCCTGAAGGAAGGCAGGTTCCACGCGTATTGAACTCCCCTGAGAGGGACCTGCAAGGCGGGCAGAAAGCTTCGCCTGGGGCTGGGGTTTGGAAGAAGGCCTCGGCCTCCGAGGTCCAGCGGCAGGTGTGTCCCATGTGGTTGGCAAAGGGTTCTGAGTGCGCAGGAAGGTATCCCATGAAGGGAAGCTCTGGAGGCTTCTGCACTGAATGGAATGTTCTTTGCTCTTTCTCAGCAGTCCCTGCGGCCCCTTTCCCGACTGGACCTTCTGCAGTGAGTGATCGTCGTGGGCATTTTCCACCGGGGATGGACCCAGCAGCTCTGCTGAATTTCCTGCTACAGAAAACGTGGCCGGGCTGCTTTTGTTAACTGCGTGTTTGACAAATGAATATTCTCGAACACCCGCTCTGAACAACAGCCTGTGCTTCTTGGTGGGCAGTTGGGGCCGCTGCCATTTTAGGGACAAGGTGCATTACAGAGATCGCGTGGTCACAGCCCCTTCTCGCAGCTGAGGCCCAAAGAGGGGACGGAAGTAGGGAGGGGCAGAGCCTGGACACCCCTGCAGCCTCCAGCTTCCCCACAGCACCTGTGGTGGCGTTCCCATGGTAACCCTGGGGGTCAGCAGGCAGCAGCATGAGCCGTCACTGGGAGGCTGCAGTGGGAGCCAGGGCAGAGCCAGCCAGGCTGCTCCACACCACCAATCTCCCCTCATCACCGGTGTCCATCTTGACACGCCGTGTGTCCCACTAACCCTTTATTTCTCTGTTGCGTGAGGACCCTTGGTGCATAGCTCGGGGGAATAAAAATGGCATTGCAATTCGGGGCCAAAACGAAACGGCAGGCGTTCTTCACCTGTTGGTCTGGCTGAAAATCTAGCTCTGCACTCCAGGAGGCCTGTCTCAGTTTCCAGTCGCCGCCATAACAAGTTATCCCGGTTTAGTGGCTTGAAGCAGCAGACGTGCCTCTTCTCACGGTTCTGGAGGCCAGGGGTCCAAATCAAGGCATCATCGGCAGGGCCATGCCCTCGGAAGGTGGGGACAGGACCCTTCCTGCCCCTCCCAGGTTGCTGGTGACCCACGCGCTCCCCTCTCTGCAGTATCTTTACAAGGCCTTCTGCTCTGCGTGTCTGTTCCAACCTCCCTCTGCCTCTGTCTCCTAAGGACACTTGTGGTGGCGTTTAGGGCCTACTCAGATAGTCCGGGATCATCCCTCCATCCCAAGTCCCTGGGCTGAATCCCTGTTTCCCTATGAGATCACAGGTGCTGGTTCCAGGTTCCTGGCACGAGGTCCTAGGGGGCCATTTTCTGGCTGGCCACCAGGGATGTGCTCCAGATGAGCCAAGAGAGGGGCTGGAAGCCCTGGTGGATTCAGGAAGCAGGAGGCAGCAGGGTGCAGAGCGGTGGGAGGCAGAACAGGGGAGGGTGGGCCTGAGGGAGCTGGTCTGCGGGAGGGGGGTGACGCCACTCCTGAGGCCGGGGAGGGCTGTGCGTGGCCAGGGTGGTCAGGTCCAAATTTCAAGGGGTACCTGCCTCTTGATGGGGCAATGAGGTCATGGAGGTCATCAGCCCCAGGCAGTGGCCGGGTATGGAGACATGGACCCAGATGAACTGGAAGCACGTTTACCCCGTTTCCCAGGGAAAGATGATTCAGGGCCACCTCCAGCCTCCCCACAGCCACCCCAGCACCCCCAGCTGCCCTGTTTCACCATGGCCAGAATCAGCGCGGATTTACAGTGCCTTTCCCAAGCCACTGCTTGCGTCTGCTGCATGACCCTACGTCCCTGTGGTTTTCTTATCTAGCATTTTGATGGGGAGTGGGGGAAGGGTGGCGGGTGTCGCTTAGTGAAAGAATATGCCCTTCTGTGGCAGGCAGCTCTGCGCTCCACGGCTGGTTCTCCTATGCTCTTAGCCCTGGGAGACTGTCTGCCCTCAGTTTCCCCACCTGCAATGCGGGATTGCAAGCATCACAGAGGGGTTCCTTCCTCTCCCTCTCTGCTTTCCTCTCTCCTTCCTTCCTTCTTTCTGCCTCTCCTTCCCTCCTTCTTTCCCCTTTCCCTGCCTCTCTTCTCTCCTTCTATCCTTCCCTTTTCGAAAACCTCCCTCCCTTCCTGCTTTGACCATCTCCATGTGGAGGCGTGCATGATTAAGAGGAGCTGCCTTGTCTCTGTTGGGGTCATGGTGGCAGCACTGGGCATGGGGTGCTCCTGGAGGTTTGAGGGGCTCACTTCTATCCACCTCCAGAGCAGGCTTCCTTGTTCAGAGCAAGTGGACAGAATGACCCCCGGAGGGTCCCTGTCCACTTGTCACCATGCAAAGGTCCTAAGCCCTCAGGGAGAAAGGAGGTCAGACACTGACTCCTCTCCGGAGTCCAAACAGACAGGGCCCTGGTGCCTGGGTGTCTGGGCTGAGGTTGCAGGCTGGGGCTTGGGAAGACTAAGACCCTCTGAGTTTGCAAGTTATCTGAGGTTCAGAAGAAGCTTCAGCTATTGAAAGTAAAAATTGCTGGTCGAACTCTGTGGCTGAGATGCTGATGAATGAGTGACACAGAGCTGAACAGATGGGCAGATGGGCATTGTCAGCGAGGGAGAGGATCTTCTTTTTTGTGGGAAATAGTTTCGTTTCTGGAAAAGTTATTTTCAAATAGGTGATTCTCTTGTCATCAACAGTAGCTTGGAACTGAGGAAGTATGGTTGTGTGTGGGTTGTGTGTGTTTTGTGGGCATGTGTGTGCCTGTGTTTTGTGTGTGTGAGACAGAGGGAGAGAGGCTCTGGCTGCATTGAGAACCTCTGTCTTCCTCTTACCAGTATGTGGGTGTCTTGGCAGGTCTGCGTGTCCAGGCCCTTGCCTCTTCTTTCTGTTTCTAATAAAACCCCATAGCATTCCACTGCGCCAATGCCACTGGCTCAATCCATTCCTGCTGCTTTCACAGAATACTGCGGCCTGGGTGGCTTACAAACAGCAGACATTTCTTTCTCCCCGTTCTGGAGGCTGGAAAGTGCAAGTTCAAGGTGAAGTAGATTCAGCGTCTGGTGAGGGCCGCATCCTGATTCGTGAATGGGCTGGAGAGGGCCACGTCCTGATTCGTGGATGGGCAGGTGAGGGCCGCGTCCTGATTCATGGATGGGCTGGTGAGGCTGGTGAGGGCCGCGTCCTGATTCATGGATGGGCTGGAGAGGGCCACGTCCTGATTCGTGGATGGGCAGGTGAGGCTAGAGTGCAGTGGCATGATCACGGTTCACGGAAGCCTCAAACTCCCAGGCTCAAGCAATCCTCCCACCTCAGCCTCCTAAGTAGCTGGGACTATAGATGCATGTCACCATGCTTGCTAATTTTGTTTATTTTTTGTAGAGACAGGGTCTCACTACGTTGCCCAGGCTGGTCTTGAACTCCTGGCCTCAAGTGATCCTCCTGTCTCAGCCTCACAAAATGCTGGCATTGTACACATGAGCCATAGCACCCAACTGCAATGAAGATCTTGGCACATGAATTCTGTCTTTCCATGATTATATGCCCAAAGTCATGTCTTCTGAAGTCATAAATTGTGAGGAGAAATCCAGTCCAGGGCCTTCCTGCACAGCCCCCTATAGCTGGTGCAGCCAGGGAAGATGCTGTCTCAACTCTGGGTTGATAGAGCCATGTGCTGGCTGTGTGACCAGAGGCAAGTCACTTCCCTCTCTGACCCTCTGGTTTCTTCTTCTTATTTTTTTTTCTGAGATGGAGTCTTGCTCTGTCGCCCAAGCTGAAGTGCAATGGCGCAATCTTGGCTCATTGCAACCTCTGCCTCCCATGTTCAAGCAGTTCTCCAGCCTCAGCCTCCTAAGTAGCTCGACTATAGGCGCACGCCACCATGCCGGCTAATTTTGTTTATTTTTAGTAGAGACAGGGTTTCACCATGTTGGCCAGGCTGGTCTCAAACTCCTGACCTCAGGTGATTCGCCCACCTTGGCCTCCCAAAGTTCTGGGATTACAGGCATGAGCCACCGTGCCTAGCCTGGTTTCTCTTCTGTACAATGCAATACACAAAGAGGGGTGGGCATGTTTCCAAGTGCACCAGAAGCAGGCGGGCTCTAAACAGGGCATCCCAGCATGCGCCACGCCAGTAAGAGATCACAGCACTGTTCATCGGTCTGTTCACAGGGCCCCTGTTTTTTAAGCCCCTGCTGGTGCTGGGTCAGGAGTAGGCTGAGAGGAACAGAGATAAATGATGCGTCCCGTACTGTGGAGTGGAGGTGGACGCTGCTGCTACTCTAGCCATGAGGCAGACTGGCACGGGGCATGGGGCCACAGAGAAGGGAGGCGGGGAATCCCGCTTGGGGGCAAGTGAGGCTTCACAGGGGGGTGCAGTGCAGGGGTCCACCTGGGGTGCGACACCTCGGCATGTCCTACCTCCCTGTCCTCCCCCTGCTCCCTGAGTGCTGCTCAGGCATCCCCAGGACTCAGGGTGCTTGGGGAATACGTGTTAAATCACAGACCCAGTGAGGAAAGAGCAAACGGGTGACGGCGCAGGGAGGGGGAGTTCCAGGCAGAGCCAGCTAGAGGGTGAGGCCTTCTAGGACAATGACTTGTAGGGTGTGACAGCAGTGTGGGCTGCAGGGAGGGTTCGATCAAGCAGGCTGCCAAATGGGAGGGTTTCAGTATGAGCAGCTGCTGGCCAGACCCCAGGCATCATCCAAGGGTGGGCAGGAGCCACGCTGACACAAGTATCTCTGGCATTCCCGGCTCTCTGTCCCCGACCCCTCCCCTTGGCTTCTGTCTTTGTCACTCACAGGAGACTCATCCAGCACCATGAACCAGTTACAGAGAGGTGGCTTTCTAAACCTTTTAAAACATCTAATGCCTTTTAAAGATAGTGTTCAATGACATCAAAGATACATTAAGAGCGGCCTCCTGCTGGAGAAAGAAGAAACCTGGTAAAACCTTCCCAGAAAGCAAGCTGGCCCAAGAGTCTTTTTTTTTTTTTTTTTTTCTCACTCTGTTGCCCAGGCTGGAGTGAAGTGGCGCGCTCTCAGCTCACTGCAAGCTCCACCTCCCAGGTTCATACCATTCTCCTGCCTCAGCCCCCCGAGCAGCTGGTACTACAGGCACCCGCCACCGCACCCGGCTAATTTTTTGTATTTTTTTAGTAGAGATGGGGTCTCATCATGTTAGCCAGGATGGTCTCGATCTGCCCACCTCGGCCTCCTAAAATGTTGGGATTACAGGTGTGAGCCACCGTGCCTGGTCCCCAAGAGTCTTAAAAGAGTTGATATTCATGGGCCTGTGAAGACTCTTTCCTCACCTTATTCTTATCTACATCCTAACGAGGTCCCTGCAGAGGCCCTCAACAGTTTACGCCCAAGACAGTTTATCACAGGGTTAGTAATCGCAGCACTCAGTGATGGGGCTGTCTGAGCAGAGCATCAGCCCACACCCATTGGCTGGTGTGGACCTGTTCAAAGCGTGTGTTCCAAAGAAGTTTTTGGTTTTTGTTTTTTTGAGACAGATTTCTACTCTGTCGTGCGCTGTTGTGCAGTGACACAATCTCAGCTCACTGCAACCTCCACCTCTCAGGTTCAAGCAATTCTCCTGCCTCAGCCTCCCGAGTAGCTGGGATTATAGGCATGTGCCACCATGCTTGGCTAATTTTTGTATTTTTTATAGGCATGGGGTTTCACCATGTTGGTCAGGCTGGTCTTGAACTCCTGACCTCAAGTGATCCACCCGCCTCGGCCTCCCAAAGTGCTGGGCTTACAGGCGTGAGCCACCATGCCTGGCCAAAAGAAGTTTAATAAAAAGAGAATTCACCTTTTATTTATAAGTCAATGGCCGGGCGCGGTGGCTCACACCTGTAATCCCAGCACTTTGGGAGGCCAAGGCGGGCAGATAATTTGAGGTCAGGAGTTTGGAACCAGCCTGACAACATGGTGAAACCCCGTGTCTACTAAAAATACAAAAAGCAGGGCGTGGTGGTGCATGCCTGTCATCCTGGCAACTCAGGAGGCTGAGGCAGGAGAATTGCTTGAACCTGGGAGGCGGAGATTGCAGTGAGCCAAGATTGTGCCATTGCACTCCAGCCTGGGCAACAAAAACGAAACTCCATCTCAAAACAATAAAAAGTCAAATAAGTAGAAACATTCCACTATAGCGTGAGCATGGTGACAAAAACAAGTGTGCCTGATGTACCTACCCTGCTGTTCATTTGCCTTTGGGTTCTCTACCCCTTTCTCTACTCTTCTCCAATCTGTTCTGTGTCTTGGGAAGAAAATATTTCCCAGGCTCCCTTTCCAACCAGCTTCCTGCTGGGCTCAGCTGATGGGAGGGCCCCAGGTGAGAGGAGGGGAGACGCCAGGGTGTTTCTCCCGTTGTGTATGTGCACACACATGCACTCCTACATACACTCTGATATAGGTTGGCTGTGTCCCCACCCAAGTCTCATCTTGAATTCCCATGTGTTGTGGGAGGGACCCGGTGGGAGGTAATTGAATCATGGGGGTAGGTCTTTCCCATGCTGTTCTTGTGATAGTGAGTAAGTCTCATGAGATCTGATGGTTATTGTATGTGGCAGGGTTCCTGCACTAGCTCTTTTTGCTTGCTGGCATCCATGTAAGATGTGACTTGCTTTTCCTTGCCTTCCGCCATGATTGTGACGGTTCCCCAGCCACGTGCAACTGTAAGTCAGTCCAATTAAACCTCTTTCTTTGTAAATTGCCCAGCCTCAGGTATGTCTTTATCAGCAGTGAAAACAGACTAATACACACTCCCTTTGTGACCTGAGCTCCAGCCAAGGAACCCCAGCCCAGGGCTCCAGCATTCCCACCTGCTGCTCCAGTCCTGGTGGGGTAACAGCACCCTGCTCTGTGCCTCAGTGTCCTCTGAGTGGCTTTTCTGTCCCTCCATCACCTATGTGACCAATACCCTAAATTAATCACCTGTCTTAAATACCTAGAGTGGTTTCCATCTTTCAGGCAGAAGGTGCTTTTTTGTTTTTCTTTTGAAATAATTATAGATTTACAAGACTTTGCAAAGATAGGAAGAGAGGTCTCGTGCACGCTTCCCCCAGCTTCCCCCAGTGATCTTATGTGACTACAATACAGTATGGAATCCAGGAAATTGATGTGGGTACAATGCGTGTCCTTAGTTCCATGTCATTTTATCATGTGCATGGATTCCTGTAAGCACCACCACCGTCAAGACACAGCAGTGTGACCCCCACAAAGCCCTCCCTCGGCTGCCCTGTGGTGGCCAGACCCACCTCCCCGCCCACCCCAGCAGCTGTAAGTCTGAACTTCATCCTTATGGGTTTGTCAATTCAAGATCATATACATGGAGTCACACAGTAGGTGACGTTCTGAGATTGGCTTTGCCCCTCAGTGTAATGTGCTTGCAGTGCAGCCCCCTTGCTAGGCCGTCAGCCGTTTGCTCCTTTTTATAGCCGAGCTGTGGCCACGGTGGACAGTGCGGTCTGTGACTGTGCAATAACTCATCTAGTATGTCTGGTTGTTGACAGTTTCTGGCTGTTACAAATAAAGCTGCAGTGAACAGCTCTGTACAGGTGTTTGTGTACCGGTGTCTTCATTTCCCTGGGACGATCGCCCAGGAGCCAAGAGCTGGGTCGCAAGTGTATGTTTTGGATTGTTAAGAAACCGCCAAAGCATTTTCCACAGTGGATGTACCATTTTACATTTCCCGAGAGGGTTTTGATCCGTGTGCAAATCTAGAAGAAAAACACAAAAATGATTATTATTTTTGACTGGCATAATTAAATATAATTTTTTTTTTGAGACGGAGTCTCACTCTGTCACCCAGGCTAGAGTGCAGTGGCTCAATTTCAGCTCACTGCAACCTCCGCCTCCCGGATTCAAGCAATTCTCTGCCTCAGCCTCTCGAGTAGCGGGGATTACAGGTGCCCACCACCATGCCCAGCTAATTTTTGTATTTTTAGTAGACACGGGGTTTCACTATCTTGGCCAGGCTGGTCTTGAACCCCCAAACTCATGATCCACCCACCTTGGCCTCCCAAAGTGCTGGGATTACAGGCGTGAGGCACTGCTCCTGGCCAAATATAATATTTATTCCTTGCATGTATATGCCTGTATCTTCCACATTTTGTAAAACAAATCAGAAGGATATTCTGTGAAAATTATTTAACAAAAAGAACACTCTCATGAAATTATGATTTTTAAAAGGAAGATACTGCAAGGTCTGTTAGTGTGATCTTAACTACGTAACGCACACTCACACACACACTTGCGCACACACACACACACAAACACAGCCCAAGACTCAAGTCCAGAGGAGAGCAGCCCGATGTCACAAGCCCCATGCTGACTGGAGATTCAGGTGCAGTTTCCTGGGGCGGTTTTTGGTGGCTGCCGTGACAAATGACCACACGTGGTGGGTTAAAGCAACAGAACTGTGCCTCCTCACAGTTCTCTGGAGGCCAGAAATCCTAAATCAAGGTGTGGGCAGGGCTGTGTGCCCGCCAGAGCCTCCGGGGGAGGATCCTCCTGCCTCTGCCGGTTCCTGGTGGCTCTAGATGTTCCTTGGCTTGTGGCTATGTTACTCCAGTCCCTACCTCTGTCTTCATGGAGCCCCCTCCTCCCTCTCCTGCTCTTCCTCCGTGTGTCTCTCATAAGGACGATCATCAGTAAACTCAGGGCCTTCTGGCTAATCCAGGATGATCTCAACTTGATCATATTTGCAAAGACACTTTTTGCAAACACGGTCATATGGTGTTTGCAAAACACCTGGGGGCTGGGATATGGATGTATCTTTCTCAGGGCCAGCAACCCACCTACTGCAGAGGGTGACTTTTTAAACGTCTGCATACTCTGCTACTTTCTAAATTACCCACAATGAGAATGTATATTTTTGTTTGTTTATTTTTTTGAGACAGGGTCTCACTCTGTCACCCAGGCTGGAGTTTAGTGGTGTGATCTTGGCTCACTGAAGCTTTGACCTCCAGGCTCCAGAGTAGCTGGGGCCACAGTGCATGCCACTACACCTGGCTAACTTTTTGTATTCTTAGTAGAGACAGGGTCTTGCTATGTTGCCCAGGCTGGTCTCGAACTCCTGGACTCAAGTGATCCACCTGCCTCAGCCTCTCACAGTGCTGGAATTACAGGCATGAGCCACTGTGCCTGGCCTGAGAATGTGCACTTTTTGTTATGATAGATGATGACTAACAATGCTACTAGTAATAAACAGTTGCATAAAAGTAATCATTATTTTTCCCAACTTGAGAACGAGCCAGAGACGGAAAGGGAGAGACAGTCGACAGAGCTTCCTCAAACATCCCCACCAGGCGCTTAAGTGGTTCCAGTTCTCCAGCCTTGTAAACCAGCCGGGGGAGCTCCCTGCCGCTGAGCACTTGCGAGCAGCCTTGATTACATTTCCTCGGGGTAGATTCCGGGAGCCGCTGGGCCTGGGTGCACAGGGACACTCAGCTCTCGGTGGCTCTGGAATCTCTCTCTCTCTCTGGCCATCTCCCCCACCCCCCATTCTGTAAGGCACCCAGCCCGGGGTCAGAGAACCCCAGATGGGGTGAGGTGGGGGCTTGCTCCTGAAGATGCTCTCAGGCTTGTCCACGTGTCCACGTGGCTTCTCTCATGGTGCCTGCATCTGAGCCGCTGCTACTTCCTGACAGGGATACGAGGCAGGTGCACGTCAAGGGACCCTCACTCCACCCAGACCGAGGCCTGAGGGGCCAAGTGCATGGACGCCATCCTTCCAGTCATTCCGTGGACAATCCCTCCAATCGCTGTGGCGAAACGCACTGCTCATGGACACAGCTGAGCACCTATTTCTGAAGGGTCTGAGTCTCTGCGGTCCCACCTTTCTTTGAAGTTGTGCTACATTTTCATTAATTTTTCTCACCGAACATGTGAATACAAAGAGGCACGGCAGGAAATCCCCAGTTCCTAGACGCAGCCCTCCCTGCTTCACTGTGCAGTAGAAACCGCACCCCGATTTCTCCCCAGGGAATCAGGAGCCATCGCCCCAGCCTGTGGAATCACCCTCTGGGCCCATTTGTTCAGCGGAAAGAGAGGGGCCCAACTGGCCAGGTGGCAGGTCCGTCTTCTGATTGATGGGACCATTTCTGTGGCCCCTGTTGGAAGCACTCCTGCCATGGGAACCAAGACTCCCGCCAGCAGAGCTCAAAGAAAATATGGATTTAGCCTTCACTGACAATGGCACCAGCTTTAGTCCAGGCCGCATGCCTCGTAGGGGAGGCCCAGGGGCAGTGTTCGTCCAGAGCCAGGGCCTCCCCAGCCTGGGGGCAGCGATGCCTAACCTGGATATTGACAGGAGGAAGAATTATCTGTGGAAGTGGAAAGGGCACCGCAGGGCGAAGGCCTGCAGGCTGGAGAAGGCCGGCGTGTCGCTGCAGGAGCCCTGGGGAACCGGGGAGCCACAGCAGATGGAGAGGGGAGGCTCCAGAGCCCTCTACTCCACCGCCAGGGCCAGGCCTGCGGGCAGGGGTGCTGGGAAGCGGACACCTTGGGGGTGACGTCACTGACCGCCAGTGGCTGTAGCAGGAGTGGAAGTGCTCAGTCTGCACAAAGATACCACAAGGTCTGCGCTGACCCAGAGACCCACAGATGGGGCAGGGGTGAAGCAGGGGGGGCCCCTTTGGGGGCAGGGAATCCACCGCGGCTGCATGGCTGGAGCTTCCTGCCAACTGCAGGAAAATTATAGGGACCCTTGCCACAGCTGGAGGGAGCACACCGCAGCCCTGCAGGTACCAGGAACACACTCTCGTCCACCCTCCGGGGCTGCCCAGGGGCTCCGCCACAGCCGCCGAGTGTCACCTCTTGAAGGGTTTGTCATCGTACATATCCACACGGAGATATTTAAGATTAAAGGGACATTGTCTCTGCACATCCAGATGCCACAAAAGTGCCCTCTGTGGACACAACCCTGGTGGGGCCACCGCCTCTCTCGACCCCAGCTGCTCCCCACCCCTGCCCTTGCCCCTCCACCCATGCAGCCCCCAGCACCCCTGCCACACTTGGCGTCACATCCAAACCTTTGCCAGGGCCTGCATCCTGGGCCTGCCCCCGCTCTAGCCCACCCACCCCCGCTTTCACCACCCGCTGCTGCCCTACACTTGGCCAGAAGGAGCGATTCGAGGCCTTCCCTCTGTCCTGGCCTGTCCGTGCCACGCCTATTCCCAGCAGTGGGACGTTTAGGACATGCAAGTGCTGGCGGGTGGCATGGTCAATGCCATCCGCCAGCACCCACAGCTGGGCCTGGGAAGAGAATTCCACCCAAACCTGCATCCAGTCCAGGGCAACAGGGCCCAGGGTCACGGGCACTCCGGCAGGAGTCCAGGGCCCCAGGGTCAGCCCCGCTCTTCTGCCGACCCGCTGTGACCCTGAGCAGGTGATCCCGTCTCCCAGACCCTCAGCTCCCTCCCTGCACAGGCTCCCACCAGCCCCTGCTGACCCTGGGCCACTCGTCAGGCCGCATGCAGCCCACAGGACAGGCACTGCTGGGAAGGTGCAGCCGTGGAGAAGGGGCAGGCAGAGCCCCCACTCTCAGCCATGGCTGGAGGACGTGGACTGCAGTCTGCAGCGCGAGGCCTGTGGGGTGGTGGCCTCCCAGGGCAGAGGCTCTCTCAGGGCCCTGTGCTGGGTTCCCGGCAGGGTGACTGCTCAGTTCTGCCTAGTGAGTTTGGACTGCAGCGTTGCTAGCCAAGGCGTCTCAGTGACGGCTGAGGTTGCAGGAAGGTGGGGGGATTTTCCAATTCCGAACATCACCTCCGTCCCTCCTGTGCCAGGCTCCCAGCCTGACCTGTCTGACCTCTCACCTCAGGCCCTGGCTTAGGTCGGGGTCCCCCAGATGCAGACGGGAGTCTGACTTTGACCTTCGTGGTGCAGGTGTGGAGGGGTGTGCGGTGCTCAGGACGGCTCTGAGCGGTTCACGGCTGGAGGGCACCGGTGTCTGCACCATACCCTGACACAGCCCAGGAAAAAGCTTGTGCACACGTGGGAGACAGACAGACACATGAGAGATGGAGAGAGACACACACACAGAGACATACAGACACAGAGAGAGATGCACAGAGACACAGAGAGAACAGAGACACAGAGAGAGACACAGAGACACAGAGAGAACAGAGACAGAGAGACACAGAGACACACAGAGAGACACACAGAGACAGAGACACAGAGAGAAACACACAGACACAGAGAGAACAGAGACACAGAGACACACAGAGACATAGAGAGATACACAGAGACATAGAGAGAGATACACAGAGACACAGAGAGAACATAGAGACAGAGACAGAAAGACTAGAGACACAGAGAGAAACAAAGACATGCAGAGAGACACAGAGAGAGACATAGAGACACAGATATAGAGACAGAGAGACAGAGAGACACGGAGAGACAGAGAGTGATTGAGGGATGGAAGGAGTGAGAGGTGGAGGGACAGAGACAGAGTCAGAGCGGTAAAGCGAATGTCATAGGACGTGAGCGTCTGGGGACCCTGGGGAAGGCGCACGGCATTCTTTGTCACTCTCATGTGTCTATGTCTCTATAATTATCTCAAATAAAAGCTCAGAACACGCGGAAGGAGGTGCATCCCAGAGGAGGGATGTGGGGCCAGGCTGGCCCAGCATAGAATAGGGAACGCTGCCCGGGTCAGGCAGGAGCAGGAGGGCGGGGACAGCAGGGCCCACGGCAGCAGGAGGCGGCGGGGTCGAGGATCGGCTACTCCTGGGGATGGGGTTTCTTTCTGAGGTGGTGGGAATGTTTTAAAATTGATGCCAGCGATGGTGGCACATGTGTGGATGTACCAAATACTGCTGAATCTCACACTTTACAAGCATGAATTGCATAGTTCATGAATTATCTCACAAAAAAGCAGTTGCACATATAGATATTACAGAAATTATATATATATTATATACAATAATATATTTTATATTAAGATAGTTTATATTGTATATTATTTTTATATATTTTATTTAAGACTTTTTCTTGCTGGACGTGTGAATGGGAAGAGGCACCACAGCAAATCCCAGTTTCCTGGCGGGGTACATCCCGACCCACTGCGCGTCCGCGGCTCCAGCCACTTTCTCCTCGGGAAGGAGGAGGCTTCGCCCCAGCAGGTAGAACAGCCCCTGTTGCCCATTTGCTCAGCAGAAAGGAGGCCCACATGGCCAGGTAGCATGGGACGGGGTGTGCTGGAAACCGGGGTCTGGGAAGGTGGAGCAGTTTCGGGTGATGCCGGAGCTGGGCGTGGGAGTCAGGACCCGGGAGGGATGGAGGAGGAAGTCCCTGCAGTGGGGGTCCTGGGAACAGGGAGGCCGGATGCACTGCTGTCCCCACCCATGGAGTCTCCAGGACGAGGGTCGGGCTGACTCCCAGGGCTTGGGAGGGAGGGGGTCAGGTTGGGTCAGGGAAGAGACCACAGTGGGTAGAGGTTTGTGTGTGTTTCAGATAGAGACGGCTGTGCATGGGTGTGAGCTGTTGAGGCATTTTGTCCGAGGGTGTCTTAGAGGTGGTGGCATTTAGGGATGAGGGGTGGGGTGTCGCTTCACCTCTCGGAGCCTCTGCGTTCTTCCCTAGGACATGGGAATGGTCACAGTATTCAACCACACCTGGTCAGGGAGCAGCGGGAACGGGCTCAGCACTCGCACTGTGGAGGGGGCGCCTGAGGAGCACCTGTTTCCCCCCAGGAGCCCGAGGGTCACCAGAGGCCTCCTTGCCCCTCAGGGCGGAAGCCCCACCTTCCCGGCCCTCTTCAGTCCCCCAGGCCTCTGTGACCCTACAGAGGCAGCTCAAGCATCTCAACCTTACCCACAGAGCAGTGTCCCCCCTACTCACCCCGGACAGCTTCCCTATTCCTGACACCCGGGTGGCCAGAACCATAATTTAGGCCATTACCTCACCCCAGCCCCCACTGGAGGATGGAGGCCTCAGATGACCCCTGGCCTGTGGCCCCTCAGAAGGTGGACAGAGGCCAAGTGGCCTCCAGGACAGCAGCACCGTCTGCGGGCAGGTGGGGCTGGTGGTCCTGGGAGAGCCGCCTCCCTGGACAGGACATCCCCTCCCAGGAGGCAGAGGCCATTGTGGTCCAGGGGGCTCACATTCAACCCCTCCTGGCAGGGCTGGGTGGAGTCAGGGTGATTTCCAAGAGGGGTTCGGGCTCCAGAAAGCCGAAGGAGGAGCGCCATGTGAAAAAGAAAGAGGGGACCCATGCCCAGCTGTGGGACCCTGACTCATCATTTCATTTCATCAGCCGGGGCGGGTTCCACGCCCTCGAAGCCATCTCCCCGCTCCTTCCCCCTCCTCCCAGCCTTCCTCCTGTGAGCCTCCACGTCGCTTCTGCACATGATGAGTCCCTCTGCCTGGGTTCCAATCCAACGCTGCAGGTCACTCACTGTGTGATCTTGGACATAGCGATGAGCTGTTGAATCTTTCTGTCCTTGCTTTTTTCATCTGTGCAAAGGGCATGGCAATAGTAAGACCTCCTTCAGAGGGTGTGGTAAGGGCTAGACACCTGCACAGTCCCTAGTACACAGTACATCGCAGAGGCTCAATCAATGCGACCTGCCAGTATCAGTTAGCCTGGTTGTCTCAGCCACCCACTTTCCCTTTGTGGGCCTCAGTTTTTCCTTCCATAAAATGGGTATGGAACAGCAGTGTGGCTCTGGGGGAAGACCATGCACTTTGGGGTCAGATCCAACTTTTCCTAAGTCTGGGTCTATCACCCAAAGGCTGAGGGGCCTTGGGCAGGTCATTGAAACTCCCCTAGCTCGGCTTTCTGCACCTATAAAATGGCTGTAACTGGCATTCCCCCTTGAGGGGTTGTTCCCAGAGCTTACAGAAGCACCCGAGGACAGCAGAGCTGATGTCAGTGTTGGGAGGTGCAGAAAGGGTAGCCCCTGTCACAAGCTACGCCCACCCCCCCACCCATCTGCCTGAGCAGAGCCCACCCTCTGAGTCACCCACTCACAGAGCCACCGCGTCTTATCACAGCTGACGACGGTCTCTGAGGTCCCTGGAGTGGTGTAAGTGGTGACCTCATCTGACACGAAGCCTGGACTTGGGCAGGGGTCAAGCCAAAGGGCCGGGCCTGCCCACGGCTTGGAGGGCTCCTCTGCAGGCCCAGGATGCGCACTGCTGTCCAGCTCTGGGCAGAGATGGAGGGATGGGATGGGGCCATGGGGTCCTGGCATGGGACACGAGTACCCTGGAGAGAGGCAGACCCTGGCCCAGCCCAGGCCCAGGCTGGAGGGAGTGAATTCCATTCCACTGAGGATAAGCAACATCTCATCTTATGCTTGTTTGTAAAGAACTATCAATATTTCAGGCAGGGTGACAAGGGGGAGTAAGTAGAAATGAACGAAGGAGGGGTGTACGTAAATTAAACAAGCTTCCTGGCATTGTTGAAGAACGAGCTGAGATAACACGGGCCAGAGGGCCGGCCCTGCGCCTACACACGTTGGCCTGGCGGAGCCTGAATCTGGAGCTCTGGGTTGACAACAGAGGCGGTCCCGTGCCGGGAAGCCAGAGACTTAGAGGAACCTCCCGGGTGGGTCCCAGGCCCTTGGGGAATCCTCCCCTACTCCTGGCCCCTAAGTCAGGTGTTCAGGGTTGGGGCTGGGAGGCCCCGAGGTTTACTGAGCGAGAGGCAGTGCAGGGCGGGGAGCAGCAGGGGGCGCGGCTCTCCTAAGGACAGCACTGGGCTCCCGCCAAGCTCAGGGCAGCCACTGTGAGCCCTGCCTGCCCATTTCAGGGAAGAGCAAAGGCCACCCCAGGGAACTGCATCCCAGCTGCAGAGCAGAGAAGGGTCTTTTCACTCCGGGCCTCAGTTTCCCTCTCTGTACAAGGGGACAAAATCCCCACTGCAAGGTGGTCAAGATGGTGACCGTTGGGGGCAGCATGGTCTCCAGGGAGGAGCAAGGACTTGACCTAAGGACAGGCCGAGATCTGAGGCCCACCTGCCAGAAGCTCTGACCTTCCACTTCCCCAGCCCCGTTCTAAGGATCCTAATGCCCACCTCTCAGGGGCCTCCTCGTGAAGACTGAGTCAAGTGTATGCAGAGCGCTCCAGCAGCCTCAGGGCCTACACATCGGCATCTGTGGTTCCTTGGAAACGGTGGCAGGCTGCGCAAACTCTGACCTGCTGCAGCAGCCAGTCCTGGACCCTCTCTGAGACTCAGTTTCCCCATTGTAGATGAAAAGCTTAGGGGAAATGAGCTCTTGAGCCCTTCCCAGGGATTTCGTTTCCTGCGCACTGGAGGATCCAGGGATGGAAAAGTGTTGATCTTCAGGGCCAGGTGTCTGCAGGAAAACACAGTCCCCCCAAAAAGCCAGCTCTGGGCCACAATACCCCACCAAGGCTTACTCGAGAGGCAGGCATCCTGGGCATGTGAACAATTCTCCTTGCCCCTTAGGCAAGCCCACCCTGCAGAGACATGAACTGGGAGCCCTGGTCAAGGTTGAGGGAGGCTCGGCCCAGCCCTGAGGTCACCAACTCCTAGCATTCTGGGTCATTCCTAGAAATGGCCTGAAATTCTCCACATCTTCAAAGCAAAACGCACTTGAGGTTTGTAGAGGCAGAAATGCAGGTGCTATTGTCCCTTGTCAAAGGGCCTTTTAGGAGGAGAAGCCCCAGGTCCCTTCTCTCCCCATCTCCTAGGACCCTTCAACGTCTCACTCTCTCTGGGTCCTATGGAGGCTCACACGTGGGGCCCCGCCTCCTCCCACCTCGACCTCCCCAGACACCCTGTCTGATGGGGCCACTCCCTGCCCATCGCCTCGGCAGTGCTCAGGCCTTCCAGGACCCAGGGCTCTCAGGGATCAGGCCCCTCCACCTTCCCATTCCCCGAGGCCCTTTAACCTCCAGCTCCCCCTCCCTCCTCTGGACCAGAGGTACCCCTCCCCATTCTTAACTTGGGTATCTGTGAACCTGGATGGAAAAGCATTTTTATCTACCCCAACAACTCCAACTGAGGTCCAGCATTCATTCCTTTGGGGGTGCAGTCGACCCCGGCCAGCAGGGACTGTGGCTCCACGGCCAGTAGAAGCAGTGTTTTCATCCCCATGTCACCGCCCTCACTGAAGGTGTCTCCAGTGGCAGCCCTCTGCCCAGGGCTGCTGCGAAATGTCCACTGGTATCAGATGACAGACAGACCAGAACCTGTCATTAACATGCTGATAAAGAAGCCCATAGGCCACGCTGTCATGAATTGCTTCATGTATTTTGATAACTGTGTTTTGATAGAGTTGTTCCCCTTTGTGACCCCATGGTGTTTGTTTTATGCATTTAAATGTACTTGACGACATCTTTCTGAAAAGGACTCCCAGGCTTCGCCAGGCAGCCCAGGGGACTAGGGACACACACAGTGTGAAGACCGCAGCTCCAGGCTGTGCATGCGGGGTTGTCTCCTGCTGCCCGGACCTGCTTTTGCTTGCCAGCCTCTGCCGAGGTCACGGCCAGCTCCCCCTTCCTATCCCGCTGCTGCACGTCCAGATCCTCTCCAGGCTTGACATTCACCTCCAAGGGGGGTTCTGCCCTCTCTCCCGACTCCGCAGCCTTCACCCCATCAGCTGACACACTGTCACCAGACTCTGACTCTCGTGATGGGACCTGGGTCTGAAGGGGCCCTGCAGAGAATGCGGGAGCAATGATGAGAATGGAAACAGCTTCCTGTTCCGTGGACAGCGAGGACTGGGGAACATTGCTCAGCCCTGACCTCTGCGGTTCTTCCAAGGATCCTATGAGGTTGAGAAATGCTGTCAATTCCCCTTTCCTGGAGGAGGAAACTGAGGCACAGAGGAGACTGGACCCGGACAGACCCCTCCAGAGCGGGGAAACGCATCCCCCAAGGTTTCTGGGATAGGCTGGGCCCGGGGGTCCCCACCAGAAAGGACCCCTGCGTGTCTGTAGCCTCGGGTTTTCCCAACCAGGCAGACCAGAGAGTCCCAAGGCCTGCCGGGTGGGTCCAGGCCCGGAAGGCCAGGCGGGGCCCTGTCGGGGCCTGGGCGGGGCTGGCGGAGGGGCCGGGCCGCCCCTTCCAGCGAGGGCGGGCCGGGCGGTCGCCTTTAAAGGCTCTGGGCCAGCCGCCCCCGGACCGTCAGGCTGGAGGGAGCTGAAGTCCGTGCGCTCCCGCGCCCTGGGGATGCCCCTGCCGCCCCGACGCCCGCCAGCCTGAGCCACCGGCGCATGTGACCGCGCGTCCGCCCCAGTCCCATCCGTAGGCGCCCGGCGCCTGGCCCCGCAGCGGCCTCGTTGTCCCCACCGGCCCCCGCCCGGTCTCCCGAGCTGCCACCCGCCGCCGGCCTGGCCGCCATGCAGGCGCGAGCGCTGCTCCTGGCCGCGTTGGTCGCGCTGGCGCTGGCCCGGGAGCCCCCTGCGGCACCGTGTCCCGCGCGCTGCGACGTGTCGCGGTGTCCCAGCCCCCGCTGCCCCGGCGGCTACGTGCCCGACCTCTGCAACTGCTGCCTGGTGTGCGCCGCCAGCGAGGGCGAGCCCTGTGGCGGCCCCCTGGACTCGCCTTGCGGGGAGAGCCTGGAGTGCGTGCGCGGCCTGTGCCGCTGCCGCTGGACGCACGCCGTGTGTGGCACCGACGGGCACACCTATGCCAACGTGTGCGCGCTGCAGGCGGCCAGCCGCCGCGCGCTGCAGCTCTCCGGGACGCCCGTGCGCCAGCTGCAGAAGGGCGCCTGCCCGTTGGGTAAGCCCTCGGGGGCCAGGGAGGAAGTGAAGCTTCTTTCTCTTGGGGAAACTAAGGCCGGGAGTTAGGGCCGAGCTCAAGGTCGCCCTTCCCTGGGCACCACCTGGTGGCCCTTCAGAAATCATCCCACCAGCCCTCTGGTCTTTCAGATGAAGAAACTGATGCCCAGAAAGGTAAACCGCTGTCCCCAAGGTCACAGAGGTAGAGTCAAAAGGGAAACCCAGTGGTCTCCTGGCCACCCGAGGGGCCTCATCTAGGACTGTTTCCAGCTGTGGTCTCTTCAGAACTGTTGTCTCTTGCCCATTCCCTTGGTCCTCGGACCCCTGCTCTGTCCGGGTATTGGGTGAAGGGCACTCTTTCCTGCCCTAAATCTCCAGCCTGGGTGCCCTCTTGGGTGATGCTTCTTTCCTTGGGACTGTGGTTAAGTGCGTGTCTCCACAGGACTGTGTGGGAAGGGTCGGGGTGCACGTCCCTGAACTGCTCAGGGCACCCCAGGGAGAGGCTCCTTGGGGGAGAGAATGTCAGGGTCAGACCCTAGAACAGCCTTTCCTGAGGCAATCGGCCCTGGGTTGTATCTCACCTTGCAGGTTGACTCTGTGTGTGGAGGAATATGCTGGAAAACCTGCCGTACCTTTTTCCCTGTTTGGGGTGCCTCTTAGGAAGGCAGACTCTGCTGTGGCCGGACAGGGGCTCACTGAAGACCAGAGACGGGCCCCAGGTTCACGGATAGGAGTCAGGGTCCTGCGTGCCATCAGCTTGCAGGTGGCAGGGAGAGACGTAGTAGCCACCAGAACAGGCTCCATGGAGCCTCAGGAGCACCATGGGGAGCACCAAATGCCTGGGCACCTGGGAAGCCTGCAGAGGGCTTCCTAATTCTTCTGCAGTCCGCCGAACACAATTCCAAGTGTGTTCATGGTCTAAAAAGGTTGGGAAACTGAGCGCTCTATTCCTGTGGTGGAGACTCACAGGCTGAATCTATCAGAGGTTCTGAGAAAACCTGCAGTGTTCTCAGTTGATAAAACCCAGGGGTTCCCCAGAGAATTTCAACAGAGAGCTCTTCTTTTCTGGCAGAACACATGTGACCTCCTCCCAGCACGCTGGGGTTCCTGGGAGCCCCGTGTGGGAGGCATCACTTGGGATTAGCTAGGATTATGTGGAAGAGCCACCGCAGGGTTTGACAGGGAGTCCCAGTCCACCTTGTGCTGGTGCAACACCTGAAACTGGGCAGTTTATACAGGACACAGATGTATTTCTCGCAGCTCTGGAGGCTGGGAAGTTCAAGACCAAGGTGCCAGCAGGCTCGGTTGTCTGGTGAGGGCTGCACTCTGCGGAAGGGAGGAAGCTGCATCTTCACACGGCAGAAGTGCAGGCAGGGACAAGGCGGAAGGCTGCCTGTAGCCTCTCTCATAAGGAGCTTCAACCCATGCTCGAAAGGAGGAACCCTTGTGACCTCATCACCTCCTAATGCCCCACCTTTTCATTCCATCACATTGGCAACACCTCTGTTTGGGAGAGAACACATTCAAACCATCATGGGGGTGAGGGTGATGAGGTCCGGCTTGTGTTGAGACTGCCCAGGAGGCTGAGGGGTGTGAGTGTGGGGCTGCGGGGTCTCGGAGACGTTGTCATTGACTCAACGCCTGCTGCACCGTCACGGTGGCTCATCAGTTTGAGGCTTGGTGCTGGGGTACGTTTCCTGGGCCTGCCCATTGCAGCCCAGCTGTGTGGATGGGGGCCGCCTCCCCACGCCGATTCCCATCGTGGAAGGCACTATGAGAACAGGGCTGCAGGCTCAGGGCTGGCAGGGAGCTGGAGGCAGCCTGGGTGTTCTGAGACACTCACTGACTCCTGGAGTCCGTGTCACGAGGTGTCTTCTCTGTGTGCCTGGCTGGCCCCAGGCTGGTGACAGGGCACAGCCATGTAGCAGACCCTGTTGGTGCCCTCAAGCCTCACAGACCATCGAGGGGACAGAAGGGAGGGTACGAGGAGGAAAATAGTCTTATCCCCAGAGACAGGTGCATGGGGAGCTCAGAAGGCCAGGAGGTGGCCGCGAGCGTGGGGTCATGGGCTGAGGCCTCAGTGCTTCGGGGTCTGCGGTCCCAGCGCACCTCTTCCCAATGAGGTGACCTTAGACCACTTGCTCACCCTGAGTTTCCTCAAATGAGAAGCGGGGGCGACAGCAGCACCTGCAGGAGAGCTGCTGCCAGGCACGAAGGCACACACCCTTTGCCTGATGGGTGACCCCAGATCACGTTGTTTCATATGTTGTTATCACTGTGGCGACCGACCCACATCCGTCTCACCCAGCAAGGTCAGGAGATGCTCTCCAGAGGAGGTGCCTCTGTGCCAAGCTGTGGAGGAGGACTGGGAGCTGCCCGGGGAAGGATGGGGTGGACGGGGAGGGCATGGGCAAGGCAGAGACCTGCACAGGACCTGAGAGCCCTGTCGCCACCAGAGCCCACGGAGCCAGGAGCCAGGTGGGGAGCTGGGGCCCGGTGGGGAGGGGAGGGGAGGCAGAGAGTGCAAGTGGGAGGCTGCTGGCCATCTCCAGGGCACCGTTCACACTGTGGGCGGTGTGCAGCCCTGCCACTGTAGCCCGGTGCACGGGGACCTTGGACAGCCAGCTTTCGGTAGGGTGACACACAGAGTCCACTCCCTGTGGAGGCCTTGGGTGCCCGGCCTCTCCCCAGCCCTGTCTCATTTCCCATGGCAACCCTGGTCCTTTCCCAGGCACCACAGATGTGCTGCCGGAGGCCAAGAAGGGTGAGGGACTGCTCTGAGGTCACATGGTCAGGAAGTGACCCGGCTGGGCCTGGCCTGGGTCTGGCCGGCTTTGAAGGCTATGCTTTGTGGGGCTCCTGGCTTTTCCTCTGCAAGGGGTGGCAGGGCCCCTGAGGCTGGGAGTTGGGTCAGGCCTGGGCCCCCGGCTCCATCAGGCTCAGCCTCCATGGACTATTCCAGCAGCGTAGCCGGCCTTCCGCCCTCCCGAGGTCCCAGCCAGAAGTTGCTGGGTGCCGGTCACACTTAGCGGTGTGCCAGGCGCTGCCGGGCGTTTCTGGGAGGAAGTCCTGCCTGGTGAGGGCAGCCGCCTGTGGCTGAGCTTCCTTGTGCGCTCCTCTCCCCTCCCCATGTCAGCTCCTCCACCTTCTCCCACCCTCTAGGCAGGAAGGTCTCCTTGGTCCCTTCTCGCCTCCCTCCCCTGCCCACCCCCACCCTGGTGACCTCATCTGCCATTAAGTCCTCCCCAGGTGCTGGGGCTTCGGGCCCTATCTCCAGCCCCGGGGTCTCTCCTGAGCTAGAGTCACGTGGAGATGCCTGCAGAGCTGCCTCAGGCTTCGCTCTTCCCAGCCCCACTGAAAGGAGCACCAGGATATTCAGTGGGGAGCCTCGATCCCCTCCGTCCCTGCGCCCCTCACTCCCCTCTGCCCCTCACTCCCCTCTGCCCCTCACTCCCCTCAACGCCTGCCGCACTGTCACGGTGGCTCATCAGTTTGGGGCTTGGTGCTGGGGTACCTTTCCTGGGCCTGCCCGTTGCAGCCCAGCTGTATGGATGGGGGCCCTGACTCCTCTCCACCCCTCATTCCCCTCTGCCCCTCACTCCTCTCCACCCCTCATTCTCCTGTACACCAGGAGTCCTCTCAGCTCATCCACAAAACATCTCCTGGGGCGCTCTGACTTCCCCCCACCATCCTCCCTTCCATCACTTCTCACACAGCAGCCAGGATCACCTTGGTCAATCTGTCCTGCCCGTCACCTGCAGGCTTCCTTGCAAGGCACCCCAACACTTACCTTGACTCACAGGGCCCTGTGCTTGCCACCTGGCCCACACCACCCTCAGTGCTGTCTCCCACTGTCTCCTCATCCCTGTGCTCCGGCCTCACGGCCTCACCGATCTCTTTCCCATCTCGAGGCCTTTGCATGCACAGTGCCCACTGCCTGGCATTTCCTTCCCTTGCCTTCACGTGGTGGGTTCCTCATCCTGCCTTCGCCCGGATGTCCCACTGCCCTGAGCCGCCCGCCCTGGCCACTGTGCCCAGGTCGTCCTTCATTGCCTGGTGAGCACACCCAGGGTCTCCGGTGGGCCCTGCACACAGCTGTGACTGTGGGTCAACTTCTCTGCACGATCCCCATCTCCTCCAAGCTCGGAGCCTCGCAGGGCAGGGGCCTGGGCCAGTGCGTGGCCTCTGTAGATGACATGAAATGAGACGAGAGCCCATGTGATATGTGAATCTCCTATAACCCTCCGGGCCCTTCTTGCATACCTCCAGTGACGGAGGCTCACCACTTCTCGAGGGAGCCCTTGCATCTTCTCGGGTCCATGTTAAGGCAGCACAGTTGCACAGAGCGGATAAATGTCCATCCACGGGGTGGTAAAAGCGGGGATAAATGCGTTTCTGAGGGCCTGTGTGGAGAAGGGTTTCCCTTTGTGCATAAGCAGAGCTCTGAGGCCATGCAGCCTCTCCTCTGGCTGCAGATAAACAGGCCTTGGAACCTGCCATGCGCTCAGAATGTACAGCCCTGGAGCAGTTTACAAGGTGGCATTTAATCACCGGCTTTTATTGTGCAACCCCAAGCAGGTTCTGACGGCATCTCCCGGTTGTATTTATTGAAGAACTTGGGTTGGCTTTTGATTTGTAATCCTCTTAGCAGCTTCCTGGGGCTGCACATGCCTTGGAGTTCAGCATCTGGGACCACTCAGGCAAGATGACGCCTCCCCTCCTGCCCCGCCCACTCCCGCTGGGGCTGCAGGGCTGAGCCACAGCATCTGGCGGCACTGGAGGACTTGGAACTGCCGGCAGAGCTGCTTGGCCAAGAGCCTTCGCCAAGGCCGCCAGGAGCCAAGAGTCCAGCCGGACTGGAGCTGAGACCAGGGCGCTGTGCAGCTGCCCTTCCTGCCAGGGCTTGGCCTAGCAAATGCACCCTCACCCCATCTGCCAGCCTGCGGTCTTCCCCCGACAGGCCTCTGCCCTCCCATGCAGCCCCACACAGCGGCCTGAAGGGACTTGGCGAGACCCGGACCTTCCCTGCCGAAAGCTGGGCCATGGCTCCCACGGCCTCAGGACTAAGCATAGCCTCCTGGCAGGCTCGCAGGCTTCGTGTCCCCGACCACTGCCTCCTGCCCACATCACCACAGCCGCAGACCCCTCTGAAACCCCCATCCTGCATTGTGAGGGACCAATGACAATGCATGGAGCCCAGAAGAGGAAGAAACCACCTTCAGAGTAGAGAGAGGGCTAGATCAGGAGGGCTTTCTGGAAATGGGGGCATCTAGTGGCGGAGAGGCAGGTACAAGGGGGCCTGTGCACCCTTGGCCTCCCACAGGCTCACCAGGGCCTGCCAGGTGGTCTGAATGCCTTCCGCCCAGGCTTGCTCTGAGGGAGGGAGGCCACCAGGTTTTACAAGGTCAAGGGTGTGACACTGGGCTGTGTTCCAGGCCCACAAAGCCTTCAACACATCACTGGGGTATTGATGTCCTGGTTCTGTATGAGAAAGTGTTCAGGGAGCTGTAGGAAGCCACCCTCGGTCACTCAGGTAGGGTTGGATGGCTCTGCCTTGAGCCCAGGTCCCCTGGTTCCCCAGCCAGTGCTCTGAATACCAGGCAGGCCCCTAGCACCTCGAAGTGTCTGCCTTGCTTCGTTTTGATGAGGGTGTTTGTGGACTAGTGGGTGAGACAGGGATTAAAATCACAGACGCCTGTCCTTGGTGCAGCAAAGACATGGCGAGGACACATCCATACGTTCCCCAAGCTGAAAGCCAGGTCTAATGCAGGGGTAGCAGGTGACTCCCTGGAACTGTGCAATGTACAGCCTGCCCCCCTGTTGCATTAACCCGCTCCAGCACGTAATGGGCAGAGCACCAGGACTGGGACCCAGTTCTGTCCCTCATATCTGGCTGCTCAGGGTGGAGTCCCAGCTCTGCCCCAGAAGTCTCTGAAGCTCTTTGCACTTCAGTTTCTTCACTTGTGAAATGGATAACAGTGGGGCCCTCCTCACTGGTCACTGCACAAACGAGATGATGGACTGAGTGTGCTTTGCACGGTGCCGGACTCATGGAAGTTGATGTGAAGGAAGGATGGCAGGTGGACATGTCTTACAGAATTGGAGTTAGTGAGAGTGAGGGAGAGGGGTCGAGGAAGGGGAGGACTGGAGGGCAGTGTTTGTGGAGGTGCCGCCATGTGTTGGCCCTGCCGGAGGGAGTTTCGTTGGCCCTGGTCAAGGCAGGGAGGGCTTCCTGTAAGAGGAGGGCCAGGGCTGTCTTCCTTGCCTTCAGTGGCATGGATGCTCAGAGGCCTGCCTGACCCATGGCACTGTGCACAAGGACCACCCTTCTCGGTAATCACAGACAGGCCAGCGGCAGCGCCTCCTCCTCCTCCCAGGGGCTGGCTGCGGCCCAGCTGGGTGTGAAGTTTCACAGCCAGAGGAGCCAGGCTGGCCCCACATTGAGTTCGGGTCTAGGTTGAGCTCTCCTGGGGCTGGACAGGCTGTCACATTTGCCAAGGGCCAGCACGGAGCAGGGGAAGCACGCAGGTCAGGGCTTGCGGGGCCTGGCTGTGCACCTTGAGCACGTCCCATGACCTCTCTAAGCCTTGTTTCCTTGCCTGTAAAATGGACTCAGTTCCTGTCTTGCAGAATTGCTGCAAGAATTCAATGAGATCACAAACTTCGGAGCCCAGCCTGACGTCCCATGCCCAAATCGGGTCCCGCCTGCGAGGTGTGGCCCGTGGAGGGGGAGGCAGCGGGTTGCTCTGGGTCTGGGCTGCAGCCCTCATCCCGCCTGCGTTCCACATGAACAGGTCTCTGGGCTTGAGGGTGGCAGATGGCAGCATCCACCCCACAGGGAGCCACAGCTGGACCTGAGGCTTGTGGGGGCACGGTTCACTTGGGGACATGGCTCGGGGTGGGGGCACAGTTCACTAGGCGACAGGCAAGTTTTCCAGAGGAGGAAAAACAAAGGAAGCTGCCCTGGGAACTAATTAGACCCAGGAGGCAGCCCCTTTAGTGGTGGGCGGGGCTGGGGGCTGTCGAGGGGCCCCTGGAATGGCTCCTCTGTCTCTGAAGAGCATTCATTCGCTCCCTCATTCGCTTCCTGCCCACTGCTGTGGGCCAGGTCCAGCCCAGATGCAGGGGTGCAGGCCACAGGCACACTCCCAAGGGACCAGCTTTGGGAAGGGTACGAGGTGCTGGTGCTGTTGGGCCCAGAAGGAGAGGTGGATCACCGCGCTTGCAGAGCCAGGGTAGGCTCCCCAGAGGAGGCGCTGCTGGCCTGGGCCCTGAGGAATGACAGGAAGGGCATATTCCTGGAGGAGGGAACCACATGTGCAAAGGCACAGTGACACATAGGAGCCTGCATGTGAAGGAATCAGAGCCGAGGTCCACAGGGGAGAGTGGCAGCACGTGAGGCTGCAGATGTCGATGGGACCAGGACACCCCAGGCCTGGAATGCCCTGCTAAGAGGTTGCCATCTGGTCTGTAGACCATGGTCACCATTATGGACAGATGGGCACAGCCTGGGACCCATGGCTATCCACTCATGGCTCCTCCATCCCCAGCTCACAGCTGACCACTGGGTGGCAGAGGGGTCTGCTAATTGCAGAGGGCAATAAAAGAAGGAGCAGGGACCTTAGAGATGGAGGAACAGAACTGGGTGTCGGTCCCAGCTCTGCACATTATGTGCTAGAGGGACTGATGCATACAGTTGGGCAGGTTGTGCACTGCACAACTGCAGGGAAGCTGGCCACTCTGATATTTGTCAGTAAGGGCCTGGAGTTACGCAGTGTACAAACACAAGGTATCGCCACGGGGTATCTGGGCCTCAGCGTCGCCATCTGTTCCACGGCAGTTATGACTTTCCAGAGCCAGCACGTGGTCCTCTCTCAGGGTCGGCCACAGTCCCCCAGGACTCCTGGGAGCTCCATCAGGCAGGGCTGTTGGAGCTGGAGCCCTGGCACCCTACTTGTCTCCCCTGCCCTGCTGCGCCCCTTCCTCTCCTGGGAGGTGACACCGGACACCTAGCCTTGGGCCTTGATTGCTTCGCTCTGTGTCAGGGTCTTCCTGACTGAAACTTCCAGGGCCTTTAGATTCCAGTTTATTAAGGGGGAAAAAAAAAAAAAAAGGCTAACGGCTGAATCTGGTTGAGACTGACTGTTGACTTCAGAACTTTGGCTCGAGGATGGGGTGGGGGTGGAGGTTGTCAAAAACCCCCAAATAAACAGAGTCTGCTTCCCAGCCATGGGGCCCACGGTTTTCCTGTGGAAAGAGGCAGTGGGAACCGCGTCCTCCCTTCCCCCTGATTCATGGCTGATTCATCTGCGTGTTGGGAGGAGGAGCTGGGGCACGGGGGGCCCCCGCCCCCACCCCACCACCCACCGAGGTCCGCTTAAAGGGACAGGACCTGGTGGGGCCCTGCAGGGGTGCCCCAGGCTCTGGGGTTGCCTAGACCCTGAAATCCAGCAGACCTGGGCCAGTGCCAGGCCTGCCCTCCCTCGGTGATTGATCTTTGCCTCTGAACCTCAGTCTCCTGGGCCAAAAAATGGGCCAGTGCTGCTGCTTTTGTGAGGCTGCTTGGAGACTTGGTTAATCAGCTGACCCACATTCTTTCTTCAGGGTGCTCTTTGCAGACCTACGGTGTGCTGGCTCAGAGAGCATCAAGAAGGGTCCCCTTGAACTTCTCTCCCTTCTCTCTGTCTTCCTCCCCTCCTCTCTCCATCCCTCCTCCCCCTCCATCCCTTCCTTCTGAAATGTCTCAGCGGCTGTCTCACCCTGTGCTGGTTACCAGTGGGGTGTGGAAGTGAACCAGATGGTCTCTGTCCCAAAGGAGCCTGGGGTGTGGGGTGGGCACGTGTGGGCTTCTCTTTGGAGACTCTGTGGGAAACAGGCCACCTCCCAGCCCAGCCCCATGGCCCTTCTGTCTCAGGCCTTGCTCTCCCTCCCTGTTTTATTTTCTCTTTGAAAAATGAAAAAAGTCACTGTAACTTTACCCCAACCCCAAATAACCACCATGTAATAGAATTTTGATGTTTCCTGCAAGGCTTTTCCTTAACGAATATTTTACGGAGGGTTTAAAAACAAATCATCCCGTATAAAATCGAGTGTCACCTATTTTAAGTGACCTCTGGGAGACCACATCGGGGAGAAAGTCCTTCCAGTGGAGGCCGCAGTGCGGTGCAGATCTTCAGGCTGCTGTCTCAGAGCTCAGGGGCCCAGCAGCCCAGGTGCTTGAGGGGGTCCGGGGGCTGAGCTTTGGCCCCAGCTCTGCCACTCCCCGTGGTGAGACCCGGGCCAGGCCAAGCAGGGGGTGGACAGGTTGGGGCCCAGAGGGCTTTCTGGCCCTGGGTGTTGGAGTGTCTGAGTCCAGGATGGAGACACACAGGAAGGCAGCCTTTTCTAATCACCTGTGGGAGGAGAGGCCCTGCCATTCCTCCTTCTGCTGTGTTCACACCGGGCCCAGGTCCCTGTCTGCCGTGGCCGCCTGCACAGGCAATGCGGGCTCAGCCTATGGCTTTCCATGTGCTGTGCCCCTGCCCGTGGGCTCTTCCAGGCCTGGTTCAGGGCACCTCTGCATTCACCCACCCCACGCGGGGCTCCTCTCTGCCTCATCCCTGATGATGCTGTGCTGTCTCTGGTCGGTCACTGACTTGACCCTTGCCCCCAGCTGAACCACTGTCTCCAGTAGCCGTCACGGGTGGGCACACAGGAGGCACCCTGCACGCATGGCTTGAATAAGGCTGTGAGCAGTGGCAGATTCGGTCCAACTGGGGCTGCTGGGGGGCTGCCTGGAGGGGGCGGGATTAGGGCCGGGCCCAGGACCAACCAGAGCATCTTGGTAGGGAGAGTAGAGATAGGTCGTGCAGGGGGAGGTGTAGAGAGGTGGATGATGAGCAGAAACTGGAGTCGGCGGCCCGACAAAGGCCACTCCGTGGGAGAGGTGATACGGTCCCAACTGGGGGCTGTGCCCATGCCCTGGCACTTCTCCTCAGGCGAGGCACATGGGGCGCCAGCCTCAGGCCCCAGGGCACACAGGGGAGCAGCAGATCCGCTGAGTCCTTCTTCCTGGAGGGAGGAGGGCCTGGGCCTGGGGGTTGCCCTGGGATCCCTCTGGGTCATGGAAATTGTTGGTCTAAGGGCATCTTGTGAGAGCTCCGAACCAGCTCCAAACCTCACCAGGGAAGCAGGCTGTGTGGCTGGTGTCCTTCCTCTCTACTTGGGGGCTAGAAAATGAACTCAGGTTCCTAGGGGCAGGGAGGAGGAGCGGACAGGCCTGGGCTGCCCACTTGGGCCGCACGGCAGCTTCACCTCACCAAGGCAGCCGCCCGCTTTGTAGGTGTTGAGCAGGGCAGTGCATCCCTCATGGAAGCAAACGTGGGCACACAGAGAGCCCTGGGCCCACAGCAGGCCCTGCCCCTGGGGTGCTTGTTAATGTGACCTCTGAAGCTGAGACCCCGCTCTGCCACAGTAGTTTGATCTATGAGGAGCCTCGCAGTGGCCGGAGTCTCCCAGCCCGGCTCTAGCCACCCCAGACAGGCGGCCTTTGATTCAGGCTGACTGAAGTGGACGAGGGCTGGTGTGGTTGGTGCCTGCGGGCCGGTTGAGAGGCAGACATCGGAAGTCTGGGAGACCCAACACCAGAGCTCGAGCCAACCCCCCGGGTCCCAGCTCAGGCTAAAGGGCTCTTCAGGGCCTTGGGGAGCCACAGGGCAGAGGTGGGGGCACCCAGGGAAAGGAGCCCCGCGGCCTGCGCTCAGATCCTGGTTCTCCCCTCCCAGCCGTGAGTCCTTGGGCGCGGGACGGGGGGGTTCTTCTTACAGAGCCTCAGTGTCCCCACCTTTGAAATAGAGGAAAAGTTTCCTCCCCCCAGCTGCCCCTGGAGAGTGGGGGGAATGAATTGGGATGTGACTGGGGATTGCGTTTGCCCCGTGATGATTCCTGGAGCACAGACCGCAGCCCGGGTCCTGCCCCCACAGTGGCATCCACCGTGGTACCTTCGTGCCTTTGGATGATCCAGAAAACCAGATTTTCCCTCGGTCCCCATGCTCGGCCACTTCCCAGAGATCAAGAGGAACGTGGGCTGCAAAGCTGGACATTATGGACTGAGCCCTCTGCTCCCCATCGCCAAGGTGGCTGGGTGGGTGGGTAGCCCCCCGGGCAGGGACTCGAAGTTTGCAGTCCTCCACACTCAGTTCCCACAGATGTGGTAGAAGGGCATATTCAGTCCCATTTTTCAGCTGAGGAGTTGAGGCCCAGAGAACGTAAGTAATCTGTCTGAGGCTACACAGCTAGAAAGCAGCCAGGCCCAGCCGAACTCCTGGTGTGTGCAGCCCCCAGCCCAGTTGCTCATTGCGGGGCCTGGGAGCCACGAGCGAGGCTGAGTGGCGTGGGTTCCAGATGGTGGGAACTGGAGAGATCCCGGCACAGGCCCGTGCAGGAAACCCCGAGAGCTGTGGGCCCCGTGCCACTGCATGCCTCAGGCCTGTGGTCCTGGCAGCCACAGCCCCCACTGCTGACGGCAGCAGGAATCTGAGCCCGGGAAGGGTCCAGGGAAGTTTGTGAACCGTCTAGCAAGTTGGGCTGGGGTGTGGCCAAGTTAGACACAGATGTAGGGCCCTGTGTACTCAGAAATTGGCAGCTCCTTTGGCCCAGAGGGGCCACACTGTGTCCGGGCCTGGGTAGCTCAGAAGGGTCACCTGGGGGTCTTCCACTACACCCCCGCCTGGACGCTGCTGTAGCCCCAGGGCCTGGAGGGACTGGCTGGAGCCCGTGAGGAGAGGGCCAGTTCTCTCCTGTAAGGGTATTGCTGTAGCTTGAGGGAACAGACAAGGCCCAGGGGGACTGACCCGAGATCCGGCCCCAGCCTCACTCCCATGTGGCCCAGGGCAATGTCCTAACCTCTCTCTGAGCCTCCTGGCCAGCCTGGCAGGGTCCAGTGAGGGGGGCGAGGAAGCCCAGCACATGGAAGCCTTTTTACCCATTCTCGGGGTGAGTGAGCCCCTTCCCAAATGCCTGGTGTCACTGCACTGCTGTGGGGTACGGGGTCCCCAGTGGGCTCAGCGTGGGCCGAGGCTGGCTCTGAACCGGGACAGGGGTCTCAGGAAGAGCCTCCTCCTCCTGCCCGCCGGGCATAGGCCTCTGGGAGCTGGCAACATCGGGATCTCACAGACGCACCTGGCCCTTCCCGCCAGCGCAGGTCTCCACCAGCTGAGCAGCCCGCGCTACAAGTTCAACTTCATTGCCGACGTGGTGGAGAAGATCGCGCCAGCCGTGGTCCACATAGAGCTCTTCCTGAGGTGAGTGAAGACCCCTCGCCCCTCTCCGCCTCCCGGTGACCCCCGGCACACTGGCCAGCTGCTGGGGCCCAAACCAGGCTTGATTCTGCAGCCTGGGCCATAGAAACTGGAGTGGCCTGGGGTCCGGCTGACCTCAGTCACATCTCCCGGCTGCCTGTGTGCCCCTGGGGAAGGACATCCCCGCTAAAGTGACTCCACACCTGCTGGAGCTGTAGGCACCAAGAACGTGCACAGCTGTGGGTCTTTGTCCCTTCATGCTGCCGCCCATGCTATTGGGTACCTGCAATGCGTTGGTCGTCCTGAGGGGCTGTGCAGTAAAGCAGACACAGACAGAGCCCAGTGGAGGAGATGCCAGGAGACAGCAGGTGTGTGTGCAAGGAGCAGAGGCACCACAGGCAGACAGCAGGGCTCGGGGCAGTGGGAACCGGGGTCTCAGGAAGCCTCACAAGCTAAGCCTGAAGTAGGCACCCCGAGAGCTGGGCCAGTGGATGCAGGGCAGTGGGGGCAGCTCAGCAAGCACCGAGGCGCATGTGGCCGGAGCAGGGAGGAATGAGGGATGGGTGAGTGAATGCACGAATCAGTGCACAGATGAGTGAGGGGAGGAATGAGTGAGTGAGGAAGTGGCAGAATGAATGAGTGAGGGAGGGAATGAGTGAGTGTACAATGGATGAGTAAAAGAATGAATGAATGAGTGGAGTCGGTCCATAGGGAAGCAGGATGTCCCAGCCCCCTAGAGGAAGTGGTGTGTACCGTGTGGCCTCACCCCCCGAGCAAGACCTCTCCTTGCAGATGCACAGGCAAAGCCTCCTCCCCTTCTTCCCTCAGGGCCTGCCCCGGTCCCTGCCACCATCCCCAACCTCTCCCACCTCCCCCATCACAGGGACCCTCTGAGCTGGTTTGGGGGAGCCCTGCCTTCAGAACCTCCCACTGTGCGAACTGCCCAATGTCTGATCGCTCACACCGAATCCTGAGGGCTCATCCCAGATTGACTTATATCCCGCAGAAGCAGACTGAATGACTCTTCTGAGGGTTAGGGTGCTTCTCCCATCCACCCTTCCTGGCCCTTTGGCCCCTGGGTGTGGACAGAGCCGGCAAACAGCCTGATGAGGAGGCCCCGGAACCAAGCTTCATTCACCCTGATAGGGATCAGACAGCGGGGCCAGGCGGACAAGGAGCCGGCAGTGAGCAGTCACCAGAGGCCACAGGCCAGGGCTCCAGGGACTTGCTTGTTTTCACGGCACTTTCCCTGAGGCCTCCAGCCTCCCTGTGACGAGGCTCCACTGCCCTAGGCCTGGCCCTGGGCACTGAGCATCTGGTGGCTCATCGGGAGATCCCAGGAGTGATTCCTGCTCCAGCACCGCCTCCCTGCTGGCTGGCTCGGCCCTTGTCTGGTCCAGGCCCCTGTCACCAGGTGTCACGGCCCCTCTGCCCTCCCCATCTCAGGCTCTCCAGCAGAGGCCATGCTCCTTGAACGGGGGTGTGAGAGCACATGGCGGGCACATAGCACCTCAGCGTCACATCCTCCACACCTGCTGGGAGCTCCCTGGGCTGGGGGCTGTGTAGCCCATGTTTCTCAAAACAGCCCTAGAGGCACACCCATGCAGGACCCACAGCCCCAGTTGCCACCCTGTCCAGTGCCCCATGCTGACAGACCTCTCACTGCCCCCTTGGCAGCACACTGACCCCTCACTGCCCTTCCCTCGGGCCCCGGGCCCTGAGACGTGTCATTGAGGAAATTATAACTGGATTCACTAAGTGGCACGTTGCTGGCCGTCTAGGAGGTAGGGATGGGGGCAGCATCTTTCTGGAAGGCCCCAGTCACCAGGCTCTGAACTAGCTAATTACTGACTCCAGCCCAGCTGGGAGGCCATTTCCACCCTCAGAGCCTCCGGTGGCTGATTCCCTGAGTGGGTGGGTGAGACCCAGCAGACAAGATAAGACAGATGCTCGTCCGGCAAAGGCCTCCCAGCTGTGACCCCTGACCTGAGGTCTGAGTGTGGGCAGGGAGGCCAGTGGGCAGCCGTGGGCATTTTCCGCAGACCCCGCAGGTGCCTGGCCCTGGAAGGCACCTTGGGGCTTCCGCAGGCAAAACAGGTGCAGGTCCTACTCTGGGGCACACACGGAGTGGGTGTGGCAGAAGCTGGCTGCGGATGTGAGTGGACAGAGGCTGGGGTGACCGTGCGGGGTGGCTGAGTGGCCAGATGCCCAGGCTGCCTGGGGCAGACCCCTGCTTTGCCCTTTGCCCGCCCGCCTGACCTAGGCAAGTAGTTCAGCGTCTCAGGGCTCAGTTTTCCCACCATGAAGACCTGAGAGTTAGGGATGACAGTAGTTTCTTGTGGCTGCCATAACAAAGTACCACAGACTGCATGGCTTAAAATGACAGAGATGTTTGCTCCCAGGGTTCTGGAGGCCGGAAGTCCTAATCAAGGTGTGAAGGTCCTAATCAAGCAGGGCTGCCTTCTTCTGGGGGATGGGGGGCAGTGTCCCAGGCCCCTCTACTGGCTCTAGTGTTTTCCGCAGTCCTTGGTACACCTCGGCCCTTAGACCCCTCTCTCTGCTGTCTGTCTCCATCATCTCATGGCCTTCCCTTCTGTGAGTCTGGACTTCCCTCCCTCAAAGACACCGCAGACCCACTGTGATGTCACCATAACTTCCTGACACTTGCAAAGACCCTGTTTCCAAATGAAGTCACATTCACGGGTCTATGGGGTTAGGACTTGGCGGTATCTCTTGGCAGAGACACAGCTCACCACAGCACCCCCCTTGCAGGGTGCCCATGAGCATTCAATGACCTGCCTGCCTCAGAAGGAGCACAGGGTGGCATTCACTACCATCCCTAGTCCTGTGGGTCACAGCGAAGCTCCTGTACTTTGCAGAGACTGTCACCCCCCTGCATGTGCCGGATGCTCCCATCCCTCCATGCTTTGTCTCTTGCTGTCACCTGCCTGCATGTGCCAGACGTTCCCATCCCTCCACGCTTTGTCTCGCACATTTTCCTTGCTCATCTCTACTAAGCAGCCTCAGGGAGTGAGTACCTGCTCTGGGCTGGGCCCCACGCTGGGGTCCTGAAGGCTCCCACCCTGGAGAAGGTCCCAGGCTGTGTCTGGCATTCAGCCTCCTCCCCTGCTGGACGTGGGGCTGTGGTTTCCACTCAGAGAGCTCTGGTGAGAACTGGGGATTGTTGCCCATCGGCGAATGCCAATGCAGACCCAGGCCAGCTCCACTCCGTTCACAGAGGGCAGGGCCCAGGCTGGCCTCATCTGTGCCCGTGCACCCCTGCCCTCGGGGTGTCTAGGGCTCGGGTCCTGCATCTGCCTGCTGCCAGCACTGCTACGTTTGGGGCTTTAGGCAGTTAGCCTGGGGGTAGGGGTGGAGGGAGGTGGGAATAAGCCTTCCCAGCCCTCCCAGCGCTCACCGGGTCGGGATGATCAGGAATCTGCCCCAGCCTCTGGGGAGCCTCCCTTCCTGGGTACCTCCTGCAGCCCCGGAGGATGCTGTGTGTGCAGTGGGGCTTTTCCCCTAGGGCCAATTGTCCTGTTTGTTGAGAGGCGTTTTAGAGCCCAGGCATCACCACTCGGCGGAGGAGGTGGTGTTGTCCTATTTCCCAAATGGGGAGACCAAGGCTCAGAGAGCTTCACTGACCTGCCCACGGTCAGGCAGATAATAAGTGGGGCCTGGACTTGGGATTAGCATCCGGGTCTGTCTGGCTCCATGCTCCGTAGTCAGGATGGCGAGTGCAAGCTGGGAGTCATCTGACACGTCGCAGGCAGCCCGTCTCATCTCAGCAAATTGCAGCCAGAGGTGATCATCATCACCTCTTTATGGCTGTGACTGGGTGCAGGCGCCGGGGACTTGGCCAGGTCACAGGGCCAGGATTCAAAAGGGAGCTTGAGGGACTCCAGACCTGTGTTCTGTCAGCCGCACACTGGCTCTGCTCCTCGCTGACCAGCCCCGCCACTGCGCCTGACTCCCCCGTGTCCCAGCCCCACCCTAAATGCCCGCCTGTGTCTCCCTGGCTGCAGACACCCGCTGTTCGGCCGCAACGTGCCCCTGTCCAGTGGCTCTGGCTTCATCATGTCAGAGGCCGGCCTGATCATCACCAATGCCCACGTGGTGTCCAGCAAAAGTGCTGCCCCGGGCAGGCAGCAGCTCAAGGTGCAGCTACAGAATGGGGACTCCTATGAGGCCACCATCAAAGACATCGACAAGAAGTCGGACATCGCCACCATCAAGATCCATCCCAAGGTGGGTGGCCGTGGGCGGAGGGGCGGAAGCACCTGGGGCTGGGCATGGCGGCCTCTTCCCAGACGCCGGACCGCAGAGGCGAGCTAGCCCCACCTTCCATCGGCCAGGGGGAGGACTGGCACCTGGCCCAGGGTCACGGCTCAGAAAAGACCAGGAGCCCAGGTCTTTGGACCCCTTGCCCTGTGCTCCCCAAGCCACTAGGTGCAAGGCAGAGCCAGGAAGTGTGTGGCCCACAGTGTGTGGGCTGTGGTCCTGTATCACACCCCACGGAGGCTCTTCACTGTCCCACCTGGGCCCACTACTGGGGATGCACCTGCCCTGTGGGATGGCGTCTGGGTATGGGCGTGGAGGCCAGTGGGCTGCCGTGGGGAATACTTGGGACGGGGACCCCATCCCTCCACCTTCACGTCTGTACCTCCCACCAGCTGACCCAGAAGAGGGCTGCACTGAGGCCCCCAGAATCCTCTTGTTCCTCCACCAGCTGTTTCTGGAAGGCCTGCTCTCAGCCGGGCACTGGCTGCACTCCTCTAATTCTCACCACAGGCCTGGGAGGAAGGGGCCTGTGTGAGTCCTTTTTCACACTGCTCTAAAGAACTACCTGAGACTGGGTCATTGATGAAGAAAAGAGGGTTCATTGACTCACAGTTCTGTAGGCTATACAGGAAGCATGACCGGGAGGCCTCAGGAGACTTACAATCATGACGGAAGGCAAAGGGGAAGCAGGCACATCTTCTCATGGCAGAGCCGGAGAGAGAGAGAGAGTGAAGGAGCACATGCCACACATTTTTAAACCATCAGATCTCGTGAGAACTCACCACCACGAGAACAGCATGGGGGAAGTCTGCCCCCATGATCCCATCACCTCCCACCGGGCCCCTCCCCCAACACGTGGGGATTACAACTGGACATGAGATTTGGGTGGAGACACAGAGCCAAACCATATCAGGGACCTCGTTATCTTGGGATTTCAGACGGGGAAACTGAGGCTTGGAAGTTAGGTAACTCGCCCCAAATCACAGCGCACTGCAGCAGGGCCGGCCCACTCAGCTAGGACCCCGGCCTCCCTCCAGCTTGTTCTTGTCTTGCCCAATGCCATGGTTATATGACCCTGGGGACCACAGTCGAGTTACCTGCGGCTCTCCATGCTGTGAGGTCACTGAGTCCCATGTCTCACACCAGCATTGGACCCGGAGCTTCCCTCGGGCTGGGCAGTTCACCTTGGCTGGTTTGAATTTGGCTTCCTCTCTTCCTGGATGAATGTTGACAGCATTTGTGATGAAGTCTTCTGCAAGGTGGTTTCCTCTTGCCCCATCAAGGGAGGGGAGATTTAATGGTTCCAAGGAGTTCCCCTAATGGGGACCCTTCCCTGCTTTTCAGTCCTCTCACGGTCGCGATTGAGTCTGGGGGCATCACTTCCATTTTAAAGACAAGGAAACCCACTGAGGGGTGTGCTCACGGACAGGAGTTGGCAAATTTTCTTTTCTTTTTTTTGAAACGAAGTTTTGCCCTTATTGCCCAGGCTGGAGTGCAATGGCGCGATCTCGGCTCACCACAACCTCCGCCTTCCGGGTTCAAGCCATTCTCCTGCCTCAGCCTCCCGAGTAGCTGGGATTACAGGTGTGCGCCACCACACCTGGCCAATTTTTTTGTATTTTTAGTAGAGATGGGGTTTCTCCATGTTGGTCAGGCTGGTCTTGAACTCCCGACCACAGGTGACCCACCCGCTTTGGCCTCCCAAAGTGCTGGGATTACAGGCATGAGCTGCTGTGCCCAGCCTTTTTTTTTTTTTTTTTTTTTTTTTTGAGATGGGTTCTTGCTCTGTCACCCAGGCTGGAGTGCAGTAGCAGGATCTCGGCTCACTGCAATGTCCACCTCCCAGGTTCAAGTAATTCCCCTGTCTCAGTCTCCCAAGTAGCTGTGACTACAGGTGCATGCCAACACCCTCAGCTAATTTTTGTATTTTTAGTAGAGATGGGTTTCACCATGTTGGCCAGGCTGGTCTTGAACTCCTGACCTCAGGTGATCCCCTGCCTTGGCCTCCCAAAGTGCTAGGATTACAGGAATGAGCTACTGCACCCCACCCCCAAATTTTCATTCCTTCCTTCCTTCCTTCCTTCCTTCCTTCCTTCCTTCCTTCCTTCATTCCTCCTTCCCTCCCCCCCGCCTCTCTCTCTCTCTCTCTCTTTTTTTTTTCAGGGTCTCGCTCTGTTGCCCAGGCTGGAGTGCAGTGGCATGATCACAGCTCACTGCAGCCTCAAACTCCTGGGCTCAAGGGATCTTCCCACCTCGGCCTTCCGAATAGCTGGGACTACAGGCACGCATCACCACACCTGGCTAATTTTTAAATTTTTGGTAGAGACAGGGTCTCGCTGTATTGCCCAGGCTGGTCTAGAACTCCTGGGCTCAAGCAATCCTCCTGCCTCGGCCTCCCAAAGTGTTGGGATTACAGGCATGAGCCATGGTGCCCAGCCAACAAATTTTCCATGAAGCCAAATGGTAAATATTTTATCTTTGCAAGCCCTGTGGTCTCTGTCACAACCACGCATCTCTGCTGTGGCAAGAATGCAGCCTTAGGCTGCACAGGTGGGTGTGGCTGTGTTCCAGTAAAGCTTGATTCACAAAACAGGCAATGGGCGGCGTTTGGGCCTTGGGCCAGTTTGCAACCCCCACTCAAGGACCCCCATGGGAAGAGGAGGCAGGTCTGTCTCTCCCACTCTGGCAGCTGTGGCAGAATGCTGGCAGGACTGGTGGGGTGGTGTCCAGGTGGGGCTGAGCAGGACGCCCCACCAAGCACCTGTGGCAAATGGGTGCCAGCAGAGCTAGTGTGATTCTTGTCCTGCAGGCCCTGGTCAGCACCTATGGCCATGACCTGAGTTGGGAAACGCCCTCCTAGCCCCTAGGCGTTAAATCGAGCCATGGGAAAGGCTCCTGACCCTCACCTGTGCGCCCTCCTTGGGTGCAGGGAGGATGGGCTGACCCTCCCCAGCTCATGGCCTCACCTGTGCACCCTCCTTGGGTGCAGGGAGGATGGGCTGACCCTCCCCAGCTCATGGCCTCACCTGTGCACCCTCCTTGGGTGCAGGGAGGATGGTCTGACCCTCCCCAGCTCATGGCCTCACCTGTGCACCCTCCTTGGGTGCAGGGAGGATGGGCTGACCCTCCCCAGCTCACGGCCTCATCTGTGCACTGTCCTTGGGTGCAGAGAGGGTGGGCTAACCCTCCCCAGCTCACGGCCTTCCAAAGATTTCAGATGTTGTTATTTCTGCCTCCTTGGCCGGTCAGCAACGGAAAATGTCATCTCTCCGGGTCCTCGCCTTCCAATGTGCAGGCCTGGTTCCGCCACCTGGGATTCTCTCTGCCATTGACTGAAGCTTCTTGAGCACAGAGAACAGAGGAGCGGCCTGAGCCTTTCCCACACCAGTGCCCGCCCACCAAGGGCTCCTGTAATCCTGTGTGGGGCTCCACGTCGCCCCTGTTATTGACAGCTTTCTCCTCGTATTGAAAGCTGCAAGGAGAAACTTTCTTATGTGACATGATGGTGTATAGTGAAAGGGAAGAGGACTGAAACGATGAGAAGGACTAGGGCCTGGTGGAGGGGAGCCGTCCAGAGGGTCAGAGGCATGGGGTCCTGCCCCACTGATCTCCTGAGTTGGGGCGACGCTCGTGAGACCTGGCCGATCACAGACCCACGGGAAGCTACAGGGTAGTGCCGCAAGGTCCCAGGAGACTTTCCGCCAGCTTCCCTCAACGGTGACATCTTAGGTAATGGGTGCAAAACCAGAACCAGGAAGTTGATGTGGGTACGAGCACAGAACCGCCTTCCCCGCTTTATCATGTGTGTGTGCGCGCTTCGGCACCTTCTGACAAGCACCCGGGATTACCTTCTCAGAGTGTGCACCACGCAGCTTCCGGAACACAGAGCCTGGCTGCTCTCCGTGCTCCCAGGCTAGTTGCAGAGTCAGATAATCAGACAGACAGGCTCCGCTGGCCCCACGCAAAAGCAGAAGAGGAGTGTGCAGGTGTCTCAGTGTGCGCGGCGGGGGGCGGAGCTCGGCTAGTGGCTTCACCTCTCCAGGCCTCAGTCCCCCGTGTGTCTCTATTGGGAGATGAGATGGAACTGGATCAAGGATGTCAGAGTTCTTAGCTGGGCTCCAGGGGCCTGCAGATCTCTCTCCATCAAATGCATCAGTTTGGGTGTGGTGCGTATCGTGTAGTAGTTTTTACCAGGTGTCTGCAGCTTTTACCAGATTTTTAGAGGACATGTGACCATCAGATCATTGGGCTCAACGACCTTGGAGGCTGTGCTCAGCTGCACCCTGGCCCATGATGAGCACCCATGCCTGCCCTGGGGGAACCTTTGGTCCCTGGCACAGCTGAGCCTCTGTTCCATGTACTCCAGCCCTGGGTCTCAGCACAGGACTGCCCTGGTCTCAGTCTGCACTGGTGACCCGCCTGAGCCTTCACAGTCCTGGTGGCTTTGCACAGATATGCATGTCTTCCCTGGGACCCCCCTGCCAGGATCTGACTCCGGTCCCCACTGAAGGCAGACGGCTAAGCCTCCCTCTCTGTGTCTCTCCTGTCTCCTAGAAAAAGCTCCCTGTGTTGTTGCTGGGTCAATCGGCGGACCTGCGGCCTGGGGAGTTTGTGGTGGCCATCGGCAGTCCCTTCGCCCTGCAGAACACAGTGACAACGGGCATCGTCAGCACTGCCCAGCGGGAGGGCAGGGAGCTGGGCCTCCGGGACTCCGACATGGACTACATCCAGACGGACGCCATCATCAACGTGAGTCCCAGGGACAGGAGGCTGGGGCACCTGCCATCTGTGCCCAAGACCTCAACCTCGAGGTAGTCTCTGACTCGGCTTGCCCCCATCCCCAGAGCCGTTCTGGCACTCGACACATCCACCTGCTAGAGAGTTCTCTCTTTACATTCGGTGGAGCTCTAACCCTGTGACTTCCACCCCAGGGTGCCAGGCACGCTGGGAGTCAGAGGCTGCTGTCCTCGCTCGGGCAGCCTTCCAGAGAAGCGGAGGCAAGGCCACGGCCCAGAAACACCTTTGCCCAGCTTCCACACCCTGGCCAACATCGCTTTTCATTATTATTGTGATTATGTTGGTGGCACGTTTAGCGTTCACAAAGCACTTCACCCAGATGCCCCAGATCACGTCCATCCAGCTTTGCTGCAGCTCAGGCGCTTGGCTGGAATCCGAGTCTTTGTAGAAGGCCCCCCAGGCCAGTAGGATGGGAAGTAACACCCCCATTCTCCATGCACCAGGCGGTGCTGCCTGGCCTCGAGGGTGTAGATGCTGAAACGTATGGTTTGTGCAGAGAACAGTAACAGTCAGACCTCGGTCATCAGACAGCCATCCACATGGCCTTTGTGGGCCTCGGCCTTCTTATCTGTGAAATGGGGACAGCACTGAGGCCTTTCGATGCCGCTGAGGATGAGACCTGCTTATGTGTCTCTGCACTGGTTAGAGGTAGATCTGGAAGAAGGGGCTCCAGGACACCTCAGGTGGGGTCAGGCACAGCTAATGCTGTTTCCTCCCCTTGCAGTACGGGAACTCCGGGGGACCGCTGGTGAACCTGGTAAGTGTCCCCTAGAGCCAAAATCTCTCAGGTTTCTGGGGCTCTTCTCACATGGGGGCGCTCAGCCTTAAGGCAGGACAGGCCCCACGATATGGTCCTAGAACATTTACACCAACAGTCAGGAGTGCAGCTGGGCTGGAGGCCTGGAGGGAGGAAAGACCAAGGCTGCCCCAAGCGCCTCAGGGATGCTAGTGGCCACCAGGAATGAGGACTCACCCACGAGCAGCAGCTCGGTCCAGGGCTGTGTGCCTGTCAGGGGAGCTGGGGCAAGAGACGCAGGTGTGGGGTTGCTCAGCCCAGCCCTCCCTGCCCTGGGTGTACACACAGGATGACAGGGGCACCCTCATTCTACCCTTCCCAGTTGTGTCTTGAGCCTCGAAGTCAAGCTCAGCCTCATCCCAGGTGAGATTTTTCCAGAATAAACCAGCAAGCTCAGTTCAGAGCTCCTAGGCCCTGAAGGATGGGACAGTCCCACCCCTGGAGCTCCTGTCCATGGCGGGGGAGGTGTCCAGATGTGAACAAGCCCCAGCACCATGTGAGCCACATGAGATGGCTCTGGAGGGACGCTGGGCAGGAAGGCCTGGCAGCTGATGTGAAATCAGGGAGGGCTTCCTGGAGGTGAGAGCATTATACAACGGCCATTGAGATTGAGGAGGACTGGGTATAGGAGGAAGAAATCCCAGGGAGAAGGCACAACATGAGCATTGGGGGAGGCGTTCAGAGGCTTCGGGAGGGGGAGATCAGACAAGAGGACAATTAAAGGGGCTGGTGGTCCATATCCTGCTGCCTCAGGCCTCCTGTGCAGATGGGGCTTCACCATGTGTGCCCAAGATGTCTCCCAGGCTTTTGGCAGGGCTGAGGGCATGCCCTGGTTTCAAGGAAGCTCATGTGTGTGGCTTAGGCTGGAGGCCAGAAAGCCAGGCCCAGGAGGCTGCTCCATGTGGTCCAGGCAGTAGAGATGGGTGCAGAGGGCCGAGGGTGGACACAGAACTCAATCTACTGGATCTCACACTCGGATGCTCTTCCTGCCTCCTGAGCTTCCAGGGACGAGGAGGACAAAGGGTGCCTTGACCCAAAGCCCTGCCCCAGGCCACAGAGGGTTCCCTGGTGAGCTGTCCAGACCCGGACAAGGAGGGCAGGGCTAGGGGTGTGGAGTGGGGCTCCTTTCCAGGAGCGTGCCTGAGTGTGAGGTCCCCAGGGGCCAGGTCAGATCCTGCCCAAGTGGCACCAGCCTCATGGGGGGCAGGGCAGGTTTGGAGGGGCTCCGAAGAGAGGGATGGGGGGTCAAGGAGCTCCCCTGGCCCCACCTGCCAGCCCCCCACTTCTGGAAGGAAGGGATAGACAGGGTCTCTGTCCCCGACAGGCCTTACCATGTTCCTCCCTCTCTCGGTCCCTCCAAACATGGCTTGGCAGTGTCCTTGGCCCAGTGGCCGTGCTTCTTAGAGGCAGAGTGGCCAGAGCCTGGGGGCAGGCCTGAGCTGCAGGCTTCCCTGGAAATACTCTCCAGGGATGGGGAAGGGGGATCTCCGGGATTTGGAGAGGTGGGGTCACTGACTCAGGTGTGATCCTGAGAGTGACCTTTACAGGGGAGTCAGGGGCTGTAGGGGGATTGACAGCCGGGGTCAGCCTCTAGAAACAGAGCTGTGGACACAGCGCTTTGTGGGCAGGGGTTTGCCTGGGTTCCCCCAACTGATGCCTGCTCTTACCTCCCTGCCTAGGATGGGGAGGTCATTGGCATCAACACGCTCAAGGTCACGGCTGGCATCTCCTTTGCCATCCCTTCGGACCGCATCACACAGTTCCTCACAGAGTTCCAAGACAAGCAGATCAAAGGTAAAGAGCTCACCTGGAGGGGGCCAGAGGCAGGGGGCACTCTCCCAGGGCTATAGCCCCTTAACACCCCAGCCCTGGGACCAAGGCCCACCGGAGGTGCTGGGTGAACCTTGCTCACTACTGGACAGGTCCAGTCTGCCCACCCCAAAGCTGTGAGACCCCCGGGACAGCTTATCCTCAGCCTCTTTCAGGATCTTCCCCCTGCCTATCATCAATTCGTGGTCAGCTTCACCCCCTGCCCCTCCAAGGCTGTCTCCTTTTGGCTGGGGATCTCCGATCTCGGCTCCCACCATCAGCTTCTTGGACTCCCTGGGCTTCTCTCATTTGGGCTGCTCCTTAGTTGTCAGGTGTTTCTTTCTTTCTATCCATCCATCCATCCATCCATCCATCCACCCGTCCATCTATCTATCCACTCACCCATCCATTCACTCATCCATCTGTCCATCCATCCACCCACCCACCCACCCATCCATCCATCCACTCACCCACCCATCCACCCACACACACACCCATCCATCCATCCATCCATCCATCCTATATCCATCCATCCACCCAACCACTCATTTATCCTTCCATCCACCAATTCTTCCATCCATCATCCATTCATCCACCCATCCATCCGTCCATCCACCATCCATCCATTTACCCATCCATCCATCCATCTACTCATCCATTCATCCACTCATCCACCCACCTATCCACCCATTCACCCACCTGACCACCATTTCTTCCTTCCTTTATTTTTTCCTTTCTTTTTTCCTTCACTCCTTCCTTCCACCCATCCACCCACCCACTCATTCGCCTGTCTACATATTCACCCATTCATCCATCCGTCTACCCACCTGTCCCTCTATCCCTATCCATCTATTCTTCCATCCATCTACCTGCTCCTGAGTACTCCCTCTTCCAGCCTGTGGCCCATGCAGATCACGTGGTATCCTCTATGCCAGGGGAGCAAAGTCCAATACCCTGTCTTTGGAAGTCACCCTCCTCCAAGACCCCATTTCCTCACCCCCATCCAAAAGAGATGCCCAACCCACCCTGCCCACTCCTAGATTGCCATGAGCTCTCCATCTGGGAGAGGTGTCGCCAGGGCACTAGGCAACTCTCCCAAGTGAGAGCATGCCCATTGCCTCCTTAAGTGGGCAGTCACAGTCACCTTCCAGAGTAAGGCCATGCTTCTGATCGCAAGGCCTTTCCTGGGGGCCTCCACCTCCCCACCTTCTCTTCAGCCCTAGTGAGCTTCTCCCCCCGCCATTGTGTCTCCCATGCCCCCCTCCTGGCCAACGCCCAGGCCCGACTCAGCAACTCACACCTCCACGTTGCTTTGCTGTCTCCTCCCAGCCCCCTCACTGGCAGTTCATTGAGAGCAGGGAGCTTCCTCATGTTTGCCCCCTACTCCAAGACCCCGTCAGCCAAGCACATGGACCCCAGTGCAGCCAAGGCCGGTGCCATGAGGGCTGGTCACATGAAGAGCTGCTGTTGAGGATGCCGCCATTGTTCTTCTGTGTCCGTTATGGGAAGACAATCTGGAGCCAGGCAGAGCCTGTCTTTCCCAAAGAAACTGAAGTCTTCTTCTCTTGAACAGTGGGGACCATCTAATATCTTGAGCCCTTTTCCTGTTGGCTTCTAGGAAGCTCAGAAATAGATTCAGGTGTGCACCCAGACCTGTCCTAGCGTGCTCCTTTCCCTAATGACCGAGCCTTTCCTGTTGAATTATCCCATTCTCCACGGGTGCCTTTGACTTCGGCCTCCTTACTGGAAATTAGCAGAGCTGCTCTTTGCACACACTGAGCTGTGAGGTGACTTTCCTGGAAGTGGATGATAGTGTCCTCTTCCCTTCTTGCCTCTCTTTTTCTCCTGAGACAGGATACCCCCGGGGCCTGGGTTTGCTCCTTTGTTGTACAGGGGCTGTCCCAGTTAGTGCTGACCTCATCCCAGACCCCCTGGGAAATATCCCCTGTCCTCAGAGCTGTGTCCCCTTCCCAAGGACAGCGCAGACTAACTGAGGAGCCTGATAAACCTGAGCTGCATGATACACTTGCAATTTTAAAATCCTTCTGAAGTTGACTGGTGTTTGTACTTGCTTTTCTTTTTTATTTAATAAAATCCAATGATCCAAACCCAGTTAATCTAAAGTTCTTTGAAATGAACCATCTTTTTATTAAATCAAGGAGATGTTAAGTGCATGTATTATTCTCGTCTGGAGGTGAGGTGCAGAGGCCTCTGAGGGGCTTTCACGGTAAAGAGTGGCCACCATGCATGTTGGGGGAGCCCCAGGAGGGCTTGGGGTCCAGCCAGCCTTAGGACCAGAGTGTAGCCCGACATGGGGTGGCGTGGGGTGTTTGATTCATGGAGTGGGGCCGTTTGTGGGCATCTGCCCCTCTGTGGACTGTGGGGGACAGTGCAGTTCATAGATGGGAGACCTCCGGCCTGGGGGGTAAACCCCTCGTTTATCCTCTGGCCCACAAGCCAAGGGAGAGCTGTAGGGAGGGGAGGGGACAGGGACAAGGGCATGCGCTTTCCCTGATCTCAGACATCACAGAGTTCCCAGATCTCTGACATCACAGGATTCCCCGATTTCACAGGCCACAGGGTTCCCCAGCCTCAGAGGTCACAGGGTCCCCTGGACTCAAAAACCGTGTTTCCCTGGTCCCAGAGTTCACATGGTTCCCCAGCCTCAGAGGTCACAGGGTCCCTTGGTCGCAGAAGCCAAAAGGTTCCCTGGTCTCAGAAGCCATAAGGTCCCCTGGTCTCAGGCCCCTGTCCTGGGTAGAGTCCTGAGTCCTTCCCAGTAGTGGAAAAGGCTGGTGAAGGCAGCCCAGCCACCTGGCAGGAGCAGGGCCGGGAGCAGGACGGGCAGGGAGCCTGGTGGCCCCTCACTTGGTGTGTGTTCTGCTCACCTCTCAAGTTCAAGGAGAAGAGGCTTCAGAGTCCCCTATCCTGAGCACAGCGAGTCACGCTTTCCCCAGCTCTGGCCCAGGGGCGTTACTAGGCCTCTGCTTTCCCGCCCGCACAGTGGGTCTAAGTCAGAAGGGACCACAGCCGTTGTTCAAGTGTCAGCTCTGTGTCTTGGACTCCTGCGAGCCAGAGGTCCTGCCCTCCCAGTTTCCTTATAGCAGGGAGCCGGGCCACAAAAACACCCCCAGATGCCACAGATCAGAGTGAGGGGTGCTGGGAGGAGGCTGGGGCAGGTCTGGGGCCTTGAGGGTGAGGGCTGCACGATGGGGCAGGAGACCTCTCTGAGGAGGTGACCCACCTCCAGCAGAGACTGTGGGAAGGGAGCAGGGCAGGCTCTGGAGATTGCAGGGACTCCCAGGCAGTGGGAGTGGGAAAGGCCGATGTCCCAGGTGGGCTGTGCAGGGCCTGTTGAGGATCCCATCCCCTGGATTTAGAAGCCACCTAGAGAGTGATCCCCTGGATTTAGGCCTCCAGCCTGGCTCCTCCCGCTCCAGGCTCAGATGCGCAGCTGCTTGTGGGACGGACCCACCAATGTCCACAGGCAGTTCCCACTCAGAGCACCTGACAAGACCCCCCTGCTCCTGCAGCTCTACCTGCTGTCCCCACTCAGTTATGTCAGCCTTGTCCCTCTGTCCCTCTGGACTTCCCACATGCCTCATCCACTGTCGGCGAGTCCATTGGCCCAGCCTTCAGGACGCATCCACCCCGGGCCTTGTCGCCGCTCTGCCTCCACCTCCACCTCCGGGTCCAGCGCCGGGGCACTCGCTGCCCTGGATCATTACCTCTCTGGGCTCCTCTGGACGCTGCCCCGTCCCCCACAGACCCTCCCACAGCCAGAAAGGCCCTTTCAAAACTAGCGGCAGATCACATCTGGTGATTCAAGGTCAAATCCAAAGCCTTCCAGGGCCCACTGGACCCATGGGTCAGGCCTCCTCTGACCCCATCTCCCACATGGCTTATTCGTCAGCTGTTCATCTTTGGTGTGTTTAAATATTTGGCCCATTAAAACCATTTAGGTTATTTGTGTTCTTACTAGTAGGTTGTGAGAGTTCTTTCTACATTCTGGTTAGGAGGCCTTTATCAGATAAGCAAATTGCAAATATTTTCTCCCAGTCTGTGGCTTGTCTTTTTCATTCTCTGACCAGTGTCTTTAAGGAGCAGAAGTTTTGTAAGTTTTGATGAAGTCTGTTTTTTTTTAATTTGTCATGCATTTGGTGTTGTATCTAAGACGTCTTTGCTAACCTAAGATCAGAAAGATTTTTCTCCTACAATTTCTTCTAGAAGTTTTACTTTTTGAGGTTTCAGATTTAGGACTATGATGCATTTTGAATTGGTATATTTTTAAATAGTGCACAGTATAGATCGAGGTTTGGGGGTTTTTGTTATTTTTGCCTTGAAAATTCAATTGCTCTAGCGCCATTTGTTGAAAGACTGTTCTCTACTGAAGTGCCTTCGCACCGTTGTCCAAAAGAGAATGACCATGTGCCATTCCAGCTATCTGTCTTTAGGCCAATATTCAGTACTGCACTGGCTCGATTACTGTGGCCTTGCAGTAGGTCTAAAAGGCAGGCAGTGTGAGTCCCCTGACTTTATTCTTCCTTTTCCAAGTTGCCTGGGCTCCTCAGACCCTTTGAATTTCTATATGAATTTCAGAATAAGCTTGTCAATTTCTACAAGAAGAATAATAAAGCCTGCTGATGATCTGATAGGGATTGCATTGAATTTACAGATCAATTTGGGGAAATTTGGCATTTTAACAATGGTAACTCTTCTGATCCATGAATACAGACTACCTCTCCATTTATTTATATCTTCTTTAACTTCTCTCTGCAATGTTTTATAGTTTTCAGTGTACTGGTTTTTGGGCATTTTTCATCAGATTTATTCTTAAGTTTTGATGCTATTATAAATGATGTATTCTTTTAAATTTCAGTTTCTGGTGGTTGGTTAAGAGAATATTCAAATTAAAATGATTTTTGGATGTTCACCATAAGATATCCTGTAAGCTCGATGACTCACTTACTGCTTCTAGAAACTTTTTTTGTAGATTCCATCAGATTTACTACATAGATGGCTATGCCATAGAAGACAGTTTTACTTCTTCCTTTCCAATCTGAATGCCTTTTTTTTTCTTGCCTGGCTAGAACTTCCAGCAAAATATTGAATGAAAGGGGTAAGAGTGGACATCCTTGTCCCATTCCTGATCTTGGGGAGAAAACACTCTGTCTTTCACCATGAAGTACGATGTTAGCTAAAAATTTGCATAGGTATCCTTTATCAGGTTGAAAAGTTCCCTTCTATTTCTGGTTTTTGTTGGGAATAGATGTTACATTTTGTCAGAGGCTTTTTGTGCATCTCTGGAGATGATCATATGGTTTTCCTTTCTAGTCTGTTAATGTGGTAAATTGCATTGGTTGATTTTTTAAATGTTAAACCAAGTTTGCATTCCTGGATTCCTGGGATGAACCTCACTTATCACTTATTTGTGATGTATTATCCTTTTTTTTTTTTTTTTGGAGATGGAGTCTCACTCTGTCCCCCAGGCTGGAGTGCAGTGGTATGATCTTGGCTCACTGCAACCTCTACCTCCCAGGCTCAAGTGATTCTTCTGCCTCAGCCTCCCACGTAGCTGGGATTATAGGCGCCCACCATCATGCCCAGCTAATTTTTGTATTTTTAGTAGAGATGGGGTTTCACCATGTTGGCCAGGCTGGTCTCAAACTCCTGACTTCAGGTGATCCACCTGCCTTGGCGTCCCAAAGTGCTGGGATTACAGGCATGAGCCACTATGCCCGGCTGTATTACCCTTTTAAATGTATTTATGGATTTGATTTGTTTAAAGAATTTTTGTATCTGTTTTCATGAGGGATATTGGTCTAGTTTTTTCTTCTGGTTTTTGTATCCAGATAATGAGGTTAGAAGTAGCCACTCATTTTCAGTTTTCTGGAGGAGTTTGTATAGAATTAGTACTATTTCTTCCTTAAACATCTGGTAGAATTCTCCACTGAGATCTTTTGGGCTTGAAGTTTTTTCTGTAGGAAGATTTTTAACTCCAAATTCAATTCCTTTAATAGATGTAGTGCTATTTGCGTTATCTATTTCTTCTTGAATGAGCTTTGGTGGATTGGAAATTTCAAGAAATTTGCTTCTTTTGTCTAAGTGATTAAATTCATTGACATCAAGTTGTTCACAATATTCTCTTATTATTCTTTTAATGTCTGTAGAATCTGTAGTGATGTCACCTCTGTAACTCATGATATTGATAACTGTGTCTTTTTGTCATGATCAATCTTGCTAAAGATTTATCAGTTTTATTGATCTTAAAGAATCAACTTTATTTTTTATTTTCACTATTGTATTTCTTTGATTTACATTCTTATCCTTATTTCATTGATTTATACTCTTGATTTCATTGATTCACACTCTTATCTTTATTTTTGATTCACACCCATCTTTATTGTTGATTCACTCTCAGCTTTATTATTGATTCACACTCTTATTAGACTCACACTTTTTATTACTGACTCACACTGTTACCTTTATTATTGATTCACACCCATCTTTATTATTGATTCACACTCTCAACTTTATTATTCATTCACACTCATCTTTATTATTGATTCACACTCTCAGCTTTATTGATTCACACTCATCTTTATTATTGATTCACACTCAGCTTTATTATTGATTCACACTCAGCTTTATTATTGATTCACACTCATCTTTATTATTGATTCACACTCAGCTTTATTGATTCACACTCAGCTTTATTATTGATTCACACTCCTTTATTATTGATTCACACTCAGCTTTATTATTGATTCACACTCTCAGCTTTATTGATTCACACTCATCTTTATTATTGATTCACACTCAGCTTTATTATTGATTCACACTCAGCTTTATTATTGATTCACACTCATCTTTATTATTGATTCACACTCATATTTATTATTGATTCACAGTCTCAGCTTTATTAGTGATTCACGATCATCTTTATTATTGATTCACACTCATCTTTATTGATTCACACTCAGCTTTATTATTGATTCACACTCATCTTTATTATTGAGTCACATTCTCAGCTTTATTGATTCACACTCATCTTTATTATTGATTCACACTCAGCTTTATTGATTCACACCCATCTTTATTATTGATTCACACTCTCAGCTTTATTATTGACTCACACTCAGCTTTATTATTGATTCACGCTCATCTTTATTATTGATTCACACTCAGCTTTATTATTGATTCACACTCATCTTTATTATTGAGTCACATTCTCAGCTTTATTATTGATTCACACTCAGCTTTATTATTGATTCACACTCAGCTTTATTATTGAGTCCCATTCTCAGCTTTATTATTGATTCACACTCATCTTTATTATTGAGTCACTCATCTTTATTATTGATTCACACTCTTTATTATTGAGTCACACTCTCAGCTTTATTATTGATTCACACTCAGCTTTATTATTGATTTGCACTATCAGGTTTATTATTGATTCACACTATCAGCTTTATTATTGACTCACACTCAGCTTTGAGTCACACTCTCAGCTTTATTGATTCACACTCTTACCTTTATTATTGAGTCACACTCTCAACTTTATTATTAATTCACACTCAACTTCATTATTGATTCAGACTCTTAATTATTTTTTTTCTTCTGGTTATTCTAGGTTTTATTTGCTCTTTTTATAGTTTTTAAGATGGAGACTGAGGTTATTGATTTGAGACTTTTCTTATTTTCTAATATAGACACTTTAATACTATTAATTTCCCTCTAACTACCTCTACAACCTACAAATTTTAATATATTATACATTCATTTTTATTCGGCTGAACATAATTTCTAATTTCTCTTTTTACTTATTTGAAGATGAGTAATTTAGAATGTATTATTTAGTTTCCAAGTATTTGGGAATTTTCTAGATACCTATTATTGATTTCTAATTGTGGTCAGAACTCGTATATAAAATGAAAATTCTAAATTTATTGACTCTTGTTTATTTCTGGGTCTGAGACACCTGCTAAGTCACAGATTGGAGTAGCTTGGGGGACAGAGACACTATCTCAGTGAGTTGCATGTGCAGTGCCCCAGCCACAGGGCCTGGCACATGGTTAGTACTCACTGGACATTAGCAGCGAGTATTGTTTTGGGAAAGACCAGTGGGAGGTGATGAGTTCAGTTCCAAGCAGGGAACATTTGGGGAAGCAGCAGTATGGAAGCCAGAAAGGAGAGCCCCACTGGCCACTGCGGTTGGGTTGGAGCTCAGCTGGGAGAGCAGATGTCGGAGCTCACGTGGTTGGATGCAGGATGCGGTGGACATGAAGCCACCTATGGGGCGAGCCACACCAGAGCTAGAATACCCCTCAGCTCCATGATGACGGTCAGGAGAGGGCAGCTTTGCTGGACCACAGGGGGACTGGGCCAGCTCAAGCAGAATGACACCTGCTGCTTCCTGGTCCTGCAGGGGAACTTCTCTCCTCTGCCTGTCCCCTGAGGGAGGGTGGTGGCTTTTCACAGCAGCCCTAATGGAGTCTCATCGTGTTTCGTTTCCAGACTGGAAGAAGCGCTTCATTGGCATACGGATGCGGACGATCACACCAAGGTGAGTGTCTGAAGAGTGCCATCCCCTGCTACCCCTTCATCTCGTCCCTCACCCTGACCCTCCCTCCAGACTCTGGCCAGCTGTGTTTGGCTCCTTGCAGGTGCCCAGACGGGCTGATGCACTCAGGCCTCTGACCGTTGCTCAGGCCAGTCCTTCTGCTTGGACCTTTCCCTCTTTGCCTTATAGATTCTTTCTGCTCTTTCAGGACACCATCTCTTTCCATGGCTGCTATAACAAATTACTATAAGCCTGGTGGCTTAAAACAGCAGAAATGTGTTCTCTCTCAGTTCTGGAGGTCGGGGGTCTGAAGTCAAGGGGTCGGCAGGGCTGCACTCTGCCTCTGAGGCTCCAGGGAAAGCTACTTCCTTGCCCCTTCCAGCTTCTGCTTGCTCCAGGCATCCTTGGCTTGTGGCTGTCCCCCTGCAGTCTCTGCCTCTGTCTTCACTTGACCTTCTTTCTCTCTGAGTATCTGTGTGCACATCTCTTGTTTCTCTTATGAAAGCATCCATCATTGGAGTTAGGGACCACTCTAAACCAAGAAGGTCTCATCTCAAGATCTTCAACTAATGACATCTATAAAGGTCCTATTTCCAAACAAGGTCACATTCTGAGGCTCTGGGTGTACACGAATTTGGGGGAACACCATTCTGCATTCCTAGGACACTCAAGTGGCAGAAGGTGCCTCCTCATAGCACACAGAGCCCTGGCCTTCCTCTCTAGCCTTGAACTCATCCTGCTGTGTCGGAATCACCTGTGGTGGGACCGCCCCACCCCATCCTGCCTCCTTGGCTATCAGCTCCTTGGGAGCAAGGACTGTGACCTACTCATTCCTCCACTCTGCCCCAAAAGCAGGTCCACTGCAGAGCAGGTGCCTGGAAATGCTGAATGAGTGCAAGAAAGAAGGGGCTGGGGGAGAGGAAGTGGGGGCAGGATAGAAGGGAGGCTGGAAATGCAAACTTGAGCTTCGAGGTTTGAAGAAGGGAGAGGTCACTGCATGGGGAGCCTAGGAAGAACTCGAGAATGCTCAAGTGACCATTTCCTCAAACCACACAGTCCCTAAAGCTGTCATTCCTTCTGTTTCGCCAATTCTGCTAATCTAGGGGTGACGTTTGAAAAAAATTATCAGTGTCCAGTATGCCAATTTATCGTTTGTTTTCTTTCTGTCTCTTTTATCTGTCTGTCCATCCCACCTCTGTCCAGTCTTCTGTCTGTCCGTTCCATGACTCAGCATTGTCTGCCCATTCCATGACTCAGCATTGTCTGCCCATTCCATGACTCAGCATTGCCTGTCTGTCCATTTCTCCTTCTATCCACCCATCCAGCATCATTCCTTCATCCATCCATCCATCCATCCGTCCATCCTCCCGCCCCTCCTCCCACCTGTCCACCCACTCTCTCTCCTCTCTTCACGCTTCTAACCAGCTATTGCTACCACATTTCTCTTGAGAAGCACATCTGGTAGGGGACACAGAGTGGCCAGTGGTGGGACAGGGCAGTGTGGGGGCCCAGAGGAGGCTCCTCTTCTGGCCGGGTGCTGGAGGGAGGGAGGGGCAGCTTCATACCAAGGAGCTGGGCAAAGGCTCAGAGGAGGAGCCTTGACGGCAGACTCTTTCCAGCCTGGTGGATGAGCTGAAGGCCAGTAACCCGGACTTCCCAGAGGTCAGCAGTGGAATTTACGTGCAAGAGGTTGCGCCGAATTCACCTTCTCAGAGGTAGGCTCTGCCAGAGGAGACAGGGAGATCGCTCGAGGCATGGGGCAGGTGTGAGGTCTGGGCTGGGGCTGCCCCACTGACCTCATGTGACCTTGAGCTTCCCAGCAAAGTGACCGGGAAGGGGCAGGTGGATTCTGGTGTGTCTGCTAAGCCAGAGGAGGCTGGAGAGCTGAACGGTCCCTAGAGCCCTGACTGTGTATGTCCTAAGTCCACAATGTCATTTCCTTTGAGAAGCAGAGGCTGAAGAGTCTCTGTTGGGCTAAGAACCCGCTCCAAGCCAGACTCTTTCACCAGCTGGGGACCAGCCTGGGTCCTGGGTCTTTCTGGGACTCAGCTTTCCCATTGTAAAATGGAGATAATTCAGCCTATTCTTTTTTTTTTTTTTTTTTTTGAGACAGAGTCTCACTCTTGTTGCCCAGGCTGGAGTGCAGTGTCACGATCTCAGCTCACTGCAACCTCTGCCTCCTGGGCTCAAGCAACTCTCCTGCCTCAGCCTTCTGAGTAGCTCAGATTACAGGTGCCCACCACCATGCCTTGCTAATGGTTTTTGTATTTTTAGTAGAGACGGGGTTTCACCATGCTGGCCAGGCTGGTCTTGAACTCCTGACCTCAGGCGTTCCGCCTGCCTTGGCCTCCCAAAGTGCTGGGATTTCTACCCCTGGGAGACTTTGTAGATGAAATGGATAAAGCATTGCTTTCTTTGAAGTCTTCCAGTACTAGAGAAATGTTAAGTGTTGCAACACCATACGCTGAGGCAGGCGTGCAACGACATTACCATATGCTGACATGGCTGACCCAACCCCGAGAAGGGCTTGAACCAGTCGCCTCCCCTCCTTAGCCTCGGTCTTCATCTGCAGTGGGAAAAATCCGCGTATAAGTGGACCCACACAGTTCAAACCCATGCTGTTCAAGGGCCAACTGCACTGTGCATCCTCAGAGGCTGGGCTGGAGGGTGGGAGGCCCCGCATGACCTTCTGTGATAACCACAGATGGCACACTTGTCCTGCCCGCAGCAGGCCTGCAGTAAAAATTGTTGAAATTGGGTGAAATTTTCCACACACATCTCAGTTAATCCTCACTGCAGCCAGGGATGTGCAGGCTCCTGCCCTCACCCATTTTACAGATGGAGGGACTGAGGTTTAGAGAAGTTACTCTTCCAGGTCACACAGCTGGCATGTGTGGGTCCTGATGCTGGTGCCCACCCAGCTGAGCACAGTACCATCACCTTCCTTCCCGGCAGTGGGGAGGTCTCAGTGAGCCTCATGCAGAGAGAAGGCTGGCCCCGTGAGCTCTGCCTCTCACACAGACGTCTTAGTAACTGCAGTAACAGCAGAACCTACTCCTGGGCCTTTATAATTTGCAAAGTGTGTTTCCACATAGGACTGTAGACATGAAAACTGAGGCACAAGGGGACGGAGTGCCTGGCCCAGCTAGGAGGGCTGCAGCGAGAGCTTGAACCCACCCTTCTGATGCATGGGAGAAGCAGTTTGAAAGGTCGTTTGCCTGTCGTGTGACATTGGTTTTCTTCCGGTGTGAGAGCTCTCGGGCCAGGGTACTGTTCTTTCCCATCAAAATGACTTTTGTTGAAATGCTGTCATTGACCCTGACTGTGCCTTGCCCTGGGCTGGGCCTGGGAAGGGTGTGCCTGGGGAGGCTGTCGGTGGTGACCCCATCTCTCCTATTGGCAGAGGCGGCATCCAAGATGGTGACATCATCGTCAAGGTCAACGGGCGTCCTCTAGTGGACTCGAGTGAGCTGCAGGAGGCCGTGCTGACCGAGTCTCCTCTCCTGCTGGAGGTGCGGCGGGGGAACGATGACCTTCTTTTCAGCATCGCACCCGAGGTGGTCATGTGAGGGGCGCACTCCTCCAGCGCCAAGCGCCAGAGCCTGCAGACGACGGAGGGCACCGCTCCCCGAGATCAGGACGAAGGACCACCGTCGGTCCTCAGCAGGGCGGCAGCCTCCTCCTGGCTGTCTGGGGCAGAGCGGAGGCTGGGCTTGGCCAGCGGCCCGAATTTCTGCCTGGGGAGTGTTGGATCCGCATCCCAGTGCCAGGGAGGGAAGCCCAACGTCCCCTTGTACAGATGCTCCTGAAAGTCACTTCCAAGTTCTCGGGATATTCACAAAACTGTCTTCCATGGAGGTCCCCTCCTCTCCTAGCTTCCCACCTCTGCCCCTGTGAACACCCGTCTGCAGTATCCCTGGCTCCTGCCCCTCCTACTGCAGGTCTGGGCTGCCAAGCTTCTTTCCCCCTGACAAACGCCCGCCTGACCTGAGGCCCCAGCTTCCCTCTGCCCCGGGACTTACCAAGCTGTAGGGCCAGGGCTGCTGCCTGCCAGCCTGGGGTCCCTGGAGGACAGGTCACATCTGATCCCTTCGGGGTGGGGGGGTCCAGCCCGGAGCAGGCACTGAGTGAATGCCCCCTGGCTGCGGAGCTGAGCCCCGCCCTGCCGTGAGGTTTTCCTCCCCAGGCAGGCAGGAGGCCGCGGGGAGCACGTGGAAAGTTGGCTGCTGCCTTGGGAAGCTTCTCCTCCCCAAGGAGGCCATGGGGCGGCATGCAGAGGACAGTGGACGTGGAGCTGCGGGGCGTGAGGACTGAGCCAGCTTCCCCTTCCCATGCAGCTCTGGGATGCAGCAGCCGCTTGCGTGGAAGTGCCGCCCAGAGGCAAGCGGGCTCCTGGGCATCACCCCCTCATCCAGGGAACAAGTGTGTCTCAAGGGGCATTTGTGAGCTTTGCTGTAAAACTGATTCCCAGTGTTGCTTGTACTGTATGTTTCTCTACTGTATGGAAAATAAAGTTTACAAGCACACGCTTCGCAGCCAGCAGGGCCCTGGGGCAGCCTACCCACCGCCGGCCAGGGTTCTTCCTGGGGATCCATCTAACACATGACTGGGCATACCCGCAAAGACACGGGCCTTTAAAGGGTTTCTATGACAGCCGAGCATTGGGGCACACCAGGTCTCGGGGTCATGTGGTGCTGTGGACTGCTGGCTCCGAGTCAGGCAGCCCGGCTCAAGTCCTGGCTCCTCCACTTACTTCCAGCTTCATGGTCTTGCTCAAGAGATGTCCCCCTCCCTGCCTTGGCCTCTGCCTCTGTACAGCAGGAAGGCTGGCTCTGCTGCGCTGACCTGGATGCCCTGGGACGCAAGGTGACGGGTGGGGCACTTGGGAAGCCACCCGGCTTACGGGGAGCTGCCGCTAAGCCCCACTGTGCATGTCTGGTCACGTGAAGAACCTTTCTCACATCTATTTCACCATCTCTGCCACCCACCCAGCAATGGGGAAACTGAAGCAGAGAGCAATTTCAACGAGCAGGAGGTCCATGGACACCACCCAGAGTAGCTGGAAGCTGAGCACTGGGAGCCGTGAACTTGCCCCCAACCCTCTGCTCCACCCAGTGGGCCACCCCCGCCAGGCCCCCAGTCACTCTGGTCTCGTCTGGGCTTCCATCCACCTGCCAGGCTCAGGCAGCCATGTCCACCCTCCAGCCCTGCTCTCACTCCCGCCTGTGGCCTGGGCTCTCCACACACACAGTGGCCCCAGAGAGTAGGCCGTTGTCCCTCAGTCTTTGGGCCCTGGCTGAGAGGAGCCTATTGGGTGTTGGGGGGCTGAGGTCGGGAAGAGGGCATGGAGAGCTGTGACTTTACCAATTATTGGAGAGGCGAGCACTTGGGGGAGTGTTGAGGGCCACCAGGGAAGCCATGACCCCCATTCCCACAGCTTTCCCAAATCTGAAGGGTCAGCGGTCACTGTAGTGATTTCTGGGGTCCTGTGGGTTCTGGGGGAACTGGGTCTGGAGATTCTGCCCATTCACACTGTCCCTGCATCGGTGTCCATCACATGAAGCCACTTCTCCCTTGACGACTGTTCCCACCTTGCGGGGAAAAAGCCTTGGCACCCCAGCTCAGACCACCTTCTCATCCCCCTGTGTCTGCCCTGCAAATGCCTCAGGGGAGAGCGGATCACAAATCACAAACCCACCCGCTCACTCACAGATGGGCTGTGCTCTCCTGGCTCTGTCTGGGTTGCGTTCACCTTGCAGCCTGGCTTCGGAGTCCCAAGATCCCTTGCAGGGGCCTGAGGAGCACAGCGGGGCTGTGAGGTCAGGAGGCTGAGCTCAGATGACCCTCTGAGCCTCTGAGCCTCGGTTCCTCCACCTGTCAAATGGAGATACTGTTGTTTTCTTTTTTCTTTTTTTTTTTTTTTTTTGAGATGGAGTTTCACTCTGTCACCCAGTGGTGTGATCTCTGCTCACTGCAACCTCTGCCTCCCGGGTTCAAGCAATTGTCCTACCTCAGCCTCCCAAGTAGCTGGACTACAGGTGCCCGCCACCACACCCAGCTAATTTTTGCATTTTTAGTAGGGATGGGGTTTTACCATATTGCCAGGTGACGTTGTGATCTGCCTGCCTTGGCCTCCCAAAGTGCCGGGATTACAGGTGTGAGCCAACGTGCCTGGCCGATAATGTTGTTTCCTTAACAGTTTGGGTCCCACTGAAGGAGATAAACTGGCTGTGTGAGCACTGAATTAAACAGTGTGAGGAGGACCCTACTCACACTCCAGGCCAGAATGTGCCCCCGAGATGTTGCCTCCCACCGCCCTCCTTCTCCCTGCCCCGGCCCCACATGACCATGGCCTCTGGATGCCCATCTGTGCAGCGGGGAGGTGGGATGGGGGTCTCTGAGCTTGGGAATGAGTGGGCCCAGGCTGTGGTCCCAGTTCTGACACCCTTGAACTGACCTCTGTGGGGGCCTTCAGCTCTGGGCTTCTGCATCCAGGAGGCCTGTGGCTGCCACCTCCAGAGGAAGAGGGACAGTGGCCCTCGGACAGCCCTCCCCTGAGGGGGGTCACCCTCTCGCCCACCCCAGCTGGCCCTGTCGTAGTGGGAGGTTAAGACCTCTGTCCTCCCAGCCCCTGAGACCTGACTGTTCCCTCTGGGCGGAGCTGCCTCCCTGGCTGCCCTTCCAGCTGCATTTGGTTAAAAAACAACCTTTGCAGAGCCTGCCGGCTGCTGCCCCGCCGTTGTGCAACCCTCTGGCTCCTGTGAAGCCCCAGCTTCTGGGCCGCCACCCACCCCTCCACGTGTCCTGTGAAGATGTAAACAGGGTGCTCACAAGGCCAGCGCCCGCCAGGAGGAGCGCCCTGCCCCAGGCTGGGTCCTCAGTGAACACCTGGAATCTCACAGACACAGGTCCCCATGTCCCAACACCCCATGTGACAGAGGCAGAAACTGAGGCCTGTAGAGGGCGAGGACCTGTTCCAGGTCACACGTGAGCCAGTGGCTGGGCCCCAGGTGACCAGCACCAGGCTCCCGTCTGTCCTCTCAGGCAGCCGTGGTGCAGCTGCTGCAGGACAGACCTCCACTGCCCTGACATGGGGCCCAGACAGTGCCTCTAGGAGGGTAGCCCCTGCCTCCCACAGCTCACCCACGGGTCACACATCTTCCTTCCAGAGTCCCTGCCTGCTCCCTCTGGGGTGAGTGGGTTCCGAACAGACAAGCACAGTTGGAAATTTCAGAATGGGTCAGAGCTGAAGGAGAAGAGGAGTGCCCGGGGCTGTCACCTACACCTGCCTAATTCCTACTGACCATTCCCTCTATGATGGGCCAAAGAATGGCCCCCAAAGGCATCCATGTCATGACCCTCGGAGCCCCGGAATGTCTTAGATGGCAAAAGGGTCTTGGTGCATGTAATCAAGGCAGACTCTGAAGTGGGGACATGATCCTGATTGTAGGGTGGGCCTGATGTGACACAAGGGTCCTTATAAGAGGGACACAGAAAGGGTCAGCAGAAGTTAGAAAGTGGGATGATGGAGCGACAGGTGGGGGCTCTGTGGGGAGAGGCTGAGAATGCAGAGGACTTCCAGAAGCTGGAAAGGCAAGGAAAGCAAGGAAATGGTCCCTTCAGAGCCCCCAGAAGGAGCCACCCCACTGACTCCTTGACTTTAGCCCGGACGGACTGATTGTAGACTCTGGCTTCCAGGACTGTGAGAGAAGGAGTGTGTGCTGTGTTAGTCGGCGAGGTTCATGGTCATTTGTTACAGCAGCTGCAGGAACCACACCCGCTCTTCAAGTTGGCCTCCAACTTCACTCCCTCTGGGAAGCCTCACCCTGCCCACACTGAGGGCCTGGGGACGCTTTAGAGCCCTCGTGGTCCCTGGTTTCTGGCTTACTTCCTTGTTCCTCTGGATGTTGACTGCTCCTTGCTTCGCCACCCCCTAGAAACATTGGCTCCAGGAGCTCAGGAAGTTTGCTGAAACCACAGCCATGTCCCCAGAGCCAACCCCAGTGCCAGGGCAGAGCAGGTGCTCAGTGAATGGGTCTTAGTTCGAATGGGACTCGTGGGCTTGAAAGTTCATCTCAGCTCTGTAACTCTGGGGCCCATGTTGCCGTGTCACTCCAAGCAAACCCCAAAATCCAGTATCCAGGAAGGCCAGGATGTCAGAGATGGGAAGATGCAGGGAGAAGAGGTGGGGGTGGGAGGAAAATGGCCCCACTCTCCTCATAGCTACTGATCCTCTGAGCCTCAGGATCCTCTCTGAAAGTGGAGGAGCAATCTTCACTCTGCCGATATCCCCTCCAAAGGAGCAGCCCACGTGCTGCCCCGCACCCAGGCAGCCATCACTGAGCCCTGCACCCACGCAGCTGCCACTGAGCCCCTGCACCCACGCAGCCGCCACTGAGCCCCTGCACCCACGCAGCCTCCACTGAGCCCCTCTCCCTGGACCTCTCTAGGCTCCAGGGACACCCCAGGCAGGCGAGCCTCCAAGGGGAAATCCCTTCTCCACCTCACCTCACCAGTTCCTGCCTCTGTCCCACTCCCTCCTCTCACTTCAGAAGAAGGGACCCCTCCTCCCTGGGCTTTGGGGCCACCGTCCATGGCTCCTTAGAGGAGAGGAGCCCTTATCTCACCTCTCACCAGCTGAGAGCTGTCCTCTCCCTGAGCTGCCCAAGTCCTCTCCTCTGATGTTTTATCATCACCCCACACAGTGGCCACAATCCACACTCACCTTCCTGTCCCTAAAGAGCTCCCTTTTGCCTTCTGGGATCCAGAGGAGAGTTTGGAGGCCGACCATCTGCAAAACACTCCCTAACCCACTGCTCTCCTTTGACAACTGTTCACACTTTGCAGGGGACAGGCCCTGACACCTGAGCTCAGATCACCTTCTTGACCTCCTGTGTCTGCCCGAAAATGCCAGGGGAGGAGGCGATCACCTCAACAGGCATGATGTCAGTGATCTTTGGGGAGAGGGCTGCTGATGGGATGGGCTGGAGGGAGGTTCTGGGGAGTCAAGACTTGGGTGCTGGTCATCTGGGGTTTGCTTTGTGATAGTGCATTGGACTGTTAGGTTTCTCTGCAAATCCTCCCAGACCAGCAAGCCCGGCCCTTCAAACCCAGGCCAGGCAAACATCAGAAGGATGTCCACAGCACACACGAGTATGTGCACTCACAGCTCACGTGTGTGCACACTCAGATGCATGTATGCATGGCACAGTATGTGTGAGTGTGCAAACACAGCTCACACGAGTACACACACTCAGATACATGTGCATGGCATAGCACATATAAGTGTGTACACTTCTAGCTCACATGAATTTGCACACACAGATGTGTGCCACTGCACACGTGAGCATGTACACTCACAGCTCACATGAGTTCATGCATGTGTGCATGGGCACAGCCCACATAGGGTGGGCTTTCTGGGAGCTGACAGACATGCTTGAAACACTTTTATTTTTTCAAAATCATATTTTACTGTCAAGTGTGGCACATATAACAATGTGCCACAAACCTAAACAGTTCAATGCACTATCACAAAGCAAACCCCCCATGACCAGCCCCCAAGTCCTGACTCCCCAGAACTTCCCTCCAGCCCATCCCATCAACAGCCCTCTTCCCACAAAGGTCACTGATGTCCTGCCTCTTGAGGTGATTGCCTCTTTCCCTTTATAGTTTTGCCACCTAAGCATGCATTGCTAAGCACAGTTGCACATTGCCTGCATTTTTCACATGAAATTACACTGATGTACTCACTTGCATCTGGCTTCTGCTCAACATTACATTTGTGAGATTCATCCATGTTGATGTGTGCAGCTGAAGGCTACCAATGTCCACCATTGTCTAGTATCTGCTCTGGGAACATATGGCAATTCCTTTACCTGGTCTCCCATTGATGGCCACTTGGGGTATTTCTAACTTGGGGCTGTGGCACCTCATGACATAACATCCTCATACATGTGTCTTGTGACTTGTGGAAGCATCTCTGTTGGGCGTATTTCTAGGACTGAAGCTGCTGGGCCATATAGTATACATATATTCAGTTTTGGTAGAAATGCAAACTTTTCAAAGTAGTTTAACTACCTTGCACTCCCAACAGCAGCGTGTGAGTTCCTGTTGCTCCACATCCTCACCAACACCTGATGTTGTCACTCTTGGATGTGAGGCATTTTGTGGGCATGCAGCGGTAACTCATGGATTTCAATTTGCAATTCCATGATTCTTAATGAGGGAGGTCTGGCAACTTCTCAAGTACTGTATTTATTGGTAATTTAGATGTCCTCTCTGGAGCAATACCTGTTTGAGTCTTGCCCATTATTCTCTTGAGTTGCCTTTTTCCTACTGTGTGGCAGGAGTTCTTTTATATACTGTAGAAATGAACTCTTTGTTTTATGTATATAAAATTCCTTCTCTTGTGGATATATCTGGAAAACATTATGCTAAGTGAAACAAGTCAGCCATAGAAGGACAAATACTGCATGCTTCCTCTTATATGAGGCATCTAAAACAGTTAAAAGTACAGAAGTAGACAATATAATGGTGGTTACCATGGGATGGGAAGAGAGAGATATGAGGAATTGCTGTTTAATGGTTATAAAATTACAGTTACACAAGATGAGTAAGTTCTAGTGATCTATTGTTCAACGTGGTTTCTATAGTCAGCTATATGGCATTGTATACTTAAAATTTTGTTAAGAGGGTAGATTTATTTTCTGTTCTGTGGGAGAGTTTGTGTAAGTTTGGCATTCTTTTGCTCTTAAATGGCAATAGAATTGATATCTGTTCTTGGAATCTTCTTTGTGGAATTGTTTAAATTATGGATTTAATTGTTTGAATAGTTATAGGAATATTTAGATTTTCCATTTCTTCTTGTGTCTGTTTAGGTAAGATGTATTACTCTGGGAATGTGTTTATTTCATCTAAAATGTCAAATGTAGGCTGGATGCAGTGGCTCACACCTGTAATCCCAGCACTTTGAGAGGCCAAGGTGGGAAGATCACAAGTTCAGGAGATCGAGACCATCCTGGCTAACACAGTGAAATCCCGTCTCTACTAAAAATACAAAAAAATTAGCCGGGCATGGTGGCGGGTGCCTGTAGTCCCAGCTACTTGGGAGGCTGAGGCAGGAGAATGGCATGAACCCAGGAGGTGGAGCTTGCAGTGAGCTGAGATCGTGCCACCGCACTCCAGCCTGGGCGACAAAGCAAGACTCCATCTAATTTCCTCTTTTTATTTCTTTGATGTCTTCAGTTTCTCCAATTATGTCTCTATTTTCATTTTTGACTTTGCTGTTTGTTCTCTCTCTCTCAAGCTTTATCAGGAGGTTTATAAGTTTTATTGCTCTTTAAAGAATCAAATTTGGCTGTGTTGATCCTTTTCAGTGTATATTTGCTTTCTATTTCGTTAACTTCTGCTCTTACCTTTATTATTTCTTATCTTCTACTTTTTACTGGGTTTAATTTTCCTCTCAAGAAGAACTTTAATACATATGCTGAAAAGTATAAACTACCCTCTAGCACAGCTTCAGCGGTATCACTCATTGGGTTTTTCTGAACTTCTACTCGACAAATGTTGCCCTCCTAGGTTGTTCCAGAATCAATATTGTATTATGTTTAGAGCACAGAATCTGGAACCACACAGTCTGCATTTGAATTTCAGCTCTGAAACTTTCTAGCTATGTGGCCATTGCCAATTTAGTTAATTTCTCTTTCCTCAGTTTTCTCATCTGTGAAACGGAGATCATTATAATTCTCCCTTGGAGAGTGAATGATTAAACAGTATAGATACCCACTCAAAATATGCTGTTAGCTATTACCATTTTATTACTCTGAGTTTTCTACCTCTTTTTCTTTGGCTATATAAATTCAGAAAGATTACCTTGACTTTTCCTTCTATTTTATTTTTTTCATGAACTCCTTCTTATTCTTAGATTGCTTCTTTCTTTATAGTAGCCTATTCTCATTTTATGGATGCAAAATCTGAAATCTCTCTGCGGATAGTAATTAATATGTTTTTAATACAACTTGCCAGAAAGCACGGTGGGCTGTGTTTTCTCTACAGCTCTTGTCCACCCCAGACTGCCTCCTGACCACTGGTCTCACTCTAGGGTCTGCTGGTCCTGTGTGTCTGTTTGAACATATGGCCGGAGGACCTGGTGGATTCAGCTAAGCACCTGTGTGGGTTTTCTTGGACATCTCCAGTCTCTGTCCTGAAGGAGAAGCTGGCCTTGACCTGTGGGTGCTGGGCAGGTGTGTCTATCAGCAGGCTTCACTTGAGGGGGCACCGAGGGGACAGGGCAGGGAGGCTGCCTTCCAGTTCCTGATGAGGAGTGCCTTCCTTTGGAATGCCGACCCCTGCCTTGAGACCTGGCATCTCCAGAATTGCTGGAGAGCTTCTTGCCACCACCCAGTTCAGCTCATCTGTAAACAAGTCTCAAATCCACCTGTGGGTTTTCTTTCCCTCTTCCCACTCCATGCTCCAAACCTGTAAACCCCAGGAGGCCCTGCTGTGGTGCTGGTCTCCCGGCGCCTCTACAGCCTTCTTTCCCCAGTCCTTCAGCTGCGGCTCCTGCACTCCCAGCTGAGATGCATCTCACAGAAATTGTCAGAATCTTCAGTTGGTGTAAGCCCCCGTTCAGAGCCAAACCCTGGCTCTGTCAAGTTTGGCAATCTCTCTGAGCCTCAGTTTCCCTATCTGTAAAGTGGAGTGTTTAATATGCATCTCACAGAGTTGTTACAACAATTAACTGATCCTCCTCCCCTCTGGCCTGATGCATGTCTTGGTGAAACTAGAAAAAGCCTCCTGTTCCCCAAGACACCTTCCTGCCATTGCTGAGGAGATTGCAGTGGCGGATGTAAAGCACGCTCTGACCTTGAACGTGAATGGCATGGTCTAGGGAGGGCCTCCTGGATGTGACGGACGTGGACATGTCTGGGGACCCAGCCACAGCAGGCACTGCAGAGCTGCTGTCCCCACTCCTGCTTCAGGAGAGAAACCCTTTCCAAACAGACCCGTTCTGCTCCTCCACTCTGCTCTGGCTGACAGCGTTCCCGGGGACTCCTGGCTCTTAAGCAAGGGCGCAGGGGACACCGTGCTCCATGTTTGACTGGCCACACCTGAGTCTCTGGGTGGCAGCGTGTAGGCATGGCAAGTTCCCGCCACACACGTGCAGAGAATGTGCCCCTGCAGGGCCTCCTCGCCACCTGCAAGGCTGGGCTCTGTGCCAGCGCCCGGCAATGTGAGAAGCTCAGGAAGCTGGGGGCAACTCCGGCCAAGGGTGGCCAGCAAGGCCCTTTGTGTATTTTCGCATTCACCGACATGAAGCAAAGCCTGCTTTTAGAGAGTTCGTGACCCGAAACGTGATTGCAAGGTTACCGCGTCTTTCCAAACACTTCCCTTTGCGTCTGTGCTGTGGCTCCGCCTTCCCTCCAGTTCAGCCCTGCTCTGATGCTGACTCAGAGACCAAGGAATGCTCCTTGCTGTGTGTGCCCCCACCCCCCACCTCCAGATGCAGCCTTCCTCACCCTGCCTCAGGCCCACCGGAGCCCCAGAGACAGTGAGGGGCTTGAGACACTTTGGATAAATTTCTTCCTCGGCTCAGCTTCATGGGCCAGCTAATTTTAGAGTCCCCTCCACAGTCAGTGCCCAGGATTCGTGCATCCCCAGCCAGGCCTCATCCGGCCCAGGCACCTGCCCAGCTCCTTCTCCTCATGCCTGGCTTCCTTCTGTCATTCCAGGACCAGGCCCCACTGTGACCAGAACTCCTGCGACCACGCCCTGCTGTAGCCAGCACCTCTGCAACCAAGACACCTGCGACGGCCCCCTCCCTGCAACCAGGCCTCCTGTGACACCCCCCGACCCCTGCTGCAACCAGGGCCCTCTGCGACGGTCCCTTCCCTGCAACCAGGCCCCCTGCAATGCCCCGCTCTGCAACCAGGCCCGCCTGGGACGAGGCCTCCCACCCCCAGCCGTGACCAGGCCCCCTGCATTCTTCTCAGCCCCTTCGCCATCTCTCCTCCCGCCCACCATCATCGGCTTTCCCTGCAGGTTATATCACCACCCGGGACCCTCTTCCTCCTTATGCTCAACGCTAGTCTTGTTGTGGGCTGACAGGTGTGCGGAATAAATGCCATGTTGTGGAATCTTGGGGAAAGCAGACCTGGCGGGAGCGGAGGGCCAGGCACACACGTGTGAGCATTTGTACGCACACTGTCTAGGGCCAGGGCCCCAAGCTGGGCCTGAATCAAGGATGCAGGTGTGAGTGGTTTGCTGCGAGGTGATCCCTGGGAGCCCCAGTGGGACAGCGGGGAAGCGAGACAGGGAGGGAAAGGAGCCCAGGTGCCTCCTTCAGGCTGCCCTGGTGGGTGCCCAGGCACCATCCTTCTGTGACCTCTGCGGTGGCGTGTGGGACACACGGCAGCCTCGCCCACCAAGGGGAGAGGGAGCTGGGTGTTCCTCCTCCACTCCTGTCGTCCCTGGCCGAGGGCTGCTCTAGAAGACGTGGCCGGCCGGGCCCCTCCAGCAGGCCCTGGGTGAGCGCAGAGGGGAGGACTCAGGCAAAGAGCTACCGGCACTTACAATAAGACACGGTCAGCAGGGTGGGGTGATGGGGGGCGTGGAAACCCCACAGGCAGCATCTGCGGCATAGGACACACCCATGGGGACGCACACCTGAGATGCTTCAGTGCATTAGGTGTCGTGCAGCCCTCAGAGCCCACGGTTTAACCTCTTTTTGCCTTGTTTATATTTTAGATAAGAACATTTTAAGCTCATGAAATATTTCAAGCACATAGCAAATAGAAAATGTAGTTAATCTATGAATCTATCATCCGGCCTGTCACACTGTTGCATTCTGAGAATGAAATATCTAAAATACACCACAGCCTCGGTTCTGATTTCTGTCGCCTGCCATTGGTTCAGCCAGCGGGTTCTATTGTGGTGGGGTCAGAAGCATGCCAAAGTATAACTGTCAGCCTTTTAGGCAAATGGTCATTTCTCTCTAGCAGCTTTTACAGTTCTCTCATTAGGCCGGCACAGTGGCTCACGCCTATAATCCCAGCACTTTGGGAGGCCGAGGCAAGAGGATCACCTGAGCCCAGGAGTTGGAGACCAGTCTGGATAATATAGGGAGATCTCGTCTCTACAAAAAGATTTAAAAATTAGGCATGAGCCTGTAGTCCCAGCTACTTGGCTCATAGTCTTTGGGTTTAATAGATTTGAATTCAAATTCCAAACCACCTACTTACCAACTAGTAGGACAAATTACTTACCCCTCTTGAGCCTCAATACTGTCATCCATGAAATGGAATAATAAATTATCCATCTCATGGCGGTTATGTGGGGACAATGCCTAAAATGCAGGTGTTCAGTGCAGTATCTGCACGTGGTGAGCTCATGATAAGTAACTTGGGGCTATGATAATTTGTGTATCGCTAAGATGGTCCAAAAAGTCTTCCCAGGCCTTAGATCTAGTGGCTTTCAACTTAGTAATAATTACAATAACAAACTATCTTGAGCATACTCCCTGTAGCAAGTAGGATCTCTGCTTCCTCTCTGAGGTCAGCCTGCTCACACACGCCTGGCACCGTGGTCTGCCCCAGGAGGAAGCTGCCTTTTTATGAGCTGAACTGCAACGCCTTTCTGCATGCATTTTTATGCTGTATTTGGTAGGAAGCACTGATGCGCCCAGGTCATCCAAGGGCTGGGTCGTGATCTGGCCTCCGTCCACTGGAAGTCAAAGCCTCTGCCAGAAGTCCGTGTCACCCACAAAGAGAGCAATTTTCTTCTATTTTGGTGTAGCAAAGAGGCCCTGTTCATGGAAGGGATCCAAGTTGGCCACTATCTTGACAATGTGTTTGGTTTTAATGCTCAATTGCATCTAAAAATAGGTCTAGGAGAGGTGGCTGCCGAGGCGGCCGTCCTGCTTGGCCAACCGAAGGTTTGAGACTCAGGATGGGGTCATGGCTGAGACTATGAGGGCTGCTCATACATGACCCTGCCTGCTGGCCCCCATGGGCCCACTATCTGAATGTGGTTCCCCTTCTCCCCAGGACCAGGTGCCACCTCCTCTGGGAAGCTTTCCCTGCCCCTCCGCAGGGTATGCCTCCTTGTTCCTCTCCTGCCATCAGTTTATGTGCCTGTCTCCATCAACAGACCAGGAGCTCCTGAGGACAGGGACTGAGTCTGTCTGATTCATCTCTGCATTCCTAGCACTTACCTTGGTGCTTAGTGAAAGCTCGAACCTGCCTGGGTTCCCACCTTGTCTTTGCTACCCCCAGCTCTGTGAACTCAGGCGAGCTTCTCTCCCTCTCTGGGCCTTGGCTTCTATGCATAGGAAGCAGAACAGCCATCCCTCCTCATGGGGGTGGTAGTGAGCCTCAGAATTTCCAGACATCCCCTTCCTTGCTGCCCCTGGACTCCTGTGCTCACATGAGCAGATCTTTCACCTGGTGCAACCTGTACATGGGACTCAACAATAGTGGTGCACACCTCAAAGGGGTTCTGTTAGGATGAAATGGGATAATCTTGGCAAAGTTAAACTAAAACTAAAACTCCCCTCCCCAATATTAGCAACCATTGGCATTGTATGGGTGTGTTCTCACACATGCTATGAAGAAATACCCGAGACTGGGTAATTTATAAAGAAAAGAAGTTTAATTGATTCACAGTTCTGCATGGCTTGGGAGGCCTCAAGAAACTTACAATCATGGCAGAAGTCACCTCTTCACAGGGCAGCAGTAGAGAGAATGAGAGCAAGCAGGGGAAATGCCAGATGCTTATAAAACCATGAGATCTCGGGAGACTCCCTCATTATCACGAGAACAGCATGGGAGAAACCACCCCCATGATTCAATTACCTCCACCTGGTCCCACCCTTGACACATGGGGATTATGGGGATTATAACTGAAGGTGAGATTTGGATGAGGACACAGAGCCAAACCATATCAGGCATCATCATTATCACCATCATCATCACCATCATCAAAACCAGCATCATTACCATCACCATCATCACCATCACCATCACCATAACCCTCATCCTCAGCATTACCACCATCAACACCAGCATCACCACCATCACCATCATGATCAACATTACCCTCATCCTCATCATTACCACCCATCAACACCATCATCATCACCATCACCACCATCATCACCATCACCCTTATCTTCATTATCGTCACAATTACTGCCACCACCATCACCACTATCTTCACCATCACCATCATCATCATCATCACCATCAACACCAGTGTTTCCCAAGAAGAATCCACTTGCATAACTATATAAGAGAGAAATATTAACTTTACTGAAAATTTCCTGGGGCACAAGGGAAAGAAGGCACAGCTCAGCCTCTCAGCAAATGACATGAAGAGTTTTCAAGATCCCCACAGAAGGATTTGCTCCCCTTGGAACCCTAGTCATCACTGGAGGGCTGTTTTCCCCTCCAACCTGTCCCACCTGCTCTTTCACTTTCCTCTCTTCCCCTCCCAGGTCTCCCAGAGTAACACTGAGTCCCTTGAACTGTTTTGCAGAGTCATTTTTCTCTCCCCGAGTGGCATCAGGCTCAGCGGACACTCTGGCAATGAAGGCATCTTCTGGGTCAAGCAGGTCTAGATGTCTTCCCCCAAGGAATCCCAGAACAGTCGATCTCTTCTTATTTTTTTTGAGACGGAGTTTTGCTCTTGTTGCCCAGGCTGGAGGGCAATGGTGCGATCTTGGCTCACCGCAACCTCCGCCTCCCAGGTTCAAGCAATTCTCCTGCCTCAGCCTCCCGAGTAGCTGGGATTATAGGCATGCACCACCACGCCCAGCTAATTTTGTATTTTTACTAGAGATGGGGTTTCTCCATGTTGAGGCTGGTCTCGAACTCCTGACCTCAGGTGATCCGCCTGCCTCAGCCTCCCAAAGTGCTGGGATTACAGGCTTGAGCCACCGTGCCTGGCCCAGTCGATCTCTTCTATAACGTTTGTTCCGTGGTGTTCCATAGAATGTGTATCCAGCCTTGTGCTGAGCCCTGGTGCACTGCGTCTTATCCAGTCTTTCCAGGAGAAACTGTAGCTTAGAGATGTTGGAGAACTTACTCTTGCAGCACAACCCATAAGTGGTGGTTTCAGGAAGAAGATGCTTGGCACAGCACCAGCCAGGGAATTACCCAAGTGTCAGCTGTTACGTCATCAGTGCCACTAGTTCAGTGGAACTAACATGAGACCTGAGACTAGCTGTGTGGCCTTGGAGGAGTGATCTCTTTCTAAGCCTCAGTTTCCTCACCCGTAAAAGAAGGATGATAACAGCTACCCCTGGGGTTTTGGAAGGTTACAGAGCAGTGGATGGTAGATGCACCTGAGAGCAACAGCGTAACTGAAGCACACCCAGAGAATGACCCCATGGTCTGAGAAGAATATGTGCTCAGAGTTCTGAGCTAAGGAACCTGGGAGTGGCCAACCCAGAGATTCATTCCTTATCTGAGGAACATCTGAGCCCCTGGCCCCATCCTACGGAATGCGGGCCATACGGCAGATTGAGACTCTGTGTTTTGGGTTATGTGAAGGTTGCCAGGTGGAGGGAGGTTGTTAGGGGGAGGCTCCAAGGAAAGATGCTACATAAACCACATGCTTTTTGCAAGCAATTGAGGTTCTTCTGTCCATCCAACCACCACGGGTCCATCCCTGTAAGTTTCCCTCTAATGAAGCCCTAGGTCTCGATGCTGTCTCTGGGTCTCTTCTTCAGCCTCTTGAATCTGGTGCCATCCCTATTGAAATTAACAGGGCCTGACAGGCAGGCTGAAGAACATGTCCAGGAAGGTCCTCTGACAAAAGGGGTTCCAACAGGGTTTTTCAATAAAGGTCCCAGGATAGTCACAGCTGTGCAGTCCAGGGGGCAGTGGGTCTTGGTCACCGAGTGCAGTGGGGCAGGCCTGGAAGCAGCCTGAGGCAAACCCTGGCCACAGTGTGCCGCACACATGGAAAAGGGCACCCAACCCAGTCAAAGCCTCCTCTCTTTTGGGAAGACAGTTGCTGTGCCTCCAGAGGGACACACGTTTGGATGAAGGTGGCTGTCCTGCCCACCTTCTTCTCTGGTTCTTTTTGAATCAGGAACAGCTGAGGACCTAGGCTGGCTCAGCCAATGAGGGCACTCAAGTGGTCTCCACCAGACACAACGGTGTGCATCACTTCCCCTCTCCAAGTTTATTGTCATCATATTGGTAGCTTGAAATTGCCTATAGTGAGAGCATTTACACCATGGAAACTGGCAGACACAAGTCTGGAGTTTGTTCTTTTGTTTTTTTCAGAGCCAACTACTAAGCCTGTAGCAGCCTCCCAAACTGCCCAGTCTTGTTCAGATGCACCTCCAGAAACACAGGGGTCCAAAATGCCTCTTCCCAGACACCCTGAGGAGTAGAACAGGGCCAGCAGGCTCCAGGGATGAGGGACTAGCTACCACATTCCCTTTCCCAAGCCTCAGTTCCCCACCTGTAAGATGAGGGATGTGGGCTCTGACTTTCTGAGTTTGGAAAATAAAGTGCTCCCCAAACTGGGCTGCTTTCTCTGCCTCAATTTTCCTTACTGGAGAGTCAAAGCCCCTGAATTACTTTCATCTAAGGGATGCTTAGGCATGGGCACACAGGACACTCACACCTTGCTGGCAGCCACATCCTCCCGCTGACCCTGCAGGACAGTTTGGCTCTGTCCGTCTATTCAAGAGGTAAATGCTCATCCCCTTTGACCCAGCAATGCCGCTCCTAGAAGCTCATTCCAGAGAATCACATACATGTGTGTGCCAAGAAGCACTTGCTCATAGGAATGTCCATCCATTCAGCTGCTAACAAGCCCTCACTTGGCCAAGCTCAAATTCTATTGCGGGGGAGGGTGACCTTGAGTGGCTTTAGGAAAACAAATTGTCGCTTCCCCAGCTCCTGCCTCTGTGAGTCACCACCCCCCGCCCCCATTGTGCTCTGCCTGCGGCCACTTGCCCTGGCAGGAAGACCCTTGGACAGGCCCCACCATGGCTCCACTCTGGAATGCTGGACACTTTGCCCCACTATGCTCTACAAGGGCCTCCCTTCCTTCCGGGCAGGTGAGCAGTCTCTCTACACCCCTCACCTGGCTTTCAGGCTGCGTGCTCCTCTTTACCAACCTGAGGGTGGAAACATCCAGTCCTCTCCAAAACACCCTCACTCCAGTCTCTCAGCCATGTTTAGCAAACTGATGATGGGCCAAGGTTGATACACCCAGCACCCCTTAGTCTCCCCTTGATCCCTCCTTCAGAGAAGTTCTGGCTCCCTCTTTAGAAGGCACGGGCACCCAGTACCTTTGTTCTCAGGCACAAATTCTGGGCAGAGAGAGACCCATCTAACACGCCCATTACCAGAGTGATGCCAAGTTGACCACTCACCATGTGGAAGGCATCGTGCTGAGCACTTGATGTCCATGATGTCATCGAATCCTCAGGTGACCCTGTAACCTCATTTGTGGTCCACTTTTGCAGATGAGGAGATGTGCTCAGAGAGGTTAAGGGACATGCCCAGGATGCACAGCTGGAAGGTGGCAGAACTGAATGTGAGACTGGGCTTATCTGATTCCAAAGCCCAAGCTGTGCATACCACGCATGCTGCCTGTAAACACACCCCGCACCTCCAGCCTCTGCCTTCACTTGTTTTTCAAGTGACTAAGGGTCCCATTTTTGAGTCAGGATCTCTGAGCCACAACCAGCCTTTGAGACAGGTTTAAGTTCAGGGTTTGGCAGATACAGGCTGCCAATAAATATTTGTTGAATGAATGAATGCTTTGTGGCCTCTCCCGGATTGGGTTAGAGCTGGCATGAACACTCCTTACCCTCTGTTTTCTTCATCAAACCTCCCTAAGTACCTGCTTTGGGCCAGAGGAGACAGGGACTCAGAGAAGAGGTAGGTGGTCTCACTGTTCAACTCCCCTGGGCCCTCGGCACAGGCTAATCATCAAATGCCGCTCCTGTGCAGGACATGGGTGCAGTCTCAGAGGTCCTCAGGTTGCCAGAGGACACAGAAGCAGGCTCCAACGATGCTCTGTCCCCACACTCTTGGCAAGCTCACCTGCAGATGGCTTCCATCATTTCAGCTAAGGGCCACTTCTGTCTGTCTGCCTGTGGCAACCTCAGGCCACAGGACCAGCCTGGGAGTGTGCCAGCCTGTCCGCACTGCAGGCCAGACATGCTGGGGAGGCAATGTCTGCAGTTGCCTTCTACCAGGAGGGACAGCAGTTTATGGGTGAAATCAGTTTTCTCATGCCTCAGTGGGGTGTGCTCCACAGTCTCCCAGAAAGCCCCACTAGGAGTGAGCCCCAGTTGCCCACAGCTGTGACCTGTGTGTTGATGCATCCTCCTTTCCCTGACTCACTTGCCCACACCCCTACCAAGGCTTCCTGGGATTAACAACTACTTACTCCCAAAATCTTGCTCCCTGATCAGCTTTTGGGGAAGCCAAACTATGCCTATTAATGCAGTCAGGAAGTGGCAGAGAGGGGACATGGCCCCTTCCCCAGCCTGATCCCCTTTACCAGGTTCCATTGCAAGGGTAAAAAGGCTCAGTGAACCATCATGGGGCTGGTCAAGTGCTTTAAGCAAAGGAGCAAGCTCTATGGGCCCGGGAAATCAGAGGAGGCTTCCTGGAGGAAGTAGCACTGGATTCTAGCCTTGAGGGCTTAGCAGAGTATGAGGGACAAATCCCTAAGTGCCTTTAGGCCTCCTTGAGGCCTTCCCACTGTGGGTTCTGTAAACAGAGAGACTCGACTGTGAACTGCAGTTGAATTTTTTGACAATATCCACTCCATCACTTATTATAAAGGCCTTTTAAAGTAAAAGACCCCAGCTGGAAGAATAATCCCCTCTTGGATGGGATCTAAGCCATGGAAAATTGGATGCTTCCCAGGTGTTCCATCTCTGCAGATATAAAACACAGAGGGGCCCAGATCTCAGGCCAGCCTGAACTGAGCTTCTCTGCAGGATGATCTCCCCACCAGAACCCCTGGACAGGAGGGTCTGCCAGATCCCAGGGAGGAGATGTGTGACAGCCAGCCTTGGTGACACTCCTGGGCCCCATCCAGTCAGTTATGAAAAGGCTCTGCTGCTAAATTCATCTGCTTCAGCCTGTCTCTGGCCTGTCTTTCTTTTCTTTCTTTCTTTCTTTCTTTCTTTCTTTCTTTCTTTCTTTCTTTCTTTCTTTCTTTCTTTCATTTCTTCCTTTTAAAAAAGTTTATTGCTCTTTTCTAATGTTAAAAGTAACACATATTCATTGCAGAAAATCCAGAAAAGCACAAAGAAAATCATTAAAATCACTCATAAAGTCAACATGCAGTGACATCTACTGATGTTTGAGTGTGTGTCCATGCAGTCTTTTTTTTAAGTCCTGGACAGAGCAAGCAAGCAGTCTTTTTTGATATCCACAGAATAACTTGCTAGGGTCTTGATTGGAATGGCATTGGGTCTATAAAGAATTGACATCTTGATGATATTGAATCTTCCTATCCATGAACATGGGATATCTCTCCATTTATTTAGTTATTTGATTTTCCAGTCTTTTTTCTATGTCTGAATTTTGTTGACTGCAAACACCCTCTAAGTAGGTTTCAGTCCTGCTTTCTCCCTTAATGTCATGTCATGTTAAGTCTCTCTCTAAGCAGAGATGTTAATTACTGCCTCATTTTCCAATATGTGGAGACATAAAAATGTGCCTAACCATTCACCATTATTGTACCTCTAGGTTGTTTTCAGGTTTGTCACTAATTATAAAAGCAATAATAAAATCATGCTTGACTTTTGTTCATTAAAATTTCAAAGCAGTTCAGTAAAAAGCTCAGAAAACAGCTCATGCACACTCAGCCAGCCATCTATATTACTGTGCAATCTGCACGCACTCAGTGTCATTGCTGAGACCTACTGTATGTCAGGCCCTGGGAGAATCAGAGCCCAGGAAGCTCCTAAAAGTATGGGATCAGCCAGGCACGGTGGCTCTCGCCTGTAATCCCAGCACTTTTGGAGGCCAGGGCAGGCGGATCACAAGGTAAGGAGATCGAGACCATCCTGGCTAACATGGTGAAACCCAGTCTCTACTAAAAATACAAAAAATTAGCCAGGCGTGGTGGCGGGCACCTGTAGTCCCAGCTACTCAGGAGGCTGAGGCAGGAGAATGGCGTGAACCTGGGAAGCGAGCTTGCAGTGAGCTGAGATTGCGCCACTGCACTCCAGCCTGGGCGAAGCGAGACTCCATCTCAAAAAAAAAGTATGGGATCAGGGCAAAGGCCCATCTGCCAATTATCAACCAGGCTAAGTGTATGGGGCTGACCACTTCCTTGAGGGACGATCTATGATTTTTCAAAAACAGCCTCAGATTGATTTCTTTGGGGCTTTTATGAGACTATTCCACTGTTGACACCTTCAGAATTCACTGTTGCTGAAAACCCTAAAACTTTAGAACCATTCCTTCATCCTATTTTCCTGTAATTTTTTTTTTAAATGAACTTCTTACTGGCTGTAACCTACACGCAGAAAAGGGCTCCAATTGTAAATGTGCTGCTTGATGAATTTTCACAGTGTGAATATTCCATGTAACTAGCACCTGATCAGAAAGAGAACACTACCAGCCCCCCGGGGATTCCCAAGTAAACTCTAGTCCAGTGATTCTCAATCGGGGGCAATGTTGCCTACAGGGGCATTTGGCAATGTCTGCAGACATTTTTTATTGTCATAATTGGGAGGACTACTGCTTGCATCCAGTGGATAGAGGCTGGGGATGCCGCTCAATATCCCACGGTGCACAGGACAGACCCACAGAAAGAATTGTCTGGCTCTAAATGTCCATAGCGCTGAGGTTAGGAAACCCTGTTCAAATCTACTCTAATTTCTAACTGCACAGACTAGTTAGACTAGTTAGACTAGTTGTGCTAGTCAGGCTGGTTTTCATTTAATCCAACAACTGGGCCTGGGTAGGTTTTGTCTGACAGAGTTGGCTTCTGATTCTCATTGGTTACTTCCTATCTTCTCCTCAACTGAATCCAAACTCTCATCAAATCCTGCCTGATTTAGGGCCAAAGCTCCCTGATGGCTCCCACCCCTCGCTCCAGCCCAGATGCAGAATGGTGCCTGACCTAGAACAGACATTCCAAGGTTATGAATGAATGAATGGGGGGATGAATAAATGATGCCACCCCTGCCTCAAAGCCTGCCAAGTCAGGACGATGCTCCCCCAGGGACCAAGGCAGCTCACCATGGTGGGATCCCCACAGGGCCAGGGGCTCTCAGGAAACATGAAAATCTTTCTCTCGAAGTTGAGAAGCCCTGGGAGGAGGGATGGGTGGGCATCCCTGGTGTTTATCCCATGCTGGGGACCCAGAGATAGGCCCAGGAGGCACCAGCCAGCGCCAGGACTCCCCAGCACTGTGAATGACCTGGAAACAGGTGAGCTGCATGACAGAGACGTCTATGGCTAGAGAGGCAGGAGGAAGATAATCCCTGGAGGAGGCCAGGAGGAGGCTGGCAAAACTCAAGGGACCAGGGGGACCAGGAGGCTGGTCATATGCCCTAGAGCTCTGCCTGCTTTGACTTCCCAGGAAGGCAGGAGACTGGACTCTGGCCTGGGGGAGGAAGGGATGTGCCAGGTCTGGGGAAGGCAGTGCCAGGAACAGGCCCAATAGGCACACAGGGTCACTGGGTCCCCCCTCAGTGAGGTCCCCTCATACTCATGGCTGTGCAGAGGAACTGGACCTTGGAGACAGCCCAGGCCAGGGGGCTCTGCCCTCCTCTGGGCCTCGGCGCCACAGTCCCTGGGGTGCAGAGCTGCTGGGACGGCGTCAGGCCCCGCAAGATGACATCCTGCACTTCCATGGCCCTGAGAGACGGCAGCTCCTTAAACTGGGGCCCTGGGGCCCACCCTAGTCCTAGCCCTACACAAGCCACCTAGTTTTTCAGTTAGGGCGTGGGGGCGTAGGGAGGGTGGGGTGGGCAGGAATGACTTGGGAAACAAGGATCCGCTTAGAAGGTAAGGCCTCCAGGGTAGGGCCCCTCGCCACTTGTCTGCAGAGCCCCAGCCCCAGCACAAAGATGCCGATGACACACTGCACAGAACTGGCGCAGATGTCGGGGAGTGTGTGATGGGATACTTAGCCCAGGCACCAACCAGGATGGGGCACATGGGCATGGCCTGGTGTCCTGGCTCCCCTTCCTCCAGCTGTGAGACCTTGAATGAGTCAGTGGATCTCTCAGGCCTCAGCTTTCTCTTCTGTCGAATGGGTACAGGAGTCCCCACCTCACAGGCTCATCGTGGGGAGTCTCAGATTCCCTGTGGACAAGTGCCATGCACAGTTGCTCAGCTGAGGCTGGGCAGGCATTCGCTCTGTCCACTCTCTCCTCCCTTCTCCAGCGCGTGAGTCTGAGACGTGAACAGCAAAGAAGGCCACCTCCCAAACCCTCAGCACACACAAGTCTGTTCAAGGAAGACTTATGAATGGCTGTCCCTGCTCCTAGACTGGCCAGCTGGCCATGGCTGAGGTCCCACAGGCTGGCAGACCTGGGCGGGGTGAGGTAGTGTCTGGTGCCGGGCCCGGGTCTGGTGCCTGCATGGTGAGAACAACGAAAGCAGGGCTGGGTGGTGCACAGGGCAGCCTCCGGGGAGGCTCTATGAAACAAGCCAGTCCCCCTGAGCCACTTCCCCACTTGGGACCCTCAACCTGTGCAATGGGAGAGAAAGCCACAAGCCGGCCTCCTTCCCAGGGGACTGAGAGGGACGCGGGTGGGAGGTCCTCAGGCCCAGTGGCACTCCTGGAGCCCTGCCAGCCAGACTATTTGAGGTTACAGGGACAGACAGCCTCACTTGGTTACAGCAAAACACCTGCAGCCAGAGATGCGGCAGAGAGTCACACACAGTCCCATGGACAGAGGCACAGACCTGGAGGCGCCCAGGGCCCTGGGCAGACCAGGCAACCTCAGAGGCCCTGGGGCCGGGTACTCTGGCCTGGGTGGGAGCAGCAGTAGCGGGGAGGCCTGGTCATCAACCGGCACATCTGCAGAAGGCTCTGGCAGCAACAAGAGTGACACCTGGTCCCCTGTGAGGAGCCAGCGCTGGCTACGGGCTTGAGGTTCATGGTCTCCCTCTGGCTTTGTGTGGTTCCTGCTCTGCGCTCCCAGGGATAGGGCCCAGGCCGTGTGGGGACAGGGCGCAGCAGGGAACCCTGGATGGAGCTGCCACAGTGAGCTGAGCTGCCCCAGACCCACAGGCAATGAGACCCTACAGGCCTTTGGGGGAGGTTGGGCTGAGGCAGGGGCAGAGCCGGGACCATGGCGGCCTCCATCTCCCCCATGGATACCAGGAGTGGAGCAGACACAATGGCTTCATCCTTCAAGTTTTAAAGAAAGAGCCACTAAAGCTTGTGACCCGGGCATGAGAGGCATCCAGGCTGTGGCCTGTGGCCTGGGCACAGAGAGAGGGACTGGGGAGCTGTGGGGAAGGCAGGAGGCCACTGTCAGTGTCTGTGACATGCACGTCCACACACACCCTGGACTCACATGTCGACACCCATTGAACTCACACTCACATGCCTCACCCCACTGCAAAGGCCAAGCCCTGGGGATACATGGGCAGCTGCCCAGGTGGCTCCCCCTCCACTCTCCAGGGAGCCTTCTCCAGCCGCCAACTGGCACTGTGTCCCACACATGCTGTCTCTGAGCTCCAGTGTCCAGAGGAAGGAGTGAGCACATCATGTCCACGTCAGCAGGAGGTCAGGATCTGTCCTTGTAGCTCTGGACATGCAAAGCCACCTCCCCCTGGAAACCTTGTCAGAACCAAAAAGGCTGCTTCAGAAGACTCCCAGGGCTCACTGTGGTGGGCAGAAGGCCAGAGGAAGGAAAGAAGGAAGGAAGGAAGGAAGGAAGGAAGGAAGGAAGGAAGGAAGGAAGGAAGGGAGGGAGGAAAGGAAGGAAGGAAGGGAGGGAGGGAGGGAGGGAGGAGGGAAGGAAGGAGGGAAGGAAGGAAAAGGAAGGAAGGAAGGAAGGAAGGAAGGAAGGAAGGAAGGAAGGAAGGAAAAGGAAGGAAGGAAGGAGGGAGGGAGGGAGGGAAGGAAGGAAGGAAGGAAGGAAGGAAGGGAGGAAGGGAGGGGGCTGACAGGCCCCCAGGTACTCGCAGTGAAAGCATTCCCAAAAGCACTGCTTAAGCACCATTTGTGCGCCCGGCCTACTGCTGGTCACTTGAGGGCATCAGGGATCAAAATTCCCACTGCCAGCCAGGAGCTCCTGGGACCATAGAGGGGCGGCCTTTACCACAAGGCCACCAAGAGTGGAGAAGGCTTGTCTTTGAGGTGCAGGTGTGGCCAGGGCCCTGCCAACACAGCCCTGGATCCAGCCGTGCCTGGATAAGGCATGATCTCCTGTTAGCCTTATCCGTTGCTGAGTCAATCAATGGCCCCTTTGGCTGAAGGTGATTTGAATTGTGTTTCTGCATCTTATGATCAAGAAAGTCCAAACAAACTTAGTCATTGGTGAGGGTTTTCTGTATCTGAAAGGCATGATCTGAAGACTTGGTCCCAGGATGCCAGGGAGGAAGCAGGTGCCAGTGAGACAGCCTCATGTGCTTGCACCTTGCTGAGCCCTTGTGCCCCCTCTGCCCATCTGACCCAGGCCACGCGATGACTCCCATGGGTCCCAGGAGGGTTTGCTTCAGTGGACGTCTTCCTCCATTAAAACAAAAGTTAAAACTGCGCTGTGTTGGTACAAAGATGAACAGTATCCAGGCTGGATTCACTATTATACATGCATCATTATTATATTCACTTTTTCTTCTGACTTTGAAAGAAATTGAAACATTTCCATGTGTGTTTTCCCGGCCGGATGGGGAGTCGGCCCAGACCTGGTCAGGATCTAAGAGGGTTGGTCCCTCAGAGACTCAGATGCTATAGTCTATGGACAGAATGTCTGTGTTCCCCAGAGTTCAGGTGTTGACACCCTAATCCACAATGGGATTGTATTAGGAGGTGGGGCCTTTGGGAGGTGATAAGGTCATGAGGGTGGGGCCCTCATGCAGGGGATTCGTGCCCTTATGAGAGAGACTTGGGAGATGCTCACACTCTTTCTACCACATGAGGATGCAGGGAGAAGGCAACTGCCTGCCAGCCAGAAAGAGGCCCTCACCAGAACCCCACCATGCTGGCACCCTGACCTCAGTCCCCCAGCCTCCAGCACTGTGAAAAAGAAATGTTGTTTGTAAGCTGCCCAGTGTATGGCACTTCGTTCTAACACCCAGGATGGACTAAGACACATACTCATCCTGCAGCACACTCCAAACGTAGGGCAACCGTGCTGCCGAGGCAAACTGCCCACTGGGCACACTGCACAGGAGCCCATGAAGGGGACAAGGGGTTGCTGGACACCTGCTAAAAGGCCCATGGGCACTGGCACAGGGGGGCCTGGCAGAGTGAGACCACTGGACCACGCAGGAAGGAAAGTCCACAAGGATGGAGATCCGAGAGGTGTGATCAGAAAAAGGTGATGCTAGTAGCCCTGGAGATGTACAGGGAGCCCCCTGCAGAGCACCTGGCCAGGTGCCCAGTGACCCCCTCACCATCTCCACCCATCAGCCCCATCCCCGGCACCCAGAAATCACTTTGAACACCTGGCTCCCTCACCCCACACCTCCTGGAAATCCACACCCTCCACAGCCCTTTTCCCAGCATTCCAGGCCCTCCACATTCTCGCCCTGCCCGTCTCTGTCTCACGGCCACCTTCCCTAGCCATGTTCAACCGCCGGCAAGAGAGAGACGTCTGGAGCAATCCTCACTGCGTCTGGAAGGCCGCAGGCTACCTGGTTCAGGTTGCTGGACAGCATCCATGGCACAGCCCTGCCTACCCTAGTAATTTTCCGTTCATTCACTAACTTCTTCCTAACCCACTCTTCCCTACCCTTACCAGCCTCTGATAATTACTATTCTACTTTCTATGAGGTCAACTTTTTTAGCTCCCACATATGAGTGAGATCATGCAATATTTGTCTTTCTGTGCCTGGTTTATTTCACTTCACATAATGACCTACAAAATCCACGTATCTACAGATGACAGGATTTCATTATTTTACGTGAACAAATTGTATTCCATTATATATACCACATTTCCTTATCCATCCATCTGTTGATGGACACTTGGGTTGATGTTGATTCCGTCTCTTGGCTATTGGGAATAGTGCCACAGTAAACATGGGAGTGCTGATATCACTTCAACATACTAATTTCATGTCCTTTGGACATAATCCCAGTAGTGGGATTGCTGGATCATATGGTACTTCTATTTTTAGTTTTTTGCAGAACTTCCATGCTATTGTCCATAATGGCTGTACTAATTTACATTCCCACCAACAATAAATGAGTTCCCCTTTCTCCCCATCCTTGACAGCATTTTTTGGTCTTTTTGAATAGTCATGTTAACTGGGGCAACATGACATCTCACTGTGGTTTTGATTTGCATTTTCCTGACGATTAGTAACGTGGAGCATGATTTCATATGCTGGCCATTTGTATGTCTTCTTTTGAGAAATGTCTATTCAAACCATTTGCCCATTTTTCTTTTCTTTTTTTGTTTACCTTTTTTAATTTAAAAATTATTTTTGTCACTTTTTAGTACTTTTTATTTTTTTCTTATTTTTCTTTTCATATCACAGCCAAGACCAACATTTGCTCATTTTAATTGGATTATCTGATTTTTACCAAGTTATTTTAATTCCTTATATATTCTGGATTAATTCCTTATTAATTCCTTGGTGGATGAATATTTAACAAATACGTTTTCCTATTCTGTAGGTTGTCTCTACTCTCTGTTGATTGTTTTCTTTGCTGTGGAAAAGTTTTTTAGTTTGATACAATGCTATTTGTCTATTTCTACTTTTGTTGCCTGAGTTTTTGAGGTCTTACCCAAAAAATCTTCATCCAGACCAATGCCCTGAAGTATTTCCTCTGTTTTCTTCTAGCAGTTTCATAGTTTCAGGTCTTACATTTAAGTTTTTAATCCTTCTTGAACTGCTTTTTGTATATGGTGAAAGATAGGGGTCTAGTTTCATTATTCTGCATATCAATATCCAGTTTTCCCAGCACCTTTTATGGAGAGACTATTCTTTCCCCAATGTATATTCTTACTACTTTCGTCAAAAAATCAGTTGACTGAAAATGCGTGGATTTAATTCTAGGTTCTTTATTCTATTCCATTGAGCGATATGTCCATTTTTATGTCAGTATCATGTTGTTTGGTTACTATAGTATATTTGCAGTGAGGTAGTATGATACCTCCGGCTTTGTTCATTTTGCTAGGGATTACTTTGGCTATTCAAGGTCTTTATGGTTTTAGATGAATTTTAGGATTTTTTTTCTATTTCTGTGAAGAATGTTATTGGTATTTTGATAGAATTACATTGAATCTGTAGATCACTTTTGGTAATATGAACATTTTAACAACATTAATTCTTTCAAATTCTAACAAAATTAATTCCATGAACATGGAATATCTTGCAATTTTTTGTGTGTCCTCTTCAATTTCTTTCATCAGCGCTTTACAGTTTTCGTTATAGAAATCTTTTTACCCCTTTGGTTAAATTCACTCCTAGGCATTTCATTTTTTGTATCTATTATAGATAGGATTGCTTTCTTGATTTGTTAACATTGCTCACTATTGGCATACAGAAATGTTACTGATTTTTGTATGTTGATTTTGTATCCTGCAACTTTACTAAATTGATCAGTTCTACCAGTTTTTTGAGGCATCTTTGGGTTTTTCTTTTTTTTTTTTTTTTGAGATAGGGTCTCACTCTTGTTGCCCAGGCTGTGTGCAATGGTGTGATCTCGGCTCACTGCAACCTCTGCCTCCAGGGTTCAAGCGATTCTCCTGCCTTAGCCTCCCAAGTAGCTGGGATTACAGGTGCCCGCCACCACACTCAGCTAATTTTTGTATTTTTAGTAGAGATGGGGTTTCACCATGTTGGCCAGGCTAGTCTCCAACTCCTGACCTCAGGTGATCCGCCCACCTCAGCCTCCCAAAGTGCTGGGATTACAGGCGTGAGCCACTGCCCCTGGCTATCTTTGGGTTTTTCTAAATATAATCATGTCATCTGCAAACAGGGATAATTCGACTTTCTAATTTGTCTAATCCTTTCTTTCTCTTGCCTCATTGCTCTGGCTACGACTTCAGTACTAAGTTGAATAAAAGTGGTGAAAGTGGGCATACTTTCAACTTTTCCCATTTGGTATGATCTTAGCTGAATGCACATTCAACTTTGATTAAAAACAAACTTAAGGAAAAGGCTTTATGATGAGCCATCAACTTTTTTAAGGGACAGCTCAAATGGTGGCCTAAGGGAAGTTTGCCATAGGCAGAGGATGAAGACCCCTTCTTCCCATCGACACCTCAGGAGGAGGGAAACACGGACCCAAGTGTCCCAGATGCATGGGGAAGTCATAGTAGAGGAGGCAGTGGCTTGGGATGTGGGGCTGTGGCCGCTGACAGCTTCCAGAATCTTGGCCTCGCCTCCCGTTAGGTCTTAATGGATGCCCTTGAGGGCGGGTCCATGTTTTCCTCAGCCTTGGACAGGACACAGGCCCGGGCCGGCTGCCGGTGCTCAGCCCTGCGTGGCTGGCTGACTTGGCCAGCTCTTGTGTTCTGTGGGGGACTCTGTCCTGCTTCCTCCACCAGATGTAAAGCCAGTGATTGTTTTCTTCTATTTGAAGGCCACAAACAGAGGGAAGGCCAAGGCTCACTTGTATTCTGAGAAAAAGATGATGTTCTGGTCTCTCTACGCCCTGTGTGGGAAGAAACAACCCCTCAACATGGGGGAGCGGCCAGAACCACGATCTCAGGCCCCATCTGTCTTCAGGCTTTGGGCGAATTTCCTCCAAATTACTGGCAAATTCTCCAGTTCCCACGACAGCTGCAAACACTTAATTTTTGTTGTTGTTGTTTTTGCATTTTTTTTTTTTTTTTAATTTTTGAGACAGAGTCTCCCTCTGTCTCCCAGGCTGGAGTGCAATGGTGACATCTCAGCTCACTGCAACCTCTGCCTCCTGGGTTCAAGCGATTCTCCTGCCTTAGCCTCCCAAGTAGCTGGGATTACAGGCGCCTGCCACTATGCCCAGCTAATTTTTATATGTTTAGTAGAGATGGGGTTTCACCCTGTTGGCCAGGCTGGTCTCAAATTCCTGACAGGTGATCCACCCACCTCAGCTCCCCAAAGTGCTGGGATTACAGGTGGGAGCCACCGTGCCAGCCTGCAAATATTTTGTTTTCTCCCTATGAACCCTATGGCCAGAAACACCAGGTCCAGTTTTCAAATCCCTACATCTGCCCTAACCCCTGTGTGCCTGGGCAGTGACTGTGCTCCTGAGTGGTGAGGGGGACGTGGAGGGGATTTAACATGTGCTTCTTTCTGTGCTGGGCATTTTGTAGCCTGCAGTACTGGGATTACAGACCTGAGCCACGGTGCCCAGCCTGAAGTATGGTTTTATTCAGTGGTTCTCTTACACTGTCTGTCTCTGTCTCAGCTGCCCGCTCTGGCTCTGAGGCTCTTGTCGCTCCCACGCCTACAGCTGCATTCCCTGGCCTGCAAGGCTGGCTCTCCCTTACAGGGTCAAAACCTTCACTCTCTCTCTTTGGGTGCAAGCCATATGCACAGCATCAGCAGGACAGTTATACCTTTTACAAACAACAGTGACTGTGAGCCAGGTGATGAGCCTTCCCGGGTTATGGCTATCTGTGAAACTGCTTTGCGATGTGTGGATTCATCTCGCAGAGTTAAACCTTTCTTTTGATTCAGCAGACTGGAAACACTCTTTTTGTAGAATCTGTGAGGGGACATTTCGGAGCCCATTGAGGCCTATAGTGAAAAACCGAATATCCTGAGATAAAAACTAGAAAGAAGCTATCTGTGAAACCCCTTTGTGATGTGTGAATTCATCTCACAGAGTTAAACCTTTCTTTTGATTCAGCAGGTTGTAAACACTCTTTTTGTAGAATCTGCGTGGGGACATTTCGGAGGCCATTGAGACTTGTAGTGAAAAACCAAATATCCCACAATAAAAACTAGAAAGAAGCTATCTGTGAAACCGCTTTGCAATGTTTGTTTTTTAAATCCTCCTCTTCGCACTAGAATGTAAGCTTCAGAAGAGCAGGGCTGTTCATTCTGCGCGCTGTGTGCACCCAGCCTGGAACAGTGCCCAGAGCGGGCTAGTGTGCAGTGTGCACATGCCGAGTGACTGCCTGGTGGTGATGAAGGGCGCAGGAAGGACATGCGACCTGATCTTTATTCTAAGGAGCCCGCACTGGAACAGGATTACATTGAAGGTAGATTAGAGGGAAGCATGGAGGAGGAGCCACCGGCCTGGCGGGCTCAGGAGGGCCCCCTGGAGGAGGTGAGCCAGCAGTTGCTGTCACATTCAGAGACCCTGAGGATGTCTGACTGCCCTGCGAATTGGGCTCTGCAGAGGGCAGGGGTCTGCCGATTCGCTGTAGCCCCAGGAACTACAGGCACCCAATCCATGGAGGCCTTTGTCCAACAAGTATTCATTGGACGCTTGTCATGTATGTGGTTCTGAAGACCCGGAGGAGAACCGCGGAGCCATGGCCCGGCCCTCATCTCCATTGAGAGCTGGTCCCTGGTACAGAGGCAGGCTCCTGGGGGGGCAGAGATGGGTGGGGGGCAGGGCGTCGGGGAGTTGAAGGCACCAGTGCGGGTTGGTCTGGGAACAGCTGCTGGATGAGGAGAAGCAGGGAGGACAGTGACAGGAACGATTCTGGAGTGGAGGGAACCGCTTGTGCAGAGGCTCTGAGCAGGAGGCCCACTGTCCCACTTTCCTGGAGCAGCCTCAGGAGGTTCTGGAAGGCCTGGCTGGACCTGTTGCACAGAGAATTCCAGCCAGGGAGGGCCGGGCGCTTGTGAGCTGACCTGCTCCAGAGCCGCTGTCTGTGCTGTCCGTGGGTCCCGCTGTGACCTGGCAAGGGGCCGCTGGGGATGAGTGGAGGACTGGAAGTGTCCAAATCCCACTCCGCTGTTGTGTTTTGGTTTGGGTGTGTGTGTGTTTAAGAAGAAACAGCTGCAAGGCCAAGAGAGAATGGATGTTTGGAAAAAGTTCTGATGCTTATAAACTCAGGGCTGGCCACGGTGAGCCCACATACCGCGGGGCTGAGCTGCCTGGTCCGGGATCAGAAGCAGAACGCGGCCACCACAGTGACAGGCCTGCCTCCTCAGGCCTCAGACTTAGGCCAGCACAAACTCCTCCTTCCTTCTTCCTCTCTGACAAGCTCACAGCCCTCTTGGCAGAGGGGCCTCCAACCCCTCTGTGGGTGTCCCACGTGCTGCTGGCAGCCCAGCCCCTGGGCAGGCAGGGTCCCCGGACATAGCCATAGCATCCCGCCTGGGGATTTCTGCCCCTTGAGATCCCTCCGAGAGTGGAGCTGGCCCTGTGTGTCCTGGGGTCCCCCGGGCTGGACCCTCCTGCCTCACTCTGGTGCCTGCATGGCAGCAGCTGTCACCATCTACTGAACCCCAATATGAGCTGGGTCCGGCATCCCACTGAGTCTTCACAGGAGCCCTGCCATGTAGGTGATGCTGTACCCAGTTTACAGATGAGAAAACTGAGGCTCCGAAAGTCTGTGCCACTTGCCGGGGTTCTGCAGTCCTGGCCGGCCAGGAACTCTGACACCAATACACAAGCTATTTCCCTCCTAGATATCCGGGTCAGACCCAGGAAAGGATAAGAGCCGGTGGGTTTAAGGAAAAGGTGCAGGCCTGGCAAACCCAGAACAGGATTCCGGCTAGAGTCCTGCATCAGTGCTGAGAGCTCGGGGATGCTGAGCTCCCAAGCACAGAGCCCAGGGAAGCTCGCTGAGCTTCCCGGTCCCTGCCTGAAGGGGGCCGGCTTCTTTCCGTGCCCCTGTCACCGCCACCGGCCTCTGCGTCCACCCTGCACACCCACGGCAGGGCGGCAAACCCAGAGCACACCGCATATATTTGGGTCATCTGTCCACCCTTGCTGTACCGTGTGTCATCATGAGACTTGGAAAGCAGCTTCATGTCCAGTAGTGGGGAGGGGCTGAGTGCTGGTGATCACCGGTTTCATGGGATATTAGGCCACCATTTAAAAAGATGCGAATGAGGACAACGCAGTGCCACAGGAAATACTTACAGCTGAGGTCAATCGAGGAAGGGAGAGGAAAAGGCACATGAGTGACAGGAGCATAATTATATTCCAAAAATCACTCCAGGAACAAGTCCGGAAAGAAACGCCCCAGAATGATGGCATTTGTTGTCTGGGGGTGAGCAGGTGGGACTCTGGGAGATTCTTTTCCTTGATTTTAACATTTTACATGAAGTATTTATTTTGTTTATCATTTTATAAAGAAACCTTCACGGAGAGAAATGACCTCAGCTAGAAGGCTAAAATCAAAGGACTTTGCATTCCAATGGCCTCACTAAGCAGATGGGGAAACTGAGGCCCAGAGGGATATGGTCACCCAAGACTCCACAGCAGAGAGGAGGATTCAGGCCCCTTACTGCATGGTGGCGCTGTTCCCACCACAAGGGCAGGGCCAGCAGCTGGGGGTCCCAGGGAGGACACAGCTTCACTCCCAGGGGCCTGGCCAGGCAGGGACGGAGATGGAGTCAGAGGAGAACTAGGAAAGGCCTCCCAGGGCAGCCTGGCCGTGGAGGGATGAGCGCCCGAACACGATTTGCCTTGAGTTGGAATCACTCCTCCACGCCCTGCCCCAGGGGCTGCAGGGGTTCAAGGCTCCATCTTGCAATCCTTAGGTGGACAGAACACAAATGGGCTGAGCCCCTCTTTGCAGAGATGGCGTCAGCCTGGGCAGGGAAGAGGCATGGGCGGTGGAAGCAAATCACCTTGATTTCAAACAGAAGGAGTTGGGCAGGCATTTCACAAACAAAAGTGTCCCATAGCCAATTAACTTGGGAAGATGCTTGGCTCTATCAGCCATCAGGGCATGCAAATTAAAACCCCTCGAGATCCTCCTGCGCGCCCACCGGAAAGGATGAAGTGAAGGGGGTGGAACATACCAAGTGGCGGTGAGATCCTGGGGCAGGGGAGCTGGGGGAGGGTGCAGCTGCTGGGAGTGGGAACTGGAATGAGTGCTTTGGAAGACTGGCAGGAGCCACTCAACATTCACAGGTGTCCTGGGCAGGTGGACGCCCTGCGGATGTCTTGTTGGGTGTAAGAAGCTCCACCTGTTGAGGGCTTCGCTCAGCGCGGCGTCTACCCCTGGCTGAAGGACACACGGCCCTTTTTGTGCGTCTTTTCCCTTCTGAAGAGCCCCTGCCTCGCTGAGCTTCCCCGTCCCTCCCTGAAGGGGGCCGGCCTCTTCCCGTGCCCCTTTAACCGCCATCGGCCTCTGCGTCCACCCTGCACACCCACGGCAGGGCGGCAAACCCAGAGCACGCCGCACAGCCCCGCTGCCTCACGGCCCCGCTCCCGCACGGCCCCGCTGCCTCACGGCCCCGCTCCCGCACAGCCTGTTAGGCAACACGGGTACCTTAATGGCGCCGGTTCCGGGTCCTTCTCCCCTCCTTGACCGGGCACTGTCTGAACCCGCCAAAGGAGAGCCAATCAGAAAGAAGCATCTCCCGCCTTCCCTTGGGCCCGCCCCACGCCGGCCCAAGGGATGTAAGACCCAGCACACCAGCAGCTCTCTTCTCTTCTCCTCCTTCTCCGCTTGATGCCTCAAACAAAGATCTCTTGACCGTGACCGGTGTACTCTGATCCTTGACCGGCCTCTTTCACAGCCCCGCTGCCTCACAGCCCCGCTCCCGCACAGCCCCGCTCCCGCACAGCCCTGCTCCCCCGTGCCCGTGGACGGCGCCGCTGGGGCTGGCTGGCGTGTTTGGGCTCACTGTTTAGAGGACAGTCCTGACACATCCCGCTGTGACACGCGTGCTACCTCGCCGGCTGGCCCTGGACTTTGCTCTGGCGTGTGGCCGAGCACACTTGTCGTCAGAACCCTCTCGTTGGCAGGGGGCACTGGATGCAGGGCCGGGGCCCGGGTCCTTGCTGTATGATGGGAGGCGCGTTCCTGGCTCTTTCTGGGCCTCAGTTTCCCCATATACAGAACCGTGGGAGAGCCAGAAGATTTCCAAAGGCCCTATTAGGTGCCACCTCTCCTGGCACACTGCCTCGGGTTCCCCTGCCTCCTGAGAGCCAGGCAGCGGGAGGTGCGGAGCCGCAGTAACCTGTGCCTCCGGAGGCTGGCCCTCTGCTGGGGAGTTCAAACACGGTGTACCATGTAGCAGCCGCAATTACTCACTTGTTCAGAGCCCAGCACATAGCAAACACTTAGTAGGTATTTGCTGGATAAATGGCTCCTTGCGAAAGGGGCTGGATGGAGGTGGGAAAGCCGCTGCGTGTGTCCAGGCGATGAGCTGGGGTGTATGTGGAGATGCTCTGGGTATATGTGGGGGTGGAACCAGAGGGATGGGAGCACTGGATGGAGATGGTGGGAAGGGCTGGCTGGATGGGAGGGGGACTGGGTAGATGTGGGGGAGGGTCAGGAGGGATGAGGGGTGAACATTGGGTTAAAATGGGGGAAGGGGCTGGGAGAAGTTGGGGAGGGGTCTCTGGAGGGTGAGGGAGGCGGGGAGGGCCTGCAAGGCTGGCGCTGATGGACAGCGGCCATCACAGCCCTCTTGTGCCTCTGAATCTCATTATCCTAGACTTTCAAGGTCACGTCAGGCAAGTATGGAGCCCAGGTGGGGGCTGGAGTTCGTGGGAACCAGCCTGGTCTTGGAGCACGTCAGGGAAAGGAAATCACTGCCGGCTGCCGGCCCGGGGGCGCTTCTCCAGCCTGGCTTCAGGAAGACGGTGAGCAAACACAGACCAGACGGGGCTGAGGCCAGCAGCTGGGCAGGGAGCCACGCCGGCCTCATGCTGTCCCCACAAAGGGCTCCTGTCCCCTGGGCTGGGGATGGTGTCACAGCTTCCTGAGCAGTGTCCTCTTGGCTCCCTGAACTCCTGGTGTGTGGGCCAGGCAGGCCTGGGGTGGGACGCCTGGACTGGGGGTCAGGGAGCAGCGTTCCCAGAGCTGTTATCCTCTTCATCATTGTGGCTTCAGGGGAACTGAGGCAGGGCCTAAAACCGAGGTCCCTACAGAGATGCCACCAGAACCGCAAGCCTCCGCCTTTCTGCCCCGTGCACTTTCTGTGATGGTTAGGGTTAGGGTTAGGGTTAATGTTAGGGTTAGGGTAGGCTCACCTCACCACAAAGCTAGAGAGCATGCCCCCGTAGGGAAGCTGAAGGAGGTCTGAGCCGCCAGCTGCTGCCTGTTTCTCCACGGGTCCTGGTGAGGGTGGACCGCCCCAAGCCTACCTTGACTCTGTTCCTTGACATGCTCCTTAGATTCAGTCTTTAAAACCCTGCCTGCCCCAAGTACTCAGAATCAGAAAGAATCACCCAACTGTGTTCTGTGGCACCAGGTATCAATTCCCCGTGTACCTCCATGGACTCAGCCCCATCTCAGAAGTGAGGGCTGAGGGAAGGAACCTTCTAGAAGGAGGAGTTTGCTGCAGAACATCCAGAGCCCACAGCACTGAGTCGTCTCCATGCCCCTTGCCTGTGGTTCTCTGTAGCACACGGCGGGGGGATGGGTGGTGCAGCACCTCCTTCTGATGCATTGAGTGTCAGCACTGGAAGGGCCCCTACCCCGCGCCCAGTGCCCAGTGCCCAGTCCCATGAGAGCTCCTCATTTGGGGCAGAGACCAGGGCAGAGGCAGCGAGGGCTCCTCTCCTCCCTCACTCAGGGGCTATAGGCTGGTCACTTGAGCTCTCTAGAAATCAGTCTCCTCATTTGGAAAACGGGGCTCATCCCGACCTTGTGACGGGCATGAGGTGATGGTATCAGATAATGTGCACGAACGACCCTGTAAATCATAAATTGCTTGCAGTTTCTCTCCAGCGACAGCCTAGTGCACTTTGGAGCCCGGTGAACTTGAGTTTGCATCCCAGCTCCTGATCTCCTATGGCCCACGTCCTCACTGGAGGATGGGCTCTGGAGGCTGGAGGGCTGGTGGAAGAGGAAGTGAGATGGAAGCTTGCTGGCTTCTGCATCAGGCCCCAGCTGTACCCTGGTCCTCCCAGCCTTGCACTTGCCTCCTCACAGCTTCCCTTGAACATCCTGTATCATCCAGTAGCCCTGAACCGTGTGATTTTTTTTCCTCTGGGAGATGACAGCCTGGACCAGAAGTTGAAACCTGGCCCCAGGGTGTGGTGTGCCCCACTGTCAGAGGGACCTCAGATGAGCCACTAAGCCTCTCTCTGCCTCAGTTTCCTTATCTAAAATGGGTGGAATCAGCTGGGCACCGTGGCCCACGCCTGTAATCCCAGCACTTTGGGAGGGCGAGGTGGGTGGATCATTTGAGGTCAGGAGTTCAAGACCAGCCTGGCCAACTTGGTGAAACCCCATCTCTACTAAAAAATACAAAAATTGGCTGGGTATGGTGGCGGGTGCCTGTAATCTCAGCTACTCGGGAGGCTGAGGCAGGAGAAATCACTTGAGCCTGGGAGGCAGAGGTTGTGGTGAGCTGAGCTCGCGCCACTGCACTCCAGCCTGGGTGACAGAGTGAGACCCTGTCTCAATCAAATAAAATAAAATCATAAAATAAAAATAGGTGGAATCATCTGGTCCCTGGCTGGGCTCACAAAGATCCCACAGGGAATGAATATCAGTCTGCCGGGGCTGCCATGGTGGGGTTCCACAGACTGGAGGCTGGAACAACACACATGTATTTTCTCAGCTCTGGGGGCTGAGAGTCTGAGACCAAGGTGTCGGCAGGGTTGGTTTCTCCTGAGGCCTCTCTCCTCGGCTCGCAGAGGCCACCTTCTCTCCGTGTCCTCACCTGGTCATCCCTCTGTGAGTGTCTGTGTCCTCATGTCTTATAAGGATACCAGTCAGGCTGGATTAGAACCCACTCTGATCACCTCACTTTACCTTAATCACTTTTTTTTTTTGATACAGAGTTTTGCTCTTGTCACCCAGGCTGGAGTGCAATGGCACAATCTCGGCTCACTGCAACCTCCGCCTCCCGAGTTCAAGCGATTCTCCTGCCTCAGCCTCCCGAGTTGCTGGGATTATAGGCATGTGCCACCACACCCGGCTAATTTTGTATTTTTAGTAGAGACAGGGTTTCTCCACGTTGGTCAGGCTGGTCACAAACTCCCTACCTCAGGTGATCCACCCACCCCGGCCTCCCAAAGTGCTGGGATGACAGGCGTGAGCCACCACACCCAGCCTAATCACCTCTTAAAAAGCCCCGTCTTGGCCAGGCATGGTGGCTCACGCCTGTAATCCCAGCACTTTGGGAGGCCGGGGTGGGTGGATCATAAGATCAGGAGATAGAGAGCATCCTGATGAAACTTGGTGAAACCCTGTCCCTACTAAAAATACAAAAAAAATTAGTGAGGCCTGGTGGCACACACCTATAGTTCCAGCTGTTCGGGAGGCTGAGGCAGGAGAATCGCTTGAACCTAGGAGGCAGAGCTTGCAGTGAGCCAAGATCGTGCCGCTGCACTCCTGGAGGTTAGGGCTTCAACATACAAATTGTAGGGGATGCAATTGAGCCTGTAACACCTTGTGTGGTCATCACTCCAGGGAAGGATGTAAAGAGCCAGGACTCCCATAGCATTGTTTGCAAAGGAAGACCCAGTGCCTTCAAGGTCTTTTTTGCTGACCTCCTCTCCCTCAGAAGAGGCAGAGGGTCGCCTCCTCCCTGGAGTGGCTTCTTCCATGCTGACCTCACTTCTGGAGGGGCCAGGAGGAATCTGACTATGTTTCTGAAGCCCAGCTCTAGCACACTGCACCCAGAGGCCAGGATCCCATGCAGAGTGCCAGAGGCCGAGGGCAGCGGGCCGACCTCCCTTGGCAGTTTCAGAATCTTTCTTCGGTGCTCTGTTATTTTATACAGGATTCCTATATGCGAAAAGAAATGCATACCTTAAAAAATTCCTCAGTTACTGTAATTGGCAAGTAAGGACCTCTGGAAAGAGCATTTGCTCATTTAATAGGACTGGAAGGGAGCCGCAGCTTTTAAAATTTTTTTTCCTGGTGATGGTTTTTAAAGAATTTAAAATGCAATGATCCTGCAAGAGGAAGAGTGGACTTCTCCCGGGTTGGCAGACCCCACCTAGCCATGGCATACTGCAGCAAGATCTCTGCGGCTGCCCACACGTCCTGCTTGGTGTAGAGGTGGTTCCATCCAAGCTCCTCTGCTCACCACGGACCTTGGCTGAGCACCTCATGGGCGGGTCTTGTGAGGGGCACAGCAAGGAGACACCCGTCCCTGGTCAGGGGGACAGAGGGGAGCCGGCCCCTCATGCACAGCCCATAGTGGGGGGACAGCAGAGCCTGTGTCTCCTGTGGGGAGGGCAGAGACCCACTGGAAGTGCAGCACTGGCACAGTGGCCAGCATGGCCCCCTTCCTGCTGCACCATCTACACCTGCCCAATTCATTCCTTTAATTCATTAACTCATTTCTTCATTCACTCACTTCACTTGTTCATCATTCCCCCATTCCACTCCAGGGCTTGCTGAGTGCTTTCCCGGTGTCTGTGTGCGGCCCTGTGCTGGGAGCTGGAGACAGGGACCCTCCAGACCTGGGCCCTGGGCTCCATGAGCTTCCAGGCCGCTGAGAGGAGTGGCCAGGCCCAGTCAGTGCTGTCGTGAGGGCTGGGGCTGCTGCAGCCGATGGTAACAGAGGCACGCCAAGTGATTCCTTCTGGAGAACAGGCCACAGCTGGGTTGGAAGGTGTCAGGCTCCTGTGACCCTGACGCCAGGGGAAACTCGAGTCTTGCCGCCTATACTATGCTCACATCCATGCAGAGGCTGCTGGTCAGGGACGTGGGGAAGGGTGGGGAGGGCACAGAGGGGAAGCGCCTCCCAGCCATCCTGGGTTGGGAAGGCCTAGATGGCTGGGTGTGTGGGGGTGGTGCTCACACAGATACAAAGGCCACAGGCTCCGCAGGGGCCAGGCCTTTTGTGCAGGACCCGGGCCCGCCCAGAGCTCACACTGTGGCCACCCTAGATCCCGAGAAAGCCCCATACTGAGGAGGGAGAACCGGAAGCCGAGAGCAGAGCCGGCCTGGGCACACACGGGCAAGGGCACAGAGAACACAGGGCGGGACTGTTGGCCTCAGCTCAGCAGCTTCACCAGCGCACGGACGGCCCCTCCCCTGCCCCCAGGGACACTGACCACCCCCCTTTCCTCCTCAGAATTCAGGCCCAGTGAATAGGCAAAGGTCCTGAGACTGGCCATCAGAACCGTCTAAGGGTACAGGAAGGAGTACAGATTCCTGGGCCCAGCTCCTAGGGTCCAGTCTAGCCACAGCCCGAGGACTTTCACATATATTACGTCAGCCTGTGCTTAGGACTCTGGAAGGCCGGGAGTTCTACAACCTTTACAAAGGAGGAAACCAATTTGGAAAGGTTAAGAAATGTTCCCAACGTGCCATTTCACAGCAAATGACAAAGTTAAGATTTGAACGTGGGCCTAACTCCCAAGCCTGTCCGCTTTATACGCTCCTGTGCCACGTCCCAAAGGCTGGCAGCAAAGACTTCGACCAGGGTCTTTAAGGACGACGACGTAGGAAAATGTTCCTAAAAAAGTATTTTGTTTTTAGAAGCCTTGCTCTGAAGCAAAGAAAAAAACAATTCAAGAGATGTCAAGAATTTTTGGCAAACAAATAACGCATCGAAGAACAAACACCCAGGGAGGATGCGTGGGCAGCTGTTCTTGGGTTGCTTTCATTCCCCAAGTGCTCGGCCCTGTAAGACTAGACGTGTGTTTTCTCTTGCAAAGCAAACAGTTCAGCACAATGTGGGCCTCCTTGCTTGAAAGAATTCAGACGGAGCTTGTGAACCACATAAAAGGTTGAGCAAATCTTGCTCCCAACTCAGTGCAGTGGCTGGGCACAGAGTCCCCCGGGACCGAGCAAACCTCCTCTTCTATCTCCTAGGCATGGGTGTAAATGGAGGGGGTGAATGGAGGAAGGTCCTTCCATAAGTCACTGCACATTTTCCCTCCACAACACAACACGGGGCTCCCACTGATCACTGCGGAGCTGGGGCATCCTCCTCCAAGCATCGCAAAGCAAACCAAGTCCCTTCCTGGGCGGCCGCTGGACAGGCTGGTGGGATGGAAATGAGCTGAGTTCAGTCCTTGCACTTGAATGGGTGCAGGTGGGTGGGGCCTTCCTGGAAGCCACAGGGACACCGGGTTCTGGGTTCTCACGCAGAGCGGCCCTGACTTCCCAGATTTAGGATCAAAGCCCAGAGCCCAAGGAAAACCCTCTGATGTAAGCCGCGTGACAGCAAGTGGCCCCAGAGGGGAATGCAAAGGCAAGAGTGCCAGGGACCATGGCACAGCACACGCAGCACAGGCCCGCCCAGGCCAGAGACTGAGCACGTCTTCCCCTCCTCACATGGAGAGTAGAGGCTCCGGCAGGGCCACAGGGGAGCCACCCAGCTGGGCTCCTCTGCACGTGCCTGTGGGTTCAAGCAGTGGCCACCGTGGCCAATGCTGGGGCTCCATGCAAGGAGTCTGTCGCACCCAGCCCAGCTGCCTGGAGCAATTAGGAGGTGGCTCCCACACCAGGAAGGCCACCCCCAAGGTTCCTAGGTCTGGTACAGAAAGACAGGATGCTCACAGGCAGGCAGCAAGTCCAAACAGAAGCCTGGGCTCCACTCAAGCCATGGCCCCAGGGCTCAGGAGAGCCACCCAGGGTGGACGGAGTCGTATCTGTGCATGCCCACCTCGCACTGCAGAGGGACCCAAAAGTGCTCTGCCCTGGTTTTTATACCCTGGGCACCACTGGGCTCACCGAGCAGACGTGTTGCAGAGTATCCTATCTGGAAGGACCAAGGCTGCACCCTGGGCTGTTCAGGTCATTTCCTCCTTTTTCCAGGATGTTGCATTCGGTCAATTCTGCAGGAGAATTGCAAGCCAGAGAGGGAAGAGTGGTCGTCCATCTGGGGCCCTGTCCTCCTGTAGTCACGGCCTGTAGTTGTGCTTCCACTGTGGTCCGTGATTCCCATGGCATGCCCCGCTCCGTAGGGTGGCTTTGGCCTTATCATGGTGGCAACATGGCTGAGGCCACCTGGGGCTCCTCAGTGGCCAGGGCAATGTCCCCCGGAAGTGAGAGGCCACTTCTGTCCCAACGTCCCCAGCCAGTCTTTAAGACTCAACTCAACAGGAACCTTGGGGTTTGCCTCATCACTGAGCCAGTCCTTGGGGCCAAGGGAATGGAAGGTGCTAGGGCACTTCAGCCAAGGCGAGCCAGTGCCAGTGCTGGGGCAGGGCAGCTTCCCAAGGCTTGGGGCTGTCCATATCTGGGGAGAAATCTGGACAGAACTGGGGTTCTGTTAGTGAGGAGGAAGGGTTGGAAGTTGGACAGGAAGCCCACAGGGTCCACCACACAAGGAGGGAAGCCAAGACCCCCTGACCTCCAGGGGACCCATGGCTGGGGCATGCTTCAGATGGGGCCATGGCCCCATGGGACCCATGAAAAGCCTGTGAAATGTCTTAGTAAAAGGCCCACATGAACAAAGTCAAGCAGGAAGGCAGTTTCTTGTGACGAGGAGGTGGTCCTATGGCACATGCTGTCCCCACACAGTGCTATGTGTAGCTAGGTGTTCACTAAACGCTGGTCAGACGGACACTCCCTGCTGGCCGGCAGCCCAGGGGCTGGAACCACCTAAAACCTGGAGGGTGGGGTGGATACACAATGATGGGGGAACGTGATTCACGCTTGGGCTGAGCCGTCAGAAGTGCATCCAAACCAAGTTTCCAAGAGGCTGCTCCATGTCAACTACACATCCTAAAATGAAAGAGTTCCCACGCCTCCGCCACCATCAAGATCCTTAGCGGTGACAGCCGCAAAGACCTCAACCCCAAGATATTTCTGGGCTTTCACAGATGATGGGGTCTGGCTGATTTTTATCTTCTTCATTCGCCTGTGGTTTTGAGATGTCTCTGCAGGCATGCATCCCAGCTGGCCCCGTGTAGCCACAGGAAGCTCACTCTGTGTTTATGCTCACGGTGAGAAACGTCTCTCATTCTGCAGGCATCTCCCTTGGTGAGTCACAGAGATTTCTGGCCGTGGGCACAGCCATGGGCACACACTTGTGTCCGCTGCCAAGCAAGACTGTCTTTCCAGTCCACCCTCCACATGGCATCAAACTGATGTGAAGGCTGAAGGCATTCCCATAATGGCAGACACCAAGCAATGGTGCCCCAGCACGGTGTGAAAGTTTGTTCCGGCAGGGCCAGCAGATGCCATTAGACAGGAAAGTTAAATGATGGGTAAAAGTTTTGGAAGGTGTATTAGTCTGTTCTCATGCTACTATAAAGAACTGCCCAAGACTGGGTAGTTTATAAAGGAAAGAGGTTTAATTGACTCACAGTTTAACATGGCTGGGGAGGCCTCAGGAAACTTACAATCATGGCGGAAGGGGAAGGAAACACGTCCTTTTTCACATGATGGCAGGAAGGAGAAGTGCCAATTAAAAGGAGGAAAGCCCCTTATAAAACCATCAGATCTCATGAGAACTCACTCACTATCACAAGAACAGCGTGGAGGTAACTACCCCTGATTCAATTACCTCCCACCAGGTCCCTTCCATGACTCGTGGGGATTATGGGAACTACAGTTCAAGATGAGATTTGGGTGGGGACACAGCCAAACTATATCAGAAGGGTAAGGGTAAACCATCACTATTTGCCAATGATAGAGAAGGAAAACCAAAGAGAATCAATGAAAAACTGTCATAATTAAAATAAGGTTTCAATAAGGTGACCAAAATAAACATACAAAAAACACATAGCTTTTTATTAAAAACAGCTTGAAGAAATAGTCTTGGATGGGAAGACCACTTACCATGAAAATGGGAAGACCACTTACCATGAAAACATAGATTCTCCCGATGTGAATCTAAAAGTTAAACGAAACCTCCAGACAAACTCCAGAGAACATTCTTTAATATGGGGGTGGGAGAATGCCCAGACTTGACAAATAACACTAAAGTTCACATACATAAGACATTTTTGGAAAAGATGAGAGACGAGGCTTTATTTGCTCCAACAGATATTAAAAGTATGAGAACCATAACCATGAAAACAACAGAAGCTGATGTGAGAAACAACAGTAAAATTAAACAGTGCAGACACAGGTCCAGCAACAATTATTTTAGCACTCATACAGGTGGCATTTTGGTCAGTGCATGATGATTCAGTGGGCGAAGCATTTCAGATCCTTGTCTCACATCACACCTCGAAATACATTCCCAGTCAATTAAACACTGAAACGTACTCAGAGAAAAAGAGATGAAAATGTAAATAATCTTGGTGTGGGAAAGGACTTTCCAAGCATGAACTCAAAGGCTAGAGCATAACAGTCTTTGTTTTAAAATGTGCATGTATTTCTGATTTAAAAATGTAAACTTTAGCAGGTTACATCAAAAAGAAAAAAAATACAGTTAAATGGCAAATGATGCATGAGGAATAATGATTTACAGTGAATATGTTACAGGTTTGCTGTGCTTAATATGTACAAATATCTTACAAGCCAACAAAATATTTTCAAAACTAAATGCTTTATTAGATAGAGAACAAGAATGGGCAGTTATTACAGCAGAACATATATGAACGGACTTCAAGCACAGGGGAAGGTATGTTCAACCACAGGAGGGGCAATAAGAAGGAAATCTATACAGAAGACACCAATTTTATGTTCCTATCAGGTCGGCAACAGGCAGAGAACAAACAGGCCACCGCTGGCAAGACTCCTACATTCTACAGGGAATGAGAGCTCCTGTTGAACATGCTGGGAAGAGGAGACTTACCAAGTGCTGTCTGCAGGCCGGGCTCTGTTGCTTTCATGCATTAACCCATTTTAATGCCAACAACAGCAGGATGAGGAAGATTCTCTTATTCATTTCATCAGTGAGGGAAGTCCCACATCCAATAGATAGTGCAGCTGGTGTCCATCCAGGAGCCTGCCCTAGACTCTGCTCCCTCATCCCCACTTGTGGCTCCACCTGCCCCCGCTGCCTCCCACCCTGGTGGTATCGGAAATCTCCCCTGTGCAGAGCGTGTCTCAGCAAGCCACTGGGACCAACTCACGCACAGTGATGCATGTGCACGGATGGCCACCACGGAGCAGAAGCCTTGAACTCTCCATCTCTCAGGAGGAAGTTTGCTAATCTTGTACATTCACGTTACTTGACTGGGAAAATGGCTGTGCCATCACTTTAAATGGAAAAAGATGTCCACAGAGTATGACCCATTTCTGAAAGGAAAACCACACACACGTACACAGAGGAAGAAAGTGTGCAGAATGGTGCATGCTAACATGATCCTGGCAGGTGAAAGGAGGAAAGTGTGCAGAACAGTGTACGCTAACGTGATCCCGGCAGGTGAAAGGAGGAAAGTGAGCAGAACGGTGCAAACTTGCGTGATCCTGGCAGGTGAGAGGAAGAAAGTGAGCAGAACGGTCCATGCTAATGTGATCCCGGCAGGTGAGAGGAAGAAAGTGAGCAGAACGGTGCATGCTAACATGATGCTAACAGGTGAGGGGAAGGAGAACAGTGCACACTAACACGTTCCCGGCAGCTGAGAAGAAAGCGGACACCAGGGCCAGGGGACAGGGGCCCTCGAGGGGAATGCAGGGAGGACTTTGGGGCAGGGGCAAGTCACTTAACGTCCGGCGTCAGTGCTGGGTGCAGGAACACTGGCATGAACCAAGAAGTACAATGAATCAAATTCTGAGCCCCTGTGGCCCAAGAGTAAATCAATTAAATTGGAGGGGCAACTATTTCTCCATGTGGAGTTATAAGTGATATCTATTTTCATCTTTAAACTTTTCTACATTACCAAAATGGTACCTAACAATCACATGTTAGTTTTACAATCAGAAGATGAGTGGCAGCAAACAATGACATTAAACTGAACATTGTTACTCCAATTATTCAAGTTTTTGCTGCACAGTGTTTTCAAATGTTTTATTTTCAAAATGACCATTACAAAAAATGTAGTTTCTAGAATGTCATGGCTACACCTCAACCTACTCCACTCTTGCAGTGGGGGCAACAGCTTTAGGAGCAGGGACCATATATGGGGGCTGCACCCTTGCAGTGTGTGGCCTGGACACAGCCCAAGCCCTCCGCGGCCCACAGACAACACTTTCACATTGATTAATATGCATGCCCATCAAATCCTGCTGTAAACCAAAACTAAAATTCTAAGTCCCCCAGCCAACTGAGTGCCTCCCCTTTCAGCCGCGGGGACCCAAAGAAACCTGAAAAACCAGTTCAGGCCATGAATGGGAAGGAGGGTTGGGGATGCCTCATTATACCCGCCCAGCTCTGGAATTTAGACACAACTGACCAACATTAAAATAAAAACAGAGATCCTAGACTGACAAAACAGACTCTTTGTAGCAATAAGATACCCAATTCAACGGGACTCCAGTATAGCATCACATGACACACAGTAGCCCTGAAGGAATCAAACTATTTTACCCCAAAATATATTTCCTTGACATATGTTGAAATGGCCTTGCAAAGCTGTCTCTCGTGGGGGAAATCTGCATTCTGTAGAGAATCTGCTTCCCTTATTAGGCTTTTTCTGGAGACTCTGACACCTTTTAAGGGCTGTAAGAGACATGCACATCTATTCTCTCTGAAGCCTGCTATCTGGAGGCTTCATCAACATAACAAAAACCTTGGCTTCCACAACCACCCCCGCCCCCACCTTAACTCAAGCTGAGTTCAACTCTTTAAACAAAGCTTAACTCTTTCAACCCACTGCCAGTCAGGACATTTTTGAATCTACCTGTCAGAGACCTGTGAACCAGAGCAACTCCATCTTGAATATGAGTTGGGTAAAATGAGGCTGAGACCTACTGGGCTACATTCCCAGATATTTAGGTAGTCTAAGTCACAGGATGAGATTGGAGGTCAGCACAAGACACAGATCATAAAGACCTTGCTGATAAAACAGGCTGCAATAAGGAAGCTGGCTAAATCCCATCAAAACCAAGATGGCCACAAGAGTGACCTCTGGTCATCCTCGCTGCTACATTCCCACCAGCGCCATGACAGTTTGCAGGTGCCATGGCAACATCAGGATGCTACCCTATATGGTCTAAAAAGGGGAGGCATGAATAATCCACACCCTGATTAGCATATCATCAAGAAATAACCATAAAATTGGGCAACCAGCAGCCCTCAGAGTTGCTTTGTCTATGGGTAGACATTTTTTTATTCCTTTACTTTCTTAATAAACTTGCTTTCACTTTATGAACTTGCACTGAATTCTTTCTTGTGTGAGATCCAAGACCCCTCTCTCGGGGTCTGGATTGGGACCCCTTTCCTGTAGCATCTTTCTGGTGACCATGGAAGGAACCACAGTGTGGAAACCCTTGACCCAAAGGTTTACTTTGGGTAAGTGGTGGGGTCCTGTAACATCTTTCTGGCGACCACAGAAGCGACTATAGCATGGAAACCCCCAACCCAAAGGGTAACTTTGGGTAAGTGGTAGGGTCTGGTAACATCTTTCTGGTGAATCATGGAAGGGATGATACTGAGGAGACCCCTCAACCCAAAAGAAGTAGACTGCACCACGGATTGGCCAACTTTGAATAAGTGGTGGGGTACCTGGGTAAAGGATGGGATTGGGTTAGAGGCCCAATTTAGGGGAGTTAGAGTCTCTCCTAAGACAGTGGGTTAGAGGCCCCTCTTAAGAAATGGTAAGGACGTTTGACCAACCTTGGGTTAGAGGCCCAACTTGGGAGGGTTAGAGTCCCTTCTCAGATTTAGGGGGTTAGAGGCCCCTCTCAGTAAGGTCCCTCTCGGTAAGGTCCTTTCTGGCTAAGAACGGGTTTGGCACTATGGGATGTTAACTGCTATTCTCTTGGGATTAATCTGCCTTGCACTCTTTGCTGATGGCTGGGAGTGACAGAATTAGCCATGTACAGGACTGTGGGACTTGGGGAGTTTTTTCCTCCCTAAACGGGGAACCTTGAGAGCTGACGGGACTGCTGGAAAAGATCCCTTCATGACCAACAAGCAGCCACCTGAACTTTTCAGTGTTCCTGCAATGGGTGGGTCTTTTTCTGACCTCCCTGAGCGCCTCACCTTCCCCATCCTGCCTCAGGCAATGTTTTCTCTCTCTGTGCAAACTGGTTGAATAAATTGTAAAAATAATTGTTTATCTCCTGTAAAGTTTTGATTAATGAATAAAGGATTTGTGAGGCTAGTCTTAAGCTGTAGCCAACCAGGTCTGGTGTGCTTTGCGTGTCTTTCTGTATTGTTCTGTCATAAAGAGGAGTACCTTAGGATAGAGCACGGACTTAGGACACCTGTAAGCCTGCTTTTCAAGACAGCTCAGCAAACTGGTCAGTTACAAACTTTGCTGCAGGTCCCTGAAAAAACTGGATGAGGTTTCCTTCTTGTCTTCTATGTTCTTGGGAGCTTGACCTTGTAACCATGTGGCCATGCTTTCTCTTTTCACAACGATGGCCCAGGTTCAGCGTTCAATTCCTGGCTTGGAAAATAAGTTCTTTATCTTCTGTCTATTTACATGTATTATATGTGTGATGTTTATAAATGAAAGAGCTTTAATTGGTTTAAAAATAAGTGCTTAAATATTTTGTCAGTAAAGTAAAAAGTGTAATGCCTTTTAGTTCATGTGACTTAAGTAATCTTTTGGAAAGAAGGAGTTTTAAAGATTATTGGCAAAATAAAAATATCTTCAAACATGTAAACATTTGGTCTAAATTATGCAGGTGAGATATTAAGTTTGCTAAATGCTTTAAGGTCATAAACTTCTTCTTTGACTTTTTTTTTTTTTGAGACGGAGTCTCGCTCTGTCGCCCAGGCTGGAGTGTAGTGGCGCGATCTCGGCTCACTGCAAGCTCCACCTCCCAGGTTCACGCCATTCTCCTGCCTCAGCCTCCTGAGTAGCTAGGACTATAGGCGCCCGCCACCACGCCTGGCTAATTTTTTGTATTTTTAGTAGAGACAAGGTTTCACTGTGTTAGCCAGGATGGTCTCCATCTCCTGACCTCGTGATCCGCCCACCTGCTTCCCAAAGTGCTGGGATCACAGGCGTGAGCCACCGCACCCGGCCTGACTTTTAAAAATTATTTAGTTTCCTACTCTGGAGTATTAGATTCTAGATAAGGCCGGGGACATGTGGAGTTAGCCACGCCCCTAGCTCTGCTGGAGTCAGCCCTTATCTGCACTTCTGCCTGGTGTGTCCTAGGCTAAGTTCTACACCTGGTACACAATTAGAATCCCCAGCTTACCAAGGTTTTCACCAAGAGTAAAAGTCACTAAGAATTAACATCGTCACATGTAATTAAGACTGCTAAAAAAAAAAAGTTTTACGTGCAAGCTGTGTAAGAAAAGTGAAATGTGTCTTTTGGTAAAAGATTGTAAGACAAGGAAATGTGAATTTTTCTTACCTAAAGAGTTAAAGAATTGTTTTAGGCCGGGCGTGTTGGCTCATGCCTATAAGCCCAGCAGTTTGGGAGGCCGAGGCGGGCGGATCACAAAGTCAGGAGATCAAGACCATCCTGGCTAACACAGTGAAACCTCGTCTCTACTAAAAATGCAAAAAAAATTAGCTGGGCGTGGTTGTGGGCACCTGTAGTCCCAGCTACTCAGGAGGCTGAGGCAGGGGAAAGGCGTGAACCCCGGAGGTGGAGCTTGCAGTGAGCTGAGATCATGCCACTGCACTCCAGCCTGGGTGACAGAGCGAGACTCTATCTCAAAAAAAAAAAAGAAAAAAAAAAAGAAAGGATTGTTTTAACTTAGAATCCAACTGAAGGTTTAAGCAAGTTGTGGAAGGCTTGTGAAAAGTTAATCTTGTAAAAAAAATTCTGTGTGTGAACAAATGGGCTAAAGTTAAAGGGGTATTATGCAGTTTTTCTGTAAACTGAACATGGGAATAAAAGCACAACAGGTTTTTTCTTAGAGCAAAAACCTGCCTATGATCTGCTCTTTAATAAAAATGTGTAAAGGATTATCAAAGCTTATGAGTATCTTACCTTATGGCCAAACTGATTAAGTTTGAATACATTTGTCTATAAGATTTCATTAAGAATTAATTGGGTTTGGCATCAACGGTGCCCTAATGCAACAGTGACATTTGGCTTATTTGGTACAAAAATCGCTCAGGAAGCATTATCAAATGTGAAATGGTGTTTGGTTTTCTTTGGGCTGTTATTTGTATAAATGTGTTATTGGTATGTGTTCCAAAAGTATGGGAAAATCCTGTAATTCTAATGTGACTTACTGTATGTTATTAATAATTATAATTGTTACACAAAATCATTGCAGGCCACAAAGGTAACCAAATTTCATGTTTTTGATTGTGGCTGCCCTAAAACATTTTGTTATCCACAGACAATTGTTATCTTGTTTTAATCCTTTTTAGAAGGTGGTTTATAACCAACTATAGAGCTCTAACAGGTGTTCTTAAATGCAGGTTTTTAATAACTTTGGAAATTGTGACATTAGAATGGAGGAAAAACTTTCAGAACTCTCATAGAGAGCTGAAATGTTCATGAATATCAAGCAAAACAGGAGTTAACTAACTGAACCAATAAAAAACTGAAGTAATGTTTTTAACTTTACTTAAAATGTTGCTGATGCTTTGTTTCATTTTTCAGAGTCAAGAAAACTTTTCTTTTGAGCTATGTACAGCTTTTAGCAATTGAGTAAAATATACTCCTGTGAACAAAATTTGGAGCATATTTCTCTCTGATTTCTCCAGAATTTGGAAACTATTTGTGAGTATTCTTAATTTAATGGCAACATAGTTATTTGCATAAGTGCGATAAAAATCTGATTTCTTTTGTAACAGGACACAATTGGAAAAACTGATTATTTTACCAAGGCTTTAACTGGAATGGGATGCTTTGCATTAAGGAATGAAACTAGACTTGTAAAGCCAATAAAAGCCCCTTGGGGAAATGCCTCATACCTTGTCTTCACAGTCCCCATATGGGGTTCCTGACTTGTGGTAAGTGAAGAATGTCACTTTCTAACAGGTCCGGGAGCCCCAAGCTATCTTGAGGCTCAAGAGGAGAGCAATTTACTCAACTCATAGGTATTTGAGGGTACAAACCCATGGCAGGGGCTGGCTCTAAAAAAGTCTTATCTGAGATTCCTTCTATGGAACAGAGTTCCATCAAAGCCAATTTAAAAAGAGCTTATGTGAAAAATAATTATTCTTGCTGTACTTTATACAAACAATCAGGCCAAATATAATAAAATCAGTCTTACCAAGATTTGTCTTCAGTAAAAATGGAAAATGAGAAACTAGAGAGAGAAATTATGTTTCAAGAACTATGGTACACTTCTTAAATTCTAGTTTCATCAGTTGTTTTTAAGTTTGTTTCTGCAATTTAGGCTAACCCTGCTTATTCCTGTGAACCAACCAGTGATTTCTGGCTGCTGCTCAGAAGAAACAAGAGGGATGGATAATGTAAAAATCTGGATCAGTATTCTAATTCTGGGCACATTAGAATCAGCCAACAACCCCATGTCAGCCTGGTTCCACCAATTGCTCAGTTCATGGAAAGCCTTCTAATTTAGTTTACTTGGGGTAGCTTTGCTTATTCTGTTGTATTGCTGTTGTACTCTTTGTGTACGAATGCAGGATATGCTTACTGAATGTTTTCTTAAACACTTAATAATCTTTCAGATATCATCTTTTGTCAGAACTCAAGAGTTATGAATGGCTCTCCCCATTCCAAGGCTTTCTGGCTGAGCTCTTCTCTACCCTGAACAGAAGAGACCTTAATAGGCAGGAGTATCACTGACCCTACTCATCCTGAAGAAGTTACAGAAGATGGATCTTCATCCCTCTGCAACCCTTAGGATGAAAGGTTCTCTTATAAAAGGGAGGGGGGAAATGTCAGAAGTGCGTGAACCAGAGCAACTCCATCTTGAATAGGAGCTGGGTAAAATGAGGCTGAGACCTACTGGGCTGCATTCGCAGACACTTAAAGTGTTAAGTCACAGGATGAGATGAGGTCGGCACAGGATACAGGTCATAAAGACCTTGCTGATAAAATGGGTTGCAGTAAGGAAGTCGGTTAAAAACCACCCAAACCAAGATGGCCATGACAGTGACCTCTCGTCGTCCTCATTGCTACATTCCCACCAGCACCATGACAGTTTACGAATGCCATGGCAACGTCAGGAAGTTACCCTGTGAGGTCTAAAAAGGGGAGTCATGAATCCACCCTTTGACTATTATATCACCAAGAAATAACCATAAAAATGGGCAACCAGCAGCCCTTGGGGCTGCTCTATGGAGTAGCCATTCTTTTATTCCTTTACTTTCTTAGTAAACTTGCTTTCACTTTACTCTATGGATTCACCCTGAATTCTTTCTTGCATGAGATCCAAGAACCCTCTCTTGGGGTCTGGATCGGGTCCCCGTTCCTGTAACACACCTATACCTAGAAGCCTTTTTTCAGACCTTTCTGGGCTGAACCAATGTGAACCTTCCATGCACTGACTGACGTCTCTGCCTCTAACTTCTGTCCCCCTAAAATGTATAAAATCAGGCTGTAACCCAGCAATTTTAGGCAGCTATTCTCAGGACCTCCCAGGGCTGTGTCACAGGTCATAGTATTCACATTTGCCTCAGAATAAACCTCTTCAAATATTTCACAGAGCTTGGCTTTTTGTCAACACTGCCAGTAAAGTGTACCAGCCCCCACAGTTGGGGAATGACGACCTTTCCAACAGGTGGATATGAAAATGCAAACCACATGGTGACATCATGGCATCACAAAGCTCTCCTGCATGAGAACCCGTCGTGTCTGACATGGTGACATCGTGGCATCGCAAAGCTCTCCTGCACAAGAACCCGTCGTGTCTGACATGGTGACATCGTGGCATTGCAAAGTTCTCCTGCATGAGAACCTGTCATGTCCGACATGGTGACGTCATGGCATTGCAAAGCTCTCCTGCACGAGAACCCGTCATGTCTCACATGGTGACATTGTGGCATCGCAAAGTTCTCCTGCACGAGAACCCATGTCTCACATGGTGACATCATGGCCAGGCATCGCAAACTCTCCTGCACGAGAACCCGTCATGTCTCACATGGTGACATCATGGCCACAGACATTGCAGAGCTCTCCTGCACGAGAACCCGTCGTGTCTGACATGGTGACATCGTGGCATCGCAAAGCTCTCCTGCACGAGAACCCGTTGTGTCTGACGTGGTGACATCGTGGCATCGCAAAGCTCTCCTGCATGAGAACCTGTCATGTCTGACATGGTGACATCGTGACATCGCAAAGCTCTCCTGCACGAGAACCCGTCATGTCTCACACGGTGACATCATGGCCACAGACATTGCAGAGCTCTCCTGCACGAGAACCCGTCGTGTCTGACATGGTGACATCGTGGCATCGCAAAGCTCTCCTGCACGAGAACCCGTCATGTCTGACATGGTGACATCATGGCATCGCAAAGTTCTCCTGCAAGAGAACCCGTTGTGTCTGACGTGGTGACATCGTGGCATTGCAAAGCTCTCCTGCATGAGAACCCGTTGTGTATCATATGGTGACATCGTGGCATTGCAAAGCTCTCCTGCACGAAAACCCGTCATGTCTCACACGGTGACATCGTGGCCACAGACATTGCAGAGCTCTCCTGCACGAGAACCCGTCGTGTCTGACATGGTGACATCGTGGCCACGCATTGCAAAGCTCTCCTGCACGAGAACCCGTCGTGTCTCACACAGTGACATTGTGGCCACAGGCATTGCAAAGCTCTCCTGCGTGAGAACCTGTCGTGTCTGACACGGTGACATTGTGGCCACAGGCATCGCAAACCTCTCCTGCACAGGAACCCATCGTGTCTGACATGGTGACATCATGGCCAGGCATCACAAAGCTCTCCTGCACGAGAACCCGTCGTGTCTGACATGGTGACATCATGGCATCGCAAAGCTCTCCTGCACGAAAATCCATCGTGTCTGACATGGTGACATCATGGCCACAGGCATCGCAAAGCTCTCCTGCACGAGAACCCGTCATGTCTGACACTGAAGTCAAATGTGTTTATTTCTGTAAACCTTGAACATACCCTTGACCTTGAACAACTTGTGTGACCTGCTGCTGGAAAAACAGGTAGTTTCAGACCAAAGGCTGAACTACACCACAAACCAAGGTCCCAAGTGATAAAAAAGGCAAAACATGAAAACCCTCTGGAGATGCCCAAAGCTGTTACTTGGGAGACAAGGACAGCTGGGGCCTGCTCTGGAGGGCGGTGAGGCAGGAGTGACCGTGACTCTAACTCAGGCTGGCCACCACCTAGAATCTAGCTGCGGGCACATCAGAGGACTTGGGAGCCTGTTCCTTCTCGCTTAGAAAAGCTACAGGTCTAGGTAAAGGAGCTGTCCACACACGCACACAGCCTGAGGTGTCCTGTGAGGGGGACCCCTGGTGGAAATCTGCGTGACCCCAGCTGACAGCCCACCCAGGCCCAACTGCTCTCTTGGGCTGGGACCCCCAGGCAGTAGGGCTGGGGACCCCAGGCCCGTGAGGCCTGTGGGTGGCAGCCTCAGTGGAGAATGAGCCCCCCCGACACTGGCAGGCACCACTGACGTGTTCTCTGGGTACTTGGAACCACTCCATCTAATTCGCCAAGGGCCTGAGCACTCTCTCATTCCCATTCTCTCTGAAAGCAGGAAGAGTATCATAGACAAAACACATGTAACCCATGAAGAGTTTGTTTAAACCCAAGGAGGCTTCTAAACCAGAGCAAGATGAATTCAGGTGGGGATGCTCCTGAGTTCGAGTGACGATGGATACCAGCGCCTACCTATTGCATCTCAGCCCTGTGCTGGGGCCCTCAGGCACCAGGGAGGTCCCATGGCTTCTGGTCCCGCTCGGCCACCTCCTGCTGTCTGCCTGCGGCAGTGTCCAGCCTATTGGGGCCAGTCTCCTCCTCTGCAGATGCAGCTAACAGCACAACTCACCGCACACGGTTGGCTGAGGGTCCCACGAGATGATGAATCCTGAGTGCTCAGCAAGGTGCTGGCAGGCGGTAGGTGCTCATCAAAGAAGCCACTAATTATCCCTCAGATGCCTCTGGAGCCCCAAAGGGGTGGGATGTGGTGGTGGGGGGGTGTTCTGCCCCTTTTTTAAACATGAAAATGAGCTTGAGAAGTGATTTCCACGGGAAATTCAGTTTTTAAAAACATTCTGGACCCTGCCCTTCAGACGCTCAGCAGTTCTCTGGGCTACCTGGAAAAATAAGAACTGGTCTTAGTTGGTTCAGCACCGTCCTGAGACATGCTGGGTTACATCTGTTTGATGGGCTGTGGTGACAAGAGTGTGGCCACAGGGGTTGGGGGCACCAGAGTGACCCAACTCCCTGCTACTGACAACAAAGGCCTTCCGTGCCCTGAGCTGATCAGAGATTAAGAAGCAGGACCCAGACGCAAAGACAGCACTGCTCCAGGAACCTAACACTGGGAAGGGCAGCCAAGCCCATGGCCCTGTGGGGAGCAGGAGTGACCGGGGGAGGCATGCACTGATGGCCCCGGTCTGCTGCAATCAGGCTGTGGCCAGCGCCGTGGGGACAGGCCATATGTGTGCAAGGACTTGCTGGGTAGACTCTGCAGGGACAAACAGATCAAACACGTTACGAATAAACTGATTCGTATATAACTGGTGGCAGGGGGAGGGGGGCGGTTGGAGACTGAATTGCCCATTCAAATCATTAGACTTTTTAAAAAAACATTTCCTCGACGGAAATTTCCAGTTCCACAAAAGTAATCAAACAGATGTTCCTCCTTAAGTCTTAAATCATGACATTCAGATGATCTGTGTGCAAATTAATAAGGTTATGACATAATTCGATTATGTGACAAAGCCGAGGGAGAGTTGACAAAGAACCAGACTGGCACCACTGACTTCTTAATGAAGTGGAGCTCCGTAAAAAATCTAGATGAATCACAGGTTGTCTGACCACAAAATCCCTGACAACGGGCTGTCTACTTTAGAGTCAGGAGCTGAACCCTGAAAACTGAATGTGCGAAACTCTATCAAAAAACCCACAGCGCATCAGGTAGACATGATCATCTGCATTTCATTTCCACACTGCAAATCACCACCATCCCAGATTAGCCCAGCCGGCCGGGCGCCTCCCTCCCGCCCGCCTGGGCAGTGAGGTCAATCAGCAGTTTAGGTGCAGAGGTGCGGGCTCAGAAGGCAGCAGCAATCTCCGGCGTGTTCTGGAATCAGAAGTTGAGGTCCACGTCTGATTAGTTCCCTTCATTTCATTAGATTTGGCTGAATGTGTGCCGGTCCCACTACAGCTTCGATTTCAGACCTCCTATGACAGGTTTGTTCACAGAAAACTCTGGCCACCAGGACGCCCGCTCCAACACCTTGCTTTCCTGCAGGACAGCGCCCCAGAGGTTTTTGTAGAGCTGCAAACAACACGTACACAGCAAATGAAGACGAAGAAATAAGATTCCTAGACAGCTGAGTGTGCAAATGCAACTCCTCAAAGTTTTTGTTAAAAACACAGGAAATTCGGCTGGGCGCAGTAGCTCACGCTGGTAATCCCAGCATTTTGGGAGGCCGAGGTAGGCACATCACCTGAGGTCGGGAGTTCGAGATCAGCCTGACCAACATGGAGAAACTCCATCTCTACTAAAAAAAAATTCAAAATTAGCCAGGCATGGTGGCGCATGCCTGTAATCCCAGTTACTCGGGAGGCTGAGGCGGGAGAATCACTTGAACCTGGGAGGCAGAGGTTTTGGTGAGCTGAGATCGCGCCACTGCACTCCAGCCTGGGCAACAAGAACAAAACTCCATCTCAAAACAAACAACAACCACAACAACAACAACAAAAAAAACCAGGAAATTCTCTGTCACCTTTTAGAGAAATTTTAAAATGGTTTAAATTTATATGAACATTTTTTTTTCTAGTGGAAAACAATTAGGAAAATTAAATTAGAAAGTATCATAAAACACATTCATAATGAAAATCACCCCCTCACCCTCTTGTTTGGAAATTATTGGCTGGGTGAGGTGGCTTGTGCCTGTAATCCCAGCACTCTGGGAGGCTAAGGCAGGCAGATCACTGGAGTTCAGGAGCTCGAGACCAGCCTGGGCAACACGGTGAAACCCCATCTTTACAAAAAAAAAAACATGCAAAAAATTAACTGGACATGGAGGAGTTCACCTGTAGTCCCAGCTACTTGGGAGGCTGAAGTGGGAGGATCGCTTGAGCCCAGGAGGTTGAGGCTGCAGTGGGCCGAGATTGTGCCACTGCACCCCGGCCTGGGTGACAGAGTGAGAGCCTATCTCCAAAAAAAAAAAAAAAAAAAAAAAGGAACTGATTGTGGGCAGGCAGTGGACACCCTGTTTCTTAGTAACTGCAGCCATCACAGGATTCTGCAAGGCTGCATCGACTGCTGCTCTGAAATCTGCTCTCACACCCCAGGCCGCTACAGGCCACTACAGGCCGCACAGGTGGCACGTGGCCACCAGCAGCAGGACGTCCTCGCCCGGTGGCCCTTACTGGCTGATTCCTGGACTGGGCCACCACACCCTGCTCCTCTCGCCCTGCCCCGGGCCAGCACTCCCCTACGGGACATGCAGACGTCACTGCTCTCAGCCTAAGTGGCCTCACTGGGAAGACGGGGAGAGACGCTCCTGTCTTGGAGGAAGGCTGTACAAACGAAGGGCGAAGGGCGGCTGAGCAGGCACTTCACCCATGCAGGGTGGGAAGGGGCAGCCCAGCCCATCTCCAGAGCCTGGGGAGGTGGTCTATTTTGCATCCAGCTTACGCTGACCCATTTTATCTAGAAGAAGCCCCTCTGCCTGCACCCGCTAAACGCACTTAGCAACCCCTCCTCCCCACTCTGCTACTCTGGGCTCCACAGACACAGACCCAGGCTGCTGTTCCACAGGGCGTAGGTTCCAGCTTATGTTTCACAGTTTGGAGCAGCGGGCTTGGTTTAAGGATGGTCTCAACTCCCCTACGGCGCTGTTTGTTCGTTTACAGTGAATTTCTCACCTGGCAGCTCCTGGTTAATACGCCAGTTCCTTGCAACTGGGAGGAATATACTTTTTTTTTTTTTTTTGAGATGAGGTCTCACTCTGTTGCCCAGGTTGGAGTGCAGTGGCGCGATCACTGCCCACCACAGCCTCGACCTCCCCAAGCTCAGGGGATCCTCTCACCTCAGTTTTGGTAATTTTTACAGACAGGGTTTCACTATGTTGCCTAGGCTGGTCTCAAACTCCTGGGCTCAAGGGATCTGCCCGCCTCAGCCTTCCAAAGTGCTAGGATCACACGTGTGAGCCACCACGCTCAGCCAGGAATGCACGTTTTATAAACCATCCTGCCAGCGACACCTCCAGTTGGCTCTGGTTTTAACTATGGAACCCAGAGCCAGGGGGCCCCTCCATCATGGGCAATGTCTCTCCTTTCCTTGGTTATTCCCTGCCTCATAGACGGGCCTGCCTCTGCAGAGCAAGGCACAGCGGGTGGACGCTCAAGGCCACTCCGGCTTCTCCTGTACGGGGCAGACAGTCCCGTGTGCTCGGGGGTCCTCCATGGCGGGTCTGGCTCCACTGTCTCTTTGAATGCCTGTCTGCCTGGTGAGCCCCCACCTCCTGGTGAGACTGCCTCTCCCAGGGAGGTGGGTAGGGCAAGTCCCCCTCCTATGTGCTCCCCTAGGACCCAAGGCTCCCCCCAAGTCTTCTCTCCCTACAGCAGGGCACAGTCTCTTCAAATCTTGGCTCTGCCACTCCCTGGCTGGGAAACCCACTGGGCTTCTCTGGATCTCAGCTCTCAGCAGCAGTGATCATCTGGGCTGTATGGGCTCAGGGGATGGTCAGTGGTCAGTCCCCGATGCAGGACAGCAGGCCCTCCACAGAGATGACCATCCCTGCCTCTCCTACTACCGGGAACTCTCACCTCCTGCCCTGCCCCCCCGCCCCCCCAGCCCCTGGCACTACCTGCCCAGGTGTAGCCTGGGCTGTGCTAAGACCAGGCGCTGGGCCCTCCCTGGCTAAGCCGGTAAGGGCTCACGTACAGACTTCAGCATTCCCTGAGGACTGAGGGGGGGTCCTGCCCACTAAGGCTCAATCTCCATTTGAGCAGAGACCCAGGTGCCAGCAGGTGCTTCAGCAGAAATAACTCAGTCATGGGGCCAGGGGGCAGGGATGGGGTCAAACCCCTCTGTGGCTCACAGCCGGGGGACCTCAGGCACGAGACGTGAGCATTGACACGCCCAGTCCCTCTAGCAGAAGACGGACACAGCCCCATAAGTAGTGGGGTGCTGGAAGGTACCCAGTGGACCTGTGAGCATCGCCCCTTGAGGGCATCATCAGGTGGGAGGGAGACACAAGGTCAGTGATGAGGCCAGCAAGGACCGCACTACAGTGCCTGGGGGCACTGCCTCAGCTGGAGGCCAGAGAAGGCCTCTCCAAGGCAGCGACAGTCAGCTTATACTGAAAGAATGGAAGGCACTCCAGGCAGCCGGAGCAGCAGGCACAAGGCCCTGGGGTGGGCATGGGCCTGACACGACAGATGGGGAGGCCAGTAAGGCTAGATCTGGTGGGCAGGAGGGGAGTGTGGGGTGAAGGGCCTTGGAGGGATTCAGTGGCTGCATGGGGCTGGGGTGTGGCAGGCAGTTTAGGAGGCTGGTGGAGGCTCCCTCAGGGGGGTGGCCTGACCCCATCTGCTTTGAAGGAATCATTATGGAACATGGGGGGCAGGAGGAGAGCTGAGAAGCCACAGGGAGGCGGCTGGGGAAAAGTGGGGCAGGAGAGAGTAACCCTGGTGACAACCATGGATGGTCAGAGGGGACAGAGGGGCCTGGGGATTCCAGCACAGGGATGGGGGAGAGGCCTGCAGGGCCAGGAGCCTGCATGGTCAGATGCGGGTAAGACCTGGGACTGGGGAGGCCAGGGGGGAGTGGGAGGAGGGCAGAGGCCACAGTGTGTGGACCTCCAACCTCTGCCTGTGCAGGCGAGCAGTGCCACCACCCCATCTGGGGAGGAAAAGGCAGGCAGGGGACGGGGAAGTCCCCTGCAACCACAGAGCCAGTGTGGGGAAGCACCAGAGTGAGACAGTCCCGACTTGTCCCGGGCCCTCCCCAAGAAGCTCCCCGACGTGTGACCACTTTCCAGAAGACACCAGACCCCTGACCCACAGGAGCATCTCAGCTCCGCAGAAATGCCCGTCGACCCTTGGGGCACCCCCGCGAGGCCCCGTCCTCCCTTTACCCCCTTTACCTCGCCATCAGCTCTGCCAATCGGTGAGTCCAGAACAAAGTCAGGAGGAGCGATCACGTCTACCAGGGCAACTGCGTCGTCTTTCAGCTGTTGGAAAACAAAGCCCAGACACTTGGCACCTCCCGGGAATCTCCATGGTGACCAAAGGGTAACAGGCCCGTCCGTGGTTGCCAGGACCCACTAGCAACGGGTCACCTGAGCGGCACGTGCGGCTCTGCTGCCCATGCGTGATCTCTTCACCGGCCTGGATTCGAGGCCCTTGCTGTGCGCTGGAATGTTCTCACCATGCTGCTTTTCACTCAGGACCTCCAGGGCTTGTTTCTTCCCAACAAGGTAGAAAAGGCCCTTAAAAGTGACGACCCTGAAGCTTGTGAATTAGCAACTGCCTTCAGAGGCTCGTTTCTAAGCCTTGGCTTATCTGGGCAACTGCTGTTCCAGTAAAGGAAAAAATGTCCAGAAAACATGTAATAGAGAAGGCATTTATGAGCACTTGGAAAAGCCATAAGCATATGAAGCCTCCTCGGTTGGCGGTGGTTTTATTACTCTCCCATTCCACTGGACAAATTATTCTTCAATATGACACATGAAATTTATATGAGTGGACTCTCAAGAATTTTCTTAAAATGCAAAAAAAAATAATTATCATTAAAACATTATGAAATGCCATGGCTACACTGCATAGAATGCAGGAATAGGAGACACCGTTAATGATATGGATCAAAGGCAATCGGTCAGTACAAAGTAACAAAGGCCACAACGGAGGAACTGAGTGCACCTCCGCACTTCAGCGCCGCGCTCTGCAGGGCGTGGCCACCTGGTCCTGGTGCACGTGCTTCAGCACAGAGGCCGCAGACAAACGCCACTGCTCCTGGAGAGCTCTTGGCAGAGCACAGGCGCTGAGCCTGACAAACGTGTTCCGTAAGGGTCCAGGTAGGAGATGTTACCGGCTTTGCGGGCCATGGTCTCTGGCAACTGCCTACTGTGCCATGGAAGGACAGACACCCATAAACGACACTCAGGTGAACGGCAGGATTGGACTGAGTTTGCTGGCCCTGGTCTAGTGGATGGCTGGCACCCTCTCCACTTGGCTGACCTTGGCCTCCCCAAGACAGCGGTGCGGATGGGCATACACAGAGTGGCACACAATGGTCAGCCAGCCTTGGCCATAGCCTCACTGGGAAATCAGCTGTGGCTTTTATTTTTCTGAGACAGGGTCTTGCTCTGTTGCCCAGGCTGGTGGGTGATGGTGCAATTATGGCTCACTGCAACCTCGAACACCTGGGCTCAAGCCACCCTACCTCAGCCTCTTGAGTAGCTGAGACTAAAGGCATGTGCCACCAAGCCTGGCTAATTTTTTAAAATTATTTTTAGTAGAGATGAAGTCTCACTACGTTGCCCAGGCTGGTCTCAAACTCCTGGCCTCCAGTGATCCTCCTGCCTTGGCCTCCCAAAGTGCTGGGATTACAGGCATGAGCCACTACACCCGGGCACTTTTTATCAACAACACCTCCCCGCTATGCCCCCCTCTCTGCGAGGAGACCCCTGTGCTTTCCTTGGTGCACCTGCATACTCTGAAGGCCTCCACGGGGTCAACACTGCCCCAAGGGAGTAAAATTTGGCTCTTGGAGGAGCCAAGGAAAACCCCTCCCTGTGGCCGGTTCGATGTTAAGAAGAGTAAATGTGGCCACATACGTGCACCACAATTAGACACGCCCCTCTCCAGAACCGCAGGCTCAGAGCCAGTCACAGGGACATTCCACTGGTCCCAGATCAAGTGTGAAGGCAGCGACAGGGGAGATGAAAGGCCACATCTGCAGTCACCTGAGACACTGTGCTAAAATGCAGCAGCACTCGGTCCAGTTCCTACCAGCAAAAGTGGAGTGACGTCTCCACGGACACAGTGGCCCTGCCCACCGCGGCAGCACCAGCACCAGCACAAGTGGCTGCTCAAAATCAGTGCAATGAAAGGAAATCGGAGACCCTCACTCATACAGCCGCCTTCCCCCAGCCCAGCGGCTACCATGCTAAACAGCACAGCAATGTAGCTTCTGTCCCTGGATGGAAGAGAGCTGCTGGATTGGAACGTGGGGTTGGGGCCCTCTGATTTCCTGGGTGACATAGGTAAAAGAATATAATAAACAAGGAAACTGCCAGGAAACAAATTTAAATTGGAGGCTGAGGCCCCTGAACGCTCAGAGAATTCTAAAGTAGCTGCAAAAGGTATGTGGTGCCTGGGTGTGTGCAGATCTGGAGAAGCCTCGACAGGTTTCTTTTGCAAAAATTTCTGAGGTAGCCATATTTTCTTGTAATCCTACAGTTTTTACTGAACACTGAACACACATGAATGTTTGGGTTACAAAGGCAGTGTGTGTCAGCTCTGGGTGACACTAAGGTGGTGTGTGTCAGCTCTGGGTGACACTAAGGCGGTGTGTGTCAGCTCTGGGTGAGCTAAGGTGGTGTGTGTCAGCTCTGGTGACCTAAGGTGGTGTGTGTCAGCTCTGGGTGACGCTAAGGCGGTGTGTGTCAGCTCTGGGTGACGCTAAGGTGGGTGTGGGGGGGGGGGTGTGTCAGCTCTGGGTGACCTAAGTCGGTGGTGTCGTCTGGGTGACGCTAAGGGTGGTGGGGGTGGGGTGTGTGTCAGCTCTGGGTGACCTAAGGGGTGGTGTCAGCTCTGGGTGACGCTAAGGGGTGCGTGTCAGCTCTGGGTGACGCTAAGGGGTGGTGTCGGCTCTGGGTGACGCTAAGGTGGTGTGTGTCAGCTCAGCTCTGGGTGACGCTAAGGCGGTGTGTGTCAGCTCTGGGTGACCTAAGGGGTGTGTGTCGGCTCTGGGTGACACTAAGGGGTGGTGGGTGGGGGGGGGGGGGGGGGGGGGGTGGGGGGGACTAAGGGGTGGTGTCGGGTGACCTAGGGGTGTGTCGCTCTGGGTGACGCTAAGGTGGTGTGTGTCGCTCTGGGTGACGCTAAGGCGGTGGTGTCGGCTGGGTGACACTGGGGTGGTGTCAGCTCTGGGTGACCTAAGGGGTGGTGGGGGGGGGGGGGTGTCGGCTCTGGGTGACACTAAGGCGGTGTGTGGCTCTGGGTGACACTAAGGGGTGGTGTCGGGGTGAACTAGGGTGTGTGTCAGCTCTGGGTGACACTAAGGCGGTGTGTGTCAGCTCTGGGTGACGCTAAGGTGGTGTGTGTCGGCTCTGGGTGACCTAAGGCGGTGGTGTCGGTCTGGGTGACGCTAAGGGGGTGGGGTGGGGTGTGTGTCAGCTCTGGGTGACCTAAGGGGTGTGTGTCAGCTCTGGGTGAGCTAGGGGGGTGGGGGGGGGGGGGGGGGGGGGGGGGGGGGGGGGGGGGGGGGGGGGGGGGGGGTGGGGCTGGGGTGCGTGTCGGTCTGGGTGATGCTAAGGCGGTGCGTGTCGGTCTGGGTGATGCTAAGGCGGTGCGTGTCGGTCTGGGTGATGCTAAGGGGATGAGTGTCGGCTCTGGGCGGTTGTGTAACGTGGATGTAGAGAACGCGGCAACACCCACGGCTCACCTGGGAACACAAGGCCAGGACGGCGCTCTCCAACACTTCTCCCGCCTGCTCACCGGAGAAGTATCCTCCTGCAAGCACAGCCTCAGTCACATGGGGGCTGGGTCCTCAGTCCAAAACCACCCCCAATACCAACAGGCCGAGTGCACTTTCCAAATTGGCCATACAGGAGGCCTGTTCTGGGTGAACACATCAGTGTCATTGCTGTCCCCAGCCCAGCTGTGACCCAAGGAATGTGCTGCTCAGGGGCCGAGTTCTGAGACCCTTTTCCCACTCAGGCATTGATGATCTCCGGCCCGGGGCAGCGAGGGAGGCAAGGTCCCAGGCTGGGAGGTGACGGGTAGCCGCTGGGCTCACACCTGCTGGGGCTCAGGGAGGCTGGGCGGGTTCCTTCCTAGGGAGGAAGCGAGGAAGGGGCTCCTGGGCAGAGTGAAGCAGGGGTGCACGGCAGGGGGCGCAGGGGTGAGGAGGTGCCTGGGACCACCCAGGGGAGTTGGGGGGGCGGGTGCCTGCAGGGACTCAGAGGCTGCAGGGGGACTTGGTCCTTGGTGTTACCTCCAGCCGCTGTGGTTTCTGGCAGGGCCCTAAGAGGTCCAAGGCCGTGGCCTTGTGCGTTCGGGAGCACATCTATGGCGGGATCTGTGTTTGCTATGATTTTTGCTGGAGAGAACTGTGTCGCATCACTTAGGGTTTTTCTCAGGCAGCAGTGGGGCTCCTGCCCTGTGCCCACCCTCTCTGGCAGACACTTGTGTTACCTTCCTTGGTGCACCTGAGCACTGTCAAGGCCTCCACGGGGTCAGCATCACCCTCCAGGGGGTAAATGCTGGCTCTTGGGGTGGGGAGGATCTTATTCTTTACAAGCCCAGAGACACAGGACATGAATGGATACACAGTGTATCCTAGTACCAAAGATGCATGGGTGCCAGCCATTGGGAAAAACCACCTAAAAAGACTTCCTGGGGGGGCAACAACGAACAAAAAGTTGACAAACTTTGGTTTACCCTATTCCCACTAATCCTCCAGGAATCAGCCCCAGCACCCCCTCCTCCAGGAAGCCTTCCAGTGTTTCTGTCCAGGCTCGTGTCTGTCTGTGCCTTATGGGACCTAGGGGGTGGGCTTCTGCTCTCTGCAGAGCCCAGCAGGCTGCCTGGCATGAGGGGTCCTTCTGGAAGTACTCTCTGGACCAAACCCCAAGTGAAAGAAAAATTGGGTCTCTCGGAGCCACCCTGACGCTGCTCTGCCCCATATGCTTCTCATTACAGAACTGGGCTTCTCATTACAGAACTGGGCTCCTCATCTGTCCACAGCGCCATCCGCCGTGCTCAGTAAGTCCTGTGGAAGGAGGACGATGATGCAGGAAGCAGCTTCCTAGATGCAACAGGGGGGCCCTGACTCTGGGGAGGACACCAAGCCCGCAGTCAGAAGCCTCACCTCGGTAGAGCAGGGCCGCGTGGCGGCTCAGGGACCACAGGGCGTACAGAGCACTGAGCCGCCCCAGCACGGCCCGCAGCAAGGGCGGCACGCAGGGCTGGTGCACGTGCTCGTGGAACCTCTGGACCACAGTGAGCTCCACGAAGGCCAGCGCCAACGGACGGCCGTGGGACACCTGGAACACAGGACGGCACCGTGAGGACCGTGAGGGTCCCAGCCCCGCCCAGATTCCCGGTGGAGGAAGTTCTCGGGAAACACGAACGCGGGTGTGCGTTCCCGTGCATGTCCTAGGACAGTAACACAAGGTGAGGCAGCGCACAGATGCGGCGCAGCACGAGACATGTTTCCAGAAAACAATGGAAAAGACCTATGTGAAGATGGAGCTGGGACTGCTCTGGCTCCACCTATGCCCTCCGAGGCCTCAGTCTCAGCCCGGCTCCCGTTTGGGACTGGGGGGGCACCGGCATTGCATACGGAGCCTGGAGCCGGCCTCCGGATGCTCTGCGGCTATTATAGCGTGGGCGCCCACAGGAGGCCCCCAAGGGCGCAGGACCTGGCTTCTTCCACACGGGAAGACACGGAGGAGCTGGAGGAGGGGCTTGTCAAGCTCCTCCCTGAACTCAGAATTGACTTCGCTTCTCCAAAGGAACTGCCACGCCGTCCTCCAAAGCCTCCAAAGCAGGCTTCTCTCCCTCTCCCCCTGCTGTACGGCCCCCGCAGGCTCTGCTGCTCCCACGTTTATGTCCATGAGTGCCCCATTTTTCGCTCCCACTTGTACGTGTGAACATGCATTTGATTTTCTGTTGCTGCGTTAGTTTGCTGGGGATAATGGCGTGCAGCTGCATTCATGTTGCTGCAAAAGACATGACTATTTGTAGTGATGGCTGCACGGTATCCCATGGTGTCTATGTACCCCATTTTCTTTATCCAGTCCACCGCTGAGGGGCACCCGCGTTGATTCCACATTTTTGCTATTGTGAATAGTGCTGCGATGGACATACAGGTACATGTGTCCGGCTGGCAGGATGATTGCTTTTCTTTGGGGTGTATACCCAATAATGGGATCGCTGGGTCGAGGGGAAGGGCAACTCTTAGCTCTCTGAGAAATCGCCAAGCTGCCCTCCACGGTGGCTGAACGAATCTGCGTTCCCACCAACCGTGTATCTGTGTCACTTTTCTCTACAGCCTCGCCAGCATCTGTTATTTTTCTTTTTTAATGAGTATCAAAAACACTTGCTGATAATCATCAACTTCACTTATTAGTCTTTCTTTCCCTATCTCCCATTTATCATCTTACCAGATTTTTTAAATTAGGAAAAGAACACATGCATTGCTTGACTTGTTAGGATGAGCAGGTGCCACTTTTAAAATTAAAAAAAAAAAAAAATCCAGCCAAGTTATGAAATATGGTGTATGGGGGACTGACTGCTGCAGGAGGACCCGGCGGCATGCCTGGCCTATGACGCTGCTGTGACGCTGCCCCAAATCTTCCCAGAACACAGCAGGGTGAAGCACACGGCAGCAGGGTCTCCAGTCACAAAGCCAGTGTCCTCCAGGGCCCTGCTGGGATCAGGAGCCTCGGGAAAACAGAAACCAGGAGAAGCTCCTTTCCTGCTCTGCTTCATGCCAGCCTGACTGGTCTTGTCCCAAGACCCCCGCTGGGCCCTGCACACTCCTGGGTGGGCCGTCCCGTCGGTGCCAGGAAGGCCCATCCTGCTCCCTGCTGTCTGAGTGTGGAGCATGCCAGCCCGGGGCCTTGGGGCTTCCTGCCCTCTCCTGATCTCACCTGCGCTATAGCTCTGGGCCTTGGTTTTGGCGAGTGAGGGCTGGTGGCAGGATCTGGACTTGCACTGGGGCAGTGGGGACTGCCTGACAGACCCCAGCTAGGACTAGCACCCAGATTTCCCAGAGCCCTGCCGAGTGAGGTGGGGCAGCCCTCAGGCTCTCACCCGAGGCCTCTGGCAGGAGGCTGATAATACAGGCCCGTGGGGGAGCTGCCAGGCATGGTGCTGCAGCTCCAGGCCTCAGCCCTTCCTCCTTCCACCTTCCATGAAACAAGTGGGTAAACCTGCACCCCCGCAGGCTACTCCTGCATCCACGAGAACACGGTAATTCCATTGACTCCTGCCCACACCTCAAAACGTGCTCCCACACCACGAGGGCCTCTCCTCTCACCATGGGTCCTCTGCGAACCCAGAGATGAGGCCAATCCCAGCAGGGCCTGGGCACAGAGAGGCCGTCCTTGAACCGAATCTGAGTCTGAGCCCTGTGCCCCGCACCACTCTCCCCCTCACCTGCACAGTTGCTGTGTTAAAGCCACGCTGCTTCAGTGTGTTTTTCCATGAAAGTGACACAGCTCGATACAGCGATGGCACAGGCCAGACATGCTGCGGGGGCCAGAAAGACAGCCCCACCTGGAACCTTGCTGCTGTCAAATAATGCATCCCGAGTGCCAGTGAGTTTTGAAACACAGCGTCACTCGGCTCTGCAGCTGTGCGTGTGAGCAAAAGGCGTCATGGCTCCAAGCCTCAGTGTTGCCTCCTGTGTGGTGCTGCTGGGGTGAGGGTGGCCCTCTCACAGGAAGCACCTGCGATGGCAGCTCTATTGTACTTGATGGCATCTCGGTCCCCGGGATTTGCCTGCATGACACTGTGCTGTTCTTCCAGGAAAGGTCCACATAAGGCCAGCAGTCACCGGGGGGACACAGGCTCTGGGGATGGGCTCCCTAAACAGTGTCTGCCATGGCAACCAGCAGAGCTGACCACAACATTAACCAAGGTGGGCTGGGGCCCAGGAAGCACCCAGTGGTATGGACTCTGGTGACCCGGGGGGACAGTAATGCCTCAGGTGCAGTCCCTCCCCCATGGACGAAGTGTCCCCACAGCTAGGGTTAGGACTGGCGCACTCCAGCCAAGAGTGCTCACGGCACCCACAGACACATCTGGGAGCCCCGCTGCCCCCACCAGCTGCCCCCTAGACAGGGTGGGGGCTGGGCTCTGCTCTAGGACAGACAGCTGGGACAGGGCTAGAAGGTTCCTGGCATGACAAGGTGTTTTATAACAGGCTGTTTTTTCCCTGTGGCTTCGTGGAACATGAGAGACAGCCCTGTCCAAGTGTGAGAACCAAAGCGCTTTCCGAGGCCGACGATGACCCACTCACCATTGCCACCCCAGCCCCTCGGGAAGGAGACAGCAACTTGTGGGAAACCAAGCACGGCGCTGGCGTCACTCCCACGAGTCAGGAGGGAGCGCTCTGAGTGCCCACAATGGTGTCCCCGCCACTCTGTGCATCCCAGGCTCTCACAACCCAGCGCTTCACTGCTCCGGTTTACGGGCTGGGAAGCATCAGGCATGGTAAATGTAACATCCGTGACCTCCCCAGCCCAGCAAGACAGGTGACGCCATCCCTGTGTTACGGAGGAGCTGAGCAAGCAGCGAAGTCATCAAGTCATCTGCCCAAGGTCACAGGAGCTCGGGGTCTGGGGCCTGAATTGCCAGGATGTTCAACCTCCCCGGGACACAATGGCCAGGGAATTAAGAGCAAATAATACAAAAGGGAATTTTGAAAACAAATACGTACCTGGCATTTGTTCCTTGCTTCAAAGTCACTGCTTCCTGATCTTTTCTCTTGGTTTAATTTTTGATAAGTCTCTCGGAGCAGGTAGCAAACCAGCCACTTGTATGCTGCCAGGGCGACTTCGGAATGAGAAACAGGAGAAAAAGTAACAATAGAGAACCCAGCATTTGTCACAACTCACCCCCAGTGACAAGGCACTGCCAGCATCCTGCAGGTACCGTGTCATCTTCATGATGAGCAAGTGTATGGGGTGGGTCTGATTTTATAGGTAGAGAAACTGAGGCACAGGGCGGGCACCTACCCAGGGTCCCCCTGGCTGGAGGCACTTCCTGGCTCAGCCCAGGGCTGTCCTGAGTTCTACACTGTTCCAGCAGCCTGGAGGCCACAGGAACATGGCGCCACTGCTAGAGTGGGCCCTCGAGTGCGACGCCTGCATGCGCTCACATGCACCAGGCTCAGTCTGTGTGAAGCGTGGTGCTGCCCTCGCAGCATCAGCCAGAACTGCATGGGCAGCAGGACAACTGGCCGGCGGTGGTGCCCAGTGGCGAGAGGAAGGGGTGCTTCCGTTCACCTCCCCCTGCCTGGCCCTCGGACCTCACTGCCTGCTGGAGCTGTGGAACTGGGGACTGACACAGTGCGGGAGGGGGCACCTAAGGCCTCACCCCCTGCGTGGCCCCTCCCACAAAGCTCAAAAGGGCAGCAGGGAGCAGATGCTGCAGACAGGGAGGCCCCGGGGTGGGGTGTCCGGCAGGACAGCTGGAGCCCCCCCCTTCGTCTTCCCCTTCCCCTGGCAGTGGTGCCCACATCTGCGGGGCCCCCCACAGCGCAGCCAGAGCTGGTCTCCCACAGTACTCCATATGGACCAGGCATGGTCCTGAGACCCCACCAGGCTGTACTGCTACTACCCCACTGATGAGGACGTGGGACCAGGGACCCAGGGACATGGCAAGCATGTGAGGGAGGGGTGCGGACCAGCCACATGTGGAGGCCACGCTCACACCCACCCCCTGCCCAGGCACAGAGGGCCTCGCGCCCGGACACGAGGCGCCTCCAGGCTGCAGGGGGCCTTCTATCTGGCAGCCGGCATTGCTCAGAGATCCCAGGCAGGAGAATGGGGATCAGCCATGCTGAGTCTGAGCCCAAAGGCTGAACTCATGGGCGGTTGGGATTTCCTTCTATGTCACACAGCCCAGGTCACTGGGAGGAAAGTACCCAACGTTGCAGTTCCTGCCACAGCACACCCGACTGCTTTCGGCTGTTACATCCGTTCACCCTCACGGCATAACTGAGAAGCCCGTCACAAACCAGAGCAGGCCGTTTCCCAGGCTCACACGTCAGGCGGCTTGCCGCAGGCCTCAGCTCCCCAGAGGGAGTGGGATGGAAAGACAGGTGCTGCTGACCCCGCAGGCAGGGCGCAGGCAGGGTTAGGCAGAGGCTTCCTCCATGCAGGCATCTTCAGGGAGCCAAGGCTCCCCTCGCCAAGTCGTGCCAGGATTGGGGCGCTGAATGGTGGCCCCAACTGACCCCCACAGCTGTGAATGTGACCTTCGTTGGGAAGAGGATCTTTACAGATGTCATGAAGTTGACGTATTGAGGTGAGGTCATCAGGGACTCCTGGACTAGGGTAGATTCTAAATCCAATGACACGTGTCCTTACAAGATGCAGAGACGGCAAAGTCACAGAGGAGGCAAAGGCCGGCATGATGCAGCCACAGCCAAGGACTCCTGGAGCTGCCAGGAGCCTGGGCGGGAAGAGCCCCCACACCCCTAGAGGGTGGCGGGTAGCCCTGCCTCATCCTGACGTGGGGTTTTTGCCTCTGCACCAAGGGAGTCACTGTCTGCTGTCTTCAGTGCCCAGGCCGTGGCCCTCTGTTGCTGGCAAGCTGTCCAGGGGTCATCCTTGAGCCTCACACACTACCCTTCAGGACATTACTGGAAAACTCAGGTCCATTTTGCAGCCAATGCTGAGGGGAGGCCCTTGTGACCACCGCCTATCCCTAAAGGCTCTGCAACATCCCAAGCTCTCCCCAGCAGGGCAGATGGTCACGAACAGCAAGGAAAGGTAGACGCTGTACAGTTGTGTTTTCCATGACTTATTTACACAGCAACAAAACCAAGGAAACGGTCCGGCCAGAAACCGCTTGTGCAAATTCCTTCTGACCACACCAGAGGCCCCCGTGTCCCACCACGCATCAGCCATGGCTGGGCTTCCTTCCCAGCCTGTCCTGGCCGTTCCCAAACACTGCCCCAGGAGGTGTCCCTCTGCGGTGGACACTTCACGGCAGTTACCCGAGTTTTCCAATCTGTCTCTGCAACCAGAATTAACCCATGAGGCTTCATGTCGACGGCCAGTTAGACTGCGCTGTGGGCTTCAAGTGAGAGGGACGCCTGAGAAACGAGTTATGTTTGCACTGTGTTTTTCCCTTACACTCTACTTTTGGTTCTTGGTTTTTTGTGAAAAAATAAATCATGTCAGTCTGATGTGTTCACATGCAGGGGAGAAGATCCCCAAAAAGCACATGAAAGCAAACAATGAAAGGTGGGTGCAATGAAAGGTGGGTGCAATGAAAGGTGGGTGCAATGAAAGGTGGGTGCCGTGTGTGTCATTTTCAGAGTTAATTTGGAAGTGAGAAAGTATCGCTGAAACAAACTAGGCAGGAAAACGGGCACTGACGGGCAGTGAATTCTCTTGCTCGGAATGCGGCTGCTGGCAGCCCGAGGACACACCCAGAGTCAACAACCTCTGTCCTCGAGGCTCTCCCAGAATCCTGGGTCACCACGGCCTTTCCATGTGCCTCACACCAGATGGACTCTCGAAGGTGCCCCCAGCCGCCCTGTGCACCCAATGACTGCCCCTCGATCTTCCCCCCTCCCCAGCCGGGACTCTGTCCTTGACCCCGTGGTGAGCTCTTTGCATGCACTGCCTGCCTTTCGGGTCTTGGTTTCCTCTCCCGTCTCTGGGTCCAGTCCCCTCTGCGTCAGCATCAGAGCACTCCTAACTCGGAATCTGACCCAGGCAAGCCCTGGAGAGCAAGGCCTGGACGGCAGCCCCAATTCCTCAGCCAGATCACGGGCCCGGGTCTGACCACGCCCGCCGCTCTAGTACTCCTGAATGGCCGGTGCTCCCCAAAAGCACAACACACAGACCCTCTGAGACACCCTCAGGTGCCGGCTTTGTGGGAAACATTCCTTGACCCCCCAAGGCAGACCTCACCTGCGTCTGTTGTTTCCAAGGAAGTTTTCAGGACTGTGGCCCCCCACACACAGCAGCCCCCCACCTAGGGCACCATAGCCTGGCCCCTGCCAGGTGGCACGGGGTGACCGCATTCCCTCCCCACTGTCTTGCAGGAAGAAAATAGGCTCAGAGAGATTAAAGCCTAGCTCAAGGTCACAGCGGGGGACAGTGCTGACCCAAGAGCCTGTGCTCCCACCCTCTAGGAACACTTTCTGTACCATGAACCCCACTGCTCACCTCACATGACCTCACTGTGCACTCCACGTGACCTCACCACTCACCCCATGTAACCCCACTGCTCACACATGACCCCATGGCACCTCTGGCCCACATCCCATAACCTTGCAGTCCACAAATACACACGTGTCCGAGTAGTGAATACAGCAACTGCTTCCTATGAATGCACACGAGCCAGTTAAAGGAGAACAGGGCCCGCCGCAGGAAGCAACAGCACAGGACCCCGAGGCACAGGGCCGTGACACTCACCTCAGCACACACGCCTGTGCAAAAATCAGAGGAACTCAACAGAAAACCCAGCCTCCCCTACCGAAGTCAGAACCAGAACCCTTGAAGGACCAGCCACGGGCCTCGCATAATCCTCCACCCTTCCTCATAGGTGAGTGCAACCCGGGAAGAGGCCTGTGTCTCTCCAGTCCTACAGAGCCTGAGGGCCCCACATCACTTACACCGCTTTTACCAAAGATCCACATGACACAGGCTGCAGTCAGCCCTGAGACCTGGGATCTGTGACCAAATGCTCTTGAGACGATGGGGCTGGCAGAACCCAGAAGCTTCCCTGCAGCGTGAGGGATAATGGTGGTCTCTCTCCCGTACCACTTTCAACAAGTGAAAGCCATTTGCCTTTGTTACTCTGGAAAATGTTTTCACTTTGTTGCATCTTGTAAACATTAGGGCAGTTGCAGAAAAGCAGATGACTTTGGTGTCTCTCCCGATGATGGAGAGACTGTAAAATTGCTTTTGCTTTCAGTCTCAGGGGAAGGGGAGGGAAGAGCAGAGTGTGATGGGCACATGGAGAAGCTGGCTGTCCCATTTATGTTTTGATTTTACTAATATAAGGAGTGATGGTTTTAGGAAAAAGGTTTTGGTTGGGTTGAAGTTACTATGATGATTAGGTCATTTTCTAGTTCTTTCTGTGGCAACATTTGGGAAGCTTAGAAAGTGATTTGCGGCCGGGTGCGGTGGCTCACGCCTGTAATCCCAGCACTTTGGGAGGCCGAGGCGGGCAGATCAGAAGGTCAGGAAATCGAGACCATGCTGGCTAACACGGTGAAACCCCGTCTCTACTAAAAATACAAAAAATTAGCTGGGCATGGTGGCAGGCGCCTGTAGTCCCAGCTACTCCGGAGGCTGAGGCAGGAGAATGGCGTGAACCTGGGAGGTGGAGCTTGCAGTGAGCCGAGATCACGCCACTGCACTCCAGCCTGGGCGACAGAGCGAGACTCTGTCTCGAAAAAAAAGAGAGTGACTTGCAAACATCAGAAATAGGTCATTAAATGTGTCCCCGTTTCCTACTGGCACCCAAAAACGCAGGCTGAGATCTGCACGGTTAGTTACTGTCAGAAGCTGTAACCCAGCGCAGTGCCCACGAGAAAGAAAGCAGTGATGCAGATGCTTCCTGATGACGATGCTGACGGTACGGGCAGGGGAAGGTGCCGGGAAGCTGGACCAGCCCAGGCCGCACACTGGCTTCGGCCACGGCTGTTGTCCTGTTCTTTGCGTGTGAACAAGGAATTAGCTTGCAGGGCTGGAGACGGACAAAGGCACATGCTCGGGGGCTGCTATCACATCCACAGCGTCGGTCCTGACAGCCGGAATGCGTCCTCCACGTGCGCCTGTCCCCTGCATGAGGCAGGCCAGTGCTCCCTCCTCCCGAGGATCCAGGGGCCTCCCAGAACCCCCGGGGACCCTCACATTCTGGTCTCCTGAATGCAAAGCCAAGAGCGTCCTCCATCTCCAAATCCCTGCTCTATCCGCACAGTTGAGTGTGTGGCACCTTGAGGGCGGTTCCTGTCCAAACTCTGTGGCTGCTGAGCTGAGCACTGATTTGGTGCCAAGTGCTGCACTAAGCGCTTTACGTCCACGGTACAAAAACCTTATGAAGGGGGTACCATCACCGTCCCCGTGCTGCAGATGAGGAAACCGAGGCAGGAAGGCTGAGGGACTTGCTGTAGGTTCCATGGCCGGCAGAAGGAGGGACAGGGATCAACCCCCAGCAGCCTGGCGGGAGCTGACGTCTCTCTAGCTCAGGAGGGTGAGCTACTCTTCCACGTCTTGGGTGTCACGGGAGCGGCCAGTTTCTACCTGGCCCGCCGGGACAGGGCATCGGGATCCCTCTCGGCCCTTCTCTTCTGCAGAAATAGGTGCTTTGGTGGCAAAGCGAAGACGTTCACTAAATACCGGTGAGTGAGGTGATGGCGAGATGGAGGCGTCGCTGCGGCTTCGAGCTGTTCTCTGTGATACATGGCTTGACAGACGCAGGCTGTGGTGGGAGGAAGGCATTTGACAGGGACACGGGTGGCACGGAAGTGGGGGCAGCTCCAGCCCTGCTCTTTCTGTCAAATCTCACCCAGACCACTGGGCAAGAAGCATCCAGGAGCAGTAACGAGAGATCTCGAGCTTTGCGGCCCCACAGGCTTGAGTTTGAACCCTCGCTCTGCCCCTCCCTGCGCCCAGGCAGCCGGAGCCGAGGGAGCCTTTAGGAGTGCCCTGTAGGACACGCAGAGCTCGGCCGGGCGCTTCTGTGTGGGGGCGCAGGACAGCCCCTCTCACCTGTCCCAGCCGCCTCTCACCTCCATTTCTACAGAGCAGCCACAGTGGCCTTTTCCCATGAGGAACATTTTTAAAAATATGAATCATCAAAACAAATAGCACACCCCATTCCACCGGGCCTCTTGCGGTCACCTCCCGTCATTCACGGCAGGGGAATGAGATGCACGCTTGCATTGAGATGAGCTTGGCACAGGCTGGGCCCTGCTACCTCCTCCTCCTGACACACCAGTCCATCGGGGGTCCCCACGGCTGCCCCCGCCTTTCACTGAGACCTCAATTCAAAGGCCAAGGCCCCTGCAAGGTGGTCACCAGCCATGCTCCACCTCACCAGCCAGGATCACTGCTTTGCAGAATTTCTGCTGCCTGAAGACTGAGGCCTTGGGATGTTTTTGTATCTGCTAGTCTAGACTGTAAAGTCCCATGAGGGCAGGCACGGGGTCTCCATCATGCTGGCCGCCAGCCCTAGAACTGCAGAGTGAGCGCATAACAAGCACGTGCAGAATTAACCCAGGAACACCAGAGCAGCTGCTCTCCGGAGAGGGATCCCCTGTCAGGATCCAGTGCAGTCTACAGGGAAGCTGCTTTGCTTTCGATGCTGCCAGCACGGCCGGGCACCTCATTCCCAGCTCTCGCTCCTACTGTCTGAGCCACAGACCCCGTGTGGGTGAGATGGAGCCTGCAGCAGCTCCCACGACACACCTGCAGGAGGCTGTCCGTGGCCAGCTCTGTGCGGGGCCCTGGGAGGAGGCCCCACCCCGACCACCACACCCACAGGAGATGAGCCTGTGCCACAAGGGCCGAAGGAAGGAGATGCGCGAGGTGCGCCAGGGCGGGAAGGGGCATCTGCTGTTTGGGGAGTCGGGAGGGGCTGGGAGTGGGGAAGACTGACAGGTGAGGTGGCTGGGAGGGCCCAGGGACAGCAGCAGCCCAGGCGCCAGGGCAGGGGGCAGAGGCTGCTTAGTGGACAGAGACCAGGCCAGGTGGCCTCTCACGCCCTTTATCCTATGGGATGGGAAGGCAAGAGGCAAGGTATAGGGTGGCAAGTGGGCATCCTTCAATTCATCTGTGGAGTCAGTGCCTAACTCGGCATCAGGCGCAAAGAGATAGTCCACGAGCCAGCCCAGGATAAGCTGTATGCGGGGCCTCCCACCACCACTGCTGCCCCAGCTGGAACTGCCAAGGGCCCCCTCACCGAGGCAGGGTGCGTTTCCTGGTGGGAATGACGGGAAATCAGGAGGCCAGGGGAGCCGTCCACCTGTGTGTTTACCTGCAGAGTCCAAGCAGTCGGCAACACTGGAGACCTCAAACTTCTGGTCAAGGATGCCGGGATAGGCGTCCAGAAAGTCCACTGACTTCAGCGGACTGCGGAAGCAAGCTCCATCTAGAACACACATTCCAGTGACTTTGGTGGAAGACAGGAACCCAAGCCATTGGGAACCTCAAGCTGGGGGCACCCCAAAGCACGGAGAGTGTCCAGAGGACCCGACGGCCACAGACCCAGGGTCTGGGTCTCAAGGACCCTCCCCACCCCAGCCTTTGCCCATGCCTTGGGGAGTTGGTCGGCACTATCTAATAACATTTCTTTCCTTCTGCAAACCTAGGATGCATTCACAGAACAGCTGAATCAGTGAGGCCAGGAGAACCCACCCCCACCCCGGTGGGGTTCCAGGGCCCCCACCAGTGTGCAGCAGAGCCTCACCCTGGACCCGGTGTGCCAGGAGGCCCAGCAAATAGTTGCTTGTCTGCTGCAGCAGGATGTTGTTGTCACCTTCATATGTGCAGTTGGGATCGTTGTCATCTCTAAGGACACCCAACCGGTTCACTGCAACAAAGCCACAATAGTACCATCATTTAAGACGCATATTTGAGAAGCAGCCTGTCACTATGTGAGAATTTAAAAAGCCCTAAGAGGCTGGGCGCGGTGGCTCACACCTGTAATGGCAGCACTTTGGGGGCCGAGGCGGGTAGATCACTTGAAGCCAGGTGTTCAAGACCAGCCTGGCCAACATGGTGAAACCCACCTCTACTGAAAATACAAAAATAGCTGGGTGTGGTGGTGTGTGCCTGTAATCTCAGCTACTCAGGAGGCTGAGGCAGGAGAATCGCTTGAGCCTGGGAGGCGGAGGTTGCAGTGAGCCGAGATTGCACAACTGCACTCTAGCCTGGGTGACAGAGCAAGACCCTGTCTCAACCAAAAAAAAAAAAAAAAAAAAAAAAAAAAGCCATGAGTTTTGAGACCAGCCTGGGCAACATAGTGAGACTCCATCTCTACAAAAAATGAAAAAAAAAAAAAAATTAGCTGGGCATGGTGGCACGCACTTTTAGTCCCAGCTACCCAGGAGGCTGAGGTGGGAGGATTGCTTAAGAGCCCAGGCATTTGAGGCTGAAGTAAGCCATGGTCATGCCACTGTACTCCAGCCTCGGGGACAGGGTGAGACTCTGTCCAGAAAAAAAAAAAAAGCCCTGAACTCAGCTTGACCAGACACAAAGAACTGCCACCTATGCTTCATATCCCAGCTCCAGCTCCTCCTCACTGCTGTCAGCAAGCCCTGCAGAGCCTCCCCTGGCATGGGGTCGCTGACAGGAGGGAGCCACCTCAGCAAGCTGATGCCCCCAGGGCTGCCCTTCTTCCGTCCATAACTGAATGAACTCTTCTTTTATTTAACACAGGAAGTTTCAAGACAACTTTTTTTGTCTTTCCTATCAGTCAGCTGGATGCCTTCGCATATGTTGTAAGGCTTGCTTTGCAGACCCTCAAGCACTTGAGCCTGCCTACTCTGATGGAAAGTGTTCTCTGAATGTGAGGCTGGGATGGGCCCAGCAGGAAGGGAGTGGAGCTGACTTCTCACACTTACATACTGTGACTGATGGATCCTGAGAGCATGAAAGGAGTCCTATTGCAGCCATGCTGCCAACAAGCTTGTGATTAGCCTTGTGATCACCTAGAACACCTGATCATTTTCTCCTGACTTGCTGTCAAATCATGCCACGAGCTTCCTGCCACATAACAGGTTGGCCACTGAACAAGACCTGGGAGAGGCCTCAGCAGAAACATTTGCAATTGATTTTCTAAACCTAGATGGAGCCTCAGTCGTATTGGTCTCAATCCCAGCATATGTATATGTATATGTATATGTATATGTATATGTATATGTATATGTATATGATTAATCTTGATTCTGTTGTCTTTGTTGTCTGCAGTACTGCAAGATTCAATTTCCTTATTCAACTATTTGTAGAATCCCGATGAGTTACCAAGACAAATAAAAACTACTAAGGGCATTGCGCAGGGGACAAAGCATGCAAATGAGTAACTTACGTACAGCCATGGCTACCCACAGGTCAGTAAGTGACAAAGACAGAGTGTGGTGGGAGTGAGGGGCCACGTTGCTGCCAGCCCATGCTGGAACAGGTGCGAGTTAGAACTGCAGTGGTGGGAGGATGGTCACTGCAAGTGTGTGTGTAGTTCTAGATAGAGCATCGCGAAAAGTCTCACAAACTTGGCAAGGGCCAAGTGCTCCTGGAGGGCAAGAGAGTTTTGCTGATGCTGTGGCTGTTTTGAGTGTGTACCTGGCCTTCTTTGAGCAATGAGTTTTTGCCAGTTAATTATTTAAGATTAGCACATGGGAAGTTTTGCAGGTAAGCTGTAAATAATGCTGATGATAATTCTAATAATAGCAGCATTAGCAAACGAAAAAGTCAGTGGGCACGCACTACATGCCAGATACCATGCTTACACTTCACACGTGTTAATTCACTTAATTCTGGTAAGAACCTATGTTGTGGGTACACTATTATCACCCCCACTTTAAAAATAAGAAAACTGAGCACAGTGACACCAAGCAACCTGCCCACAGTTACCAGGCTGTTAGATGGAGCCAGGACTCAATCCCAGGCAAGCCAGTGGCCTCCGCTCTTACTCACATAACAGCTGCCTCAGTCATCGTCAATGCCGATATAACTAACTCTTTATCTAAGTGTAGGAATTTTCTATCCAAACAAAACATGGTGCTAGTTTACTACCAAGCTGTTAACCAAATAGTTAAAATTCAAATGAGCAGATCAGCTGCTCTCTGCCTATATTTTGGCCAAGAAGCATCAGGCAGCTGAAAGCAGTGGGATCTATCTAGGGCAGGGGTTGGCAAACTTGTTCTGCAATGGACCAGAGAGTAAATATTTTCAGCTCTGCAAGCCACATGGTCTTTGTCACAGCTGCGATGACTCAACTCTGCCCTTGCAGTGTGAAAACAGCTGCAGGAAATGTGCAAATGAACGGGGGTGGCTGGCTGTGTTCCAATAAAACTTTATTTGCAAAAACAGGTGGCAGGCTGGATTTGGTCCTCAGGCCACAGTCTGCCGACCCCTGGTCTAGAGTCAAACAGCAGGGCTAAGGACAGGAAACCACCATGCGCTTCTCCAAAACCTACTGGCCAGATAGCCGTGTCCTCCACACGCCTCCCGGCATTCCTGAATTCCTTGCTGGGTGGTCCACGAGGCCAGGGGCTTGCCGGCCGATGCCAGAGCGTGGATCTCACGTCCAAGCTCTGCCTTTGGGTGAGGGAATCCAACAAGAACAGGTGAAAAGAGACTTTTGACACCAAAACGTCAGAAGTCAGCAATAACATCAAACCACCATATCACCTCTAGTCTAATACAAGACATCCTGAAAATGACAGAAGAGGAAACCTAATTGTAATTAGAAACAAAAAAGGGTCTTTATCGAAGTCTGGGTACACTGTGGTATGCTCATACCACTTCACAACAATGAAAACACAGCTCTACACAGCAAATAGCTCTCAGGGCCCTAACATGGGTCCCAGAAGCAAACTGCAGAAGAATGTGCATCATGGCCCACTTTATATAAAGTTCACAAATGTCAAAGTGAATGACACGCCATGGAAGCTTGCAATTGTTTGCAGCGAAACCATGGAGAAAGGCCAGGGAACCAGACCCAGCACCACAGACAGTGCTTGCTCCCAGGACAGGGAAGGGCCGGGACCAATCTGTTCCCAGAAGGCTGCAAACGCCTCGGTAACTGACGGTCTGCACTGTGTGGGGGCTCACTGTGCCCCTCTCTCAGGCCTAACATGTTTTATCGAGACTCCTTTGCTGTCCACGGCCACACTACCCTGAATGAGCCTGATCTCGGAAGCTAAGCAGGGTTGGGCCTGGTTAGTACTCGGACGGGAGACCGCCTGGGAATACCAGGTGCTGCAGGCTTTAAGAAAAAAAAGAAGAAGAAGACTCCTTTGCTTCTGCTTGATATCTAATGATGAAAACTTCAGAGGTTGGGCCAGGCACAGTGGCTCATGCCTGTAATCCCAGCACTTTGAGAGGCTGAGGCGGGCAGATCACTTGAGCTCAGGAGTTTGAGAACAGCCTGGGCACAACATGGCGACACCCTGTCTCTACTGAAAAATACAAAAAATTAGCCAGGTGTGGTGGCGGGCACCTGTAGTCCCACCTACTCTGGGAGGCTGAGGCAGAGAATTGCTTGAACCCAGGAGGCAGAAATTGCAGTGGGCCAAGATCGCACCACTGCACTCCAGCCTGGGCAACAGAGTGAGGCTCTGTCTCAAAAACAAACAAACAAACAAAAAAACTTAAGAGACTGATTCAGGGTAAAAGAAGAATTTTTACTTTTAAAAAAGAAATAAAGACATTAAAAAGGAAAAACAATTAAGAGGAAGACACACACACACACACACACACACACACACACACACGTTAAGTCCAATGACCCATTTTATGAGTGTTTTCAGCTTCACATAAGGGGCTGAGTTGAGGCCCTCCTCTGCCTGGGTTAAACCACTGAGTTTCAGAAAAGAATGAGCCCGGTCACCCTTTATAACATTATTCACAGGAGAACAATGCGAGTGTCAGCTGGCAAAAGCTCCACTGACTCATGCTCCCGGGAAAACACAGGCTTAACCCCTTCAGCGGTCAGAAGCGCTCCCTCCTCAGGCCTCCCAGGCCTGGGGTTTGCTCTGCCATCAATCCTGCAGGTCATCCCTTCGCCATCATCTGCCGTGAATGCGGACACCAATAATATTTCAAGATATGCTAATTAGATACAGGCTTTTTCTGATGTTGTACGTAACCGTACAATCTGTGGCGTTCCTCCTCTGCTTTCAAACACGGTTATTTCTTTTGATTCACATTTCACTCTTGCTCAGGAGGCAGCAGGAGGGACAACGGAAAATCAGTTCATAACCATCTACAAAGAAATGCGTTCCCAACGTCTCCTTAGCCGAGGCTGATCTCGGGATTTGCACGCTCGTTTCTGGCACAAATCCTCTGACTGTCAACTCAAATCCAGTCAGTGGGATTCAGACCTTTGTGCAGCTGTTTACAAAAGGCTCAGAACCATGAAATCCACTGAGGGGCGGGTAATGTGGATTTTGCAAAACCGTCATGTTCTCAAAAGGAGACCAACAGCTGAACTCACAGACTGGAACCAGGAGTCGTGTCAGCACATCCTTGAGAGGCAGGAGTGTGGAGGCGTGCCCGGCCCATTCAATCGCAGCAGAGGCCAAGAGCTCCGAGTGGGTGGGAACGACTGGAGGAATGCTCTGTCCTCGCAAATCAAAGGACTGATTTTGCTTTGAAATGAAGGCTGAATCTGTGCTGCTGCAACTGTGTGAATTTAAACGATGCTGCTGAGGAAGCAGACGCCACCTCACCTGTCTGGCGCTGCGGTCTCCCGATGCAAGTCCTCGCTGGAGCTCCACCAGGTCCAGGAAGAGCGACTTGGAGAAGTGGTCTAAGGCGTAGATAGCTGCCAGATATGGAAGCAAGCGCCATTGCTAGAACAGACAAGACACCTGCGTGAACACATCACGGTTCCCATGAAGGGCAGCCCATCCCAGGGACCATGAAAGCCAGTGCAGGAAGAGGCCGTCAGGGCCATGCACCCACTAGCGCTGAAGGTCTCCACGTGTCTTCCCGGCACATCAGAAAGCCTTCAACCTGACACGCTCTCAACTCAGCCAGTTCGGCTTTCACCCATGGCCCTTGACGGACAACCTCAAATGCAATTCCCTAAACGGCCGCTATTCACAGCTGTCCCATCAAAGTCACTTCAGAACAAAGTGCCAGCCTATCTGTGAACTAAGAAGGCAGCACTGCTAGGGGCCAACTCCCCGGCACACGGACTGACTGGTTGATAGCATGTGCCTCATGAGCCCGTGAGGATGAGGCCGTCACCCTGGGACGGATGGGAAAGCTGAGGCCCACACAGAGCTGGCAGCCCCTCGAAAGGCTGAGTGCATGTCTTTTTCACTTTGTCTGAAACAGGATAGGGTCCACCTATTGTTGGATGGGTGGGAGGATGGATGCATGGATGGATGAGTGGATGGTGGGTGGTGGGTAGGTGGATGTGTGGGTGGGTGGATGGATGAATCCGTAGGTGGGTAGATGGACGGGTGGGTGGATGCGTGCACGGGTGGGTGGATGCATGGACAGGTGGGTGGATGCATGGACGGGTAGGTGGGTGGCTGGGTGGCTGGGTACATGGCAGGACAAGCCTGAGAGGATCCTGAGGAAACCGCCCTCACCACCATGGTCTAACGTGTCAAGAGTGCTGGGCAGACATGGTGCCAGCTGCCTCCATGCCCTAACTTTGTGAATCCTCATACTGATCCTAGGAAGAAGTTTTATCAACAGTTCTAATTTACAAATGATAAAACGAGAGCACAGAAAGGCTAAGGACCTTGCCTGAGGGCACACAGACAGCTGGGGGTGGACCTTGGTGGTAAGGCCAAGTATGGTGGCCCCAGTGCGCTCTCTTGACTGGCGAGCTGCCCTTGGCACCCAGAGTGCTGTGACCACACACAGGAGGGGATGGGTGCCACACAGGCGTGAATGGGAACACTCACTCAACAGGCTCATAGCCCTGGTCAAAGGATGTGGAAAGAAACAACCGCAACTCTGTTACAATTTCCTGGAAGTTTCACCCAAATCTACCTTTGTTCATGCATAGCTTGGCCCCGGACCTGTGCCTGAGTTAGCCTGTGCACTTTAACTGGATTTCCTATTTGATCCTCAGTTCCCCCATCCATAAAATGGGAGTAATCCCAACCCTCTTAGCTGTGAAGACCAAACCCAGAGCACAGGGCACTTTCGCTGTGACAATTCATCCCCCTTCCATGTAACAACGTCCGTGCTTTTCATCCCCCTTCCATGTAACAACGTCCATGCTTTTCATCCCCCTTCCATGTAACAATGTCCGTGCTTTTCATCCCCCTTCCATGTAACAATGTCCGTGCTTTTCATCCCCTTTCCATGTAACAACGTATGCTGCTGCCTGGGCTGCATCTGTGCATGTCAACAGCTGCCCCATCTCTGAGGACGTGTAGGGCCCACGCTCTGTGCCCACGCCACTGTTCTAAATGCCATCACAGTGAACAGGGCTGCACGCTCAGCTGCTGCTTCTTCCAGATCACCTGCCAGGAATCATTTCTTAGGTATGGGATGAAAGTGTCAAAGAGTGTGCACAGGGCATGCAAGGCCATTGCCTGCCAAGCTGTGGCGGCCTCACCTGAACGTACGGCCGTGCACACACCCACCTCCCAGAGCTGCCCCATACTGGCTTCTTTCTGGCTGGGCGCAGTGACTCACGCCCATAATCCCAGCACTTTGGGAGGCCGAGACAGGTGGATCACTGGAGGTCAGGAGTTTGAGACCGGCCTGGCCAACACGGCGGAACCCTGTCTCTACTAACAATACAAAAATTAGCCGGGCATGGTGGTGCATGCCCATAATCCCAGCTACTTGGGGAGGCTGAGACATGAGAATCACTTGACCCTGGGAGGTGGAGGTTGTAGTGAGCCAAGATCATGCCCACTGCACTCCAGCCTTGGTGACAGAGCAAGGCTCCGTCTGGAAAAAAAAAAAAAAAAAAAAAGACTTGCTTCTTTCCATCTTCCTTTTTTGGCTACTTCGTATCTACTCTTTCTAAATTAAAAACCATTTGCTGGAAGCCTTGTGGCCTGAGATGCCGCCCTCCCGCTAACTAATCATCCTGTTAATTGCCTTAAGAGCTTTGATCAACTCCCAGTAACCGAACTGCAACTATGTAAAAGAAGTGAATTTTCACATAAAATAGACAGACAGTGAAAGGATGCTTGAAAACCCTGTACCTGCATTGGATACTCAAGCACTGGTATTTCCTCCTCCTCTGTGGGTCCAAACTGACGCCGAGTGGCTGAGAAGCGAAGAGCGATGGCCACGGCCAGCTTTAGGTTAAGGACGGCCAGGCTCACGATGGACACCCGGCCCGAGGACAGGCTCCCCAGGGACGCTCCAAAGCGCTGCCTGACGTCCTGTGGGAGGGATGCAGATGCTAAGCGCAAGCCCGGCTGCGCAGCCACCTTGGGCAGAGCGGCCCAGAGGCGAAGGTGCCCTCATTTGTTCATCCAAAGTAGACCTGTGCCCCCCTGCCCAGGCCCCATCCCCAGGGTGCCCCAGGAACAGGACAGTGCAGCAGGTGGGTACAGGTGTCACTGATGAACCATGGATGGAATGGGGGTGCCGGGGAGGGGACACCCAGCTGCCTGGGGAAGGTACAGTCCTAGCAGAGGGAATGGTACGGTGGGTAAAGGTGCTCCCGCTTTGGGGACTTGCAAACCGTCTGCCTGGAGATTCCAAGGCCCACCTTTAACCTTGGCAAGAATCAGAAGTGACCTGTACTGCCAGAGGGCAGGGGCGGAGTCCATTACAGGCAGCCATTCCAGGGGGTTTCACAGACACCTCTTGTTCCTTGTGTGCCTGTGAACAGGCAGTTCCTTTACGTGCGTCTAGCTGGAATCTTCCGTCCACTATCTCCTCGCACACATCACCGGCGTCAGCAGAGGCTGTTGCTAAGGCCTGTCCAGGCTGCTGTGGGCACATCTAATCTACAGCCCTTGCCTTGTGATCTGACCGTCCCTCCTGCCCTGCCCCTTGCTGCCCCTATCGGGCTGCTCCTCTGACCATCTAGGTCCTTCTTCCAAGGCAGCATGGTAATTGTGTGTCTGAGCGTATTAATCACACTCTCACATAGGAATCACAGTCTCGTTGTGTTTAAAAACATATTTAAGCTGGGTGTGGTGGCTCACGCCTGTAATCCCAATGCTTTGGGAGGCTGAGGTGGGCAGATCACCTGAGGTCAGGAGTTCAAGACCAGCCTGGCCAACATGGTGAAACCCCGTCTCTACCAAAAATACGCAAATTAGTCAGGCGTGGTGGTGGGTGCCTGTAGTCCCAGCTACTCAGGAGGCTGACGCAGGAGAATCGCTTGAACCCAGGAGGCAGAGGAGAGGGTGCAGTGAGCTGAGATCGTGCTGCTGCACTGCAGCCTGGGTGACAGAGCAACATTCCGTCTCAAAAAATATATATAAATATATATTTAAAGTGATTTTCCTTTAAGAGTATAAAATATGATTCCACTGTCTTCATGCATTCACTGTCATGTTTAAGAAATCTGAAGTTCAAGTGTTTTTTATTCCACTGGAGTCAGATCTGGAAGATTCTAGAATTTTCTCTTAGAAATTCCTCAATTTCTCTACCGTGTGCCTGGATACGTGCATAGGTGCTTCCTTACTTTTCCTCTTTGGTCCTCCAAGAGTCCCTTCAACCAAAAGCCTTCTTCCCCTCTCATTTAGAGACATTTCTCTCCTTTATTTCTCTAAACTTCATTTCTTTCTTTCTTTTTTGAGACAGGGTCTCGCTCTGTTGCCCACGCTGGAGTGCAGTGGTGCAATCATAACTCACTGCAGCCTGACCTCCTGGGCTCCAGCGATCCTACCACATCAGCCTCTCAAATAGCGGACTACAGGCATGCGCTACCATGCCCAGCTAATTTTTGCATTTTTAGTAGAGACGGGGTTTTGCCATATTGCCCAGGTGGGTCTGGAACTCCTGGGCTCAAGCGATCTGCCCACCTTGGCCTCCCACATGTTAGGGTTACGGGCGTGAGCCACTGCACCCAGCCTTCATTTTCCTTAATCCTGTCCTTCTGCCTTCTAGAGGACAAGCTTCCAATCCCTAATTCATCCCCCTGAGATAATAACTATCTCATCTGGTGTGTTGTTCTTCCAATCATTTATTTTTAATTGATGTTGGATTAACATCTCCGTTTGTGAGTGGCTCCTGGTCTCGTGTTGCTGTTCCCACTCTGTGCACCCTGTGTGTCTCTGGGCATCCCCATCACGCTCCTTTTCCATCCGTGCTTCCTGCATGTCAGATACTGCATGCTGCTGGGGACTGTTATTCCAAGGGTGCGTGCTCGGGGTGGCCCACCTGCTGTGAGCTCATGATTCCTGAGGGCCATCAGCTACGACCTGGGCCATCGCTCCCCGGGACCATGGTCTCTCTTCTGCTCTCCATGAACTTAAGCCAGGCCTGAGTTCTGGACACTGGGGAACTCTGTTTGTCGTCCCCCTTTGTAGACAGTTCGCCAGGCGACCCGTCTCCTTCGAATCCTCAGGGAAGCATCACTGGAAGCGGGCAGTCCTCTAACCGCAGCCCCCGATGGGGAGTGGGCGTTGTCAGGCCCGGACTCACCCCCTGGACACCAGCACCTGGTGCTGTGGCTGCCCCCAAGAGTCCCCTTCTAGCGGGAGCACCAGAACCCAAACCAGGAGAAGTATGCCCCAGCGATGTCTGGCCCACGTAGAGGGGTCTCCTTTCCAGGTGCAGGGAGGAGCACGGAGCCAGGCCCTGCAGAGGAAGGCACCTGGGAAGCACGGCACACAAACGGCCCCCCATGCCTCTACCTTAAAGGGGCTGACGTAGGTGCCCTCGGGGGTGACGTCTCCCATCCGGTTCAGGAGGCTCTGGCGAGGAACTCTGACCTTGTGGAACATGGCGAAACTGTAGGGAAGCAGCAGGGCTTCTGTTAAACGTAGACAGGAACATTCAACCAACTTTCTATTCAAAAAAGTGGTCTAGTCAGGAACAGTAGCTCATGCCCAGGATCCCAACTCTTTGGAAGACTGAGGCAGAAGGATTGCTTGAGCCCAGGAGTTCGAGACCAGCCTGAGTAACACAGTGAGACCCTGTTTCTAAAAAAAAAAAAAAAAAAAAAAAAAGTAGGTTAAAAAAATAGGCCAGGTGTGGTGGCTTACGCCTGTAATCCCAGCACTTTGGGAGGCCGAGGCGGGTGGATCACCTCAGGTCAGGAGTTCGAAACCAGCCTGACCAATATGGTGAAACCCCGTCTCTACTAAAAATGCAAAAAAAAATTAGCCAGGAGTGGTGGCATGTGCCTATAGTCCCAGCTACTCAGGAGGCTGAGACAGGAGAATTGTTTGAACCCGGGCGGCGGAGGTTGCAGTGAGCCAAGATCACGCCACTGCACTCCAGCCTTGGTGACAGAACAAGACTCCATCTCAATAATAATAATAATAATAATAATAATAATAATAATAATAAAAGCGTTGTGTATATGGTAAGTTGTACTCCAGGTACAGAACTCCAGATATTCAACAGAAAAGATGGGAACTGTGTTTCCAAAGATTGGAATCTCTGATTCTCATACTTCAATCTCAAACCAGAACCCACAATGTGATAATATTGGCAAACTGAGGTTTAAAACTCTTAAGTCAAACAAAATAACCGGTGTGATGGCATCGGTGCCCCCTTGGCAAGCAAATTCACTTCTTTTGAACAGCTGAGCATAGGATTACACACACACTGTTATGGATCATGATGTATTAATAACCAAAGATACCTGTTATGGTTGTCTGGTCAGGAAAACCTATTTCACAACAGTCTAGGGAATAAGGCTATGCTAGGTTAAGAATATTACATAAACTGTGCAAAAACCCCCCAAAACAAACTTCAAAACATCAATAGTTCCTATAGCAACTTGTCTGATTCCTAAGATCACTTGCAATGCCTTAGGGCAGCAGTCCCCAGCCTTTCTGGCACCAGGGACTGGTTTTATGGAAGACAATTTTTCCACGAATGAGGGGGAGGTGGGAGTGGTTTCGGGATGATTCAAGCACATTATATTTATTGTGCACTTTATTATTATTACATGGTAACACATAATGAAATAATTATACAATTCGCCATAATGCAGAATCAGTGGGAGCCTGAGCTTGTTTTCCTGCAACTAGATGGTCCCATCTGGGGGTGATGGGAGACAGTGACAGATCATCAGGCATTAGATTCTCATAAGGAGTGCTCACCCTAGATCCCTCACATGCGCAGTTCACAGTAGGATTCACGCTCCTATAAGAATCTAATGCCGCCACCGATCTGACAGGAGGCGGAGCTCAGGCAGTCATGTGAGCAATGGGGAGTGGCTATAAACAGAGGAAGCTTTGCTGGCTCACCAGATGCTCACCTCCTGCTGGGTGGCCTAGTTCCTAACAGGCCACAGACTAGTACCACAGGGTTGGGGACCCCTGCCTACAGAATAGTCTTTTACTAAACCACAGAAAACATCATCTATAAAGAACAATGTCACATGCTGGAAGGGAACCGGAGGCACCTGTTTCCTGCATGGGCTCTTCCTTGAGTCCTGCTCTGGATGCCCCCACACCCCCATCGTCACCCGGTCCTGGGCTGCCAGCTCTGCTGTGCTGGCCCGATTCACTTTCTCCTCTCCATCCCCACCTAGGACCCAGCACCTCCATCCCTACTCAGCTCTCCTGGGCTGACTTCCTGCAGCAACCCTATTGGCTCTTTCCTAACTCCGCCTCTTCAGCCCGTCCTCCCTGTGGGAGCAGGGCCCTTTCCCAAAGGCCTTCAGAATGGCAGAGGCCAATGTGGAGGATCCCCCCAAGCTGACCTCCATCCACCCCTCTAACGGCATTGCCGCCTTGCCATGAGGTGGTCCCACCTGCCTGTGGTGCCCCATCTGCTCCTCTAACAGCATTGCCGCCTTGCCATGAGATGGTCCCACCTGCCTGTGGTGCCCCATCTGCCCCTCTAACAGCATTGCCGCCTTGCCATGAGATGGTCCCACCTGCCTGTGGTGCCCTGTCTGCCAGGTTCTCTCCTGGCCTCGCGCCCTCCATGCAGTCACTGTTGACACCAGGCAGCCCTCGGCCCACCTGGAAATTCTATGCCCCACCCTGGGAAGGGTATGAGGTGGACCCCAGGGTGGGCTCCCTCGACCACCACCGTTCCTGGTTCCTGGGTAAGCTAGCTGCCTCTCAGCAGTCTCCCAGGGCTCACCCCCCTCCATGATGGGGCCACCGTGCGTGGGGCCTGCCAGACTTAAGGGACGGGCATGTAAGTGGCATGGTATGAACAAGTCAGGTGGCGTCAGATGACATCCTCTGAGGCACAAGGGCCAGGCCATGATCCTGACTCCTGGGACAGCCTGAGGGAAAGACACAGCGACAGTTTCCACACTCCCAGGAGGAGCAAGGCCCTGGGGCCGGGTGGGGATGGGGCTGGAGCTCCTTAGGGAAACCCGGGTGACCTGGCGAGGGAAGAGCTCTCGGCTGCTTTGCCAGGCCCCTGCCCACCTGCAGGAAGCGAAGGGCAGCGGGGGGGACCAGCTCCTCCAAAGCCCTAGGCCCAGCTGCCCAGTTTGGTGGCAGCTTCCCCCATGCCACAGCCGCACACTCAGAACACCCCACCTCGTGAGAAAAACCTTGCCTCGGTGCCAACGGCCCCGGTAAGCCCCAGCTTGTTACTTGAAAGCCAAGGAATGCCTTTTCCAGTAAGATCGGGTCACAGTCAGCGCCCTTTTTACGGAGTGGAAATTCTTCGCCCATTCTCACCACACAGAATATATTTATACTTGCAAAAACATTCCCGTGAGTTTCAAAGGAAAGCAAACTTCCACGAACTCTCATGGGATCCCTTCTGTTCCACAAAAGCTATTCCAGTGGTGGTCAGATGCGGCCAACTCAAATGCAAGCCAGATCCAGCGTCTCCAGCGGGCGACGTGTGTGTGTGTCACAGGTGTGTGTGTGCACAGCACAGGAGATGTGTGTGTCACTGGACATGCATGTGGCACGGGAGGCCTGAGTGTGGCACAGAAACCCTCACTCCAATCCCAGGAGCGCCCAGACCTCAGCACACACCCCGTGCCCTGGGCATCCTGCTTCTTATTACAGCAGCTTCCTTCCTCCCTTGGGGCCTGGAAGGGCCCCCCAAGCCCAGCCCAGCCCAGCCCAGCCTGCCAGAGCAGGCCGTTGAGTTTGGCAGGCATCCTCCCAGCCACCGCCTCAGCTCAGGGCAAACGCATGGAGAAAGACCCTAAAGGTGCAGCCCACCTTAAGAGTCTGGCTGAAACTGTCATTTGAAAAGATCTTTATGATTTTGCTTTTAGAGCTATTTGGCTAAAATTAATCCACACAATTTACGTTTACCTCGGATTCGTAGGCAGTCATCCCACATACTCAGGAGTTCTTGTAAAGTGACAAAATCTAACCTACAAATTGTAACCACTTTTTTCAAGATAAATGATTTCAACATTGGTAACAAAAACCACTAAATTAACGCTGATCTTGGAAAAGACAGACATCCAGGCAGAAACCAGCCAGGAAACCTGGAGGGAACACTGGTATCACTGCGCCCCCTGCTGGGCGCGCTTCCCAGACCCGCCAGCCCCGGGTGGGAAAGGTGCATTTCTGGAAAGGGGCGGAGAGCAGGCCGCCTGCATCACCCCTGCTGGCTCCCATCCCAGCCCAACCTAGGCCTTCAAAGGCTCAGGGATCAAAGATGGACGAATCCCACTGCATCCCTGTCAACCTGCAGAAAGACACGGTGGAAAGGCTCTGGGGGCACGGGGACCTGGCTTGGTGGAGCAGCTGTGAAGCAGCGTCAAAGGGCTGTCGTTACTGTGTCCACGGCGATCCTATAGGAGACTGTATTTCTGAGTCTTACAGGAGCCTTTACCATATCAGTGTGATGTATTAATCATTAATGGTTTGATCTAATGCTCCTTTGAATATTATCCCAGTAAGAGGTGTGGATTCAATCTCTAGAAATACGTTTATTAGTGGGGAACCAAGTGCAGGGTTTCTCTGCAACGCCCCAAAAATAACGTCAAAGCCTCTCATTCATGAAACCGAATGAGCAGTGAAGAAGAGGCTTGCTCACGCCCGAGGCCACCCACTGGATGTGACAATTCACCACTGCCATACGCCTGGGCGGAGATGCCTGTCGGGCCTTACGTGCACACATAGGACACTTCAGTAGATGGGTAACAGTGCCTGTGGCTGCAGAGCCCTAAACGGGATGAGCCGGGTCTAATGAAAGGATGCAGAGTCTCCAGAACAACACAGCGCCTCCCACACCCCATTTCCTGCACAGCGCTTCAGAGCTTCTCACCCTGAGGCCAGAGCCATCCTTCTCAAACAGACCAAGCCGCCTTACGTCCTCCAGATGGCTGGGGGCTTCCCGCTGCCCTGAGGGCGAAGGGCCTGAACAGCGACCCTCCATACCCGCCACACGGGCACCGTCCCTGCCAAGCGCCTCTCAGGCACCCTGTGAAAGAGTCACTCAAGAGAATTGACAGCCGCAGGTCAAGATGGCGCTCTCTTCCCTGCCAACTCCAACATTAACTAGCAGGTTCCTTGTATTATTTTAGTACAAGCCAGTGAGAACCCAGAACTCTGCAGGACAGGAGTTAGGAGGGCTGTGCATATGTGTCTTGTTTTGCATTTTTTTTTTTTTTTTTTTTTTTTTTGTCTGAAATCACAAGAATTTGCTTTTTAACAATGTCCTTTTACTTTCTTCTCAAGTTGACACTGTATAAAAATCAATCAAGATTTTCCTCTTTAGTACAGTCTGGGGCCCTGCCTGTTTTAAAGGGCCAAGCAGAGATTAAAGACACTCCCTGCCCATCACCCTGACTTCTTAGAAGAGACAGGCAGAAGGAGGTTTCTCCATCGCTGGGCGCTCAGACACCCACTGGCCCATCTTCTCCCTCTGGAGACAACCTGGTCACGATAACCAGTTATTCCCAACTCCTGCAAGGCAGCCTCCTCTCCTCTCCACCAGCCTGGCTATGAAATACTGTATGAAACACGCGTATCTAGAAACATTCCTGAGACATCTTTCAGGCCACCAGGCTCAGGCTTGGTCATACCTTGTCCCACTACCCCCAAGTTATAAATCATCTCGTGGGCACAGAGGGGTCTACACCCTGCTGGATCAGGCTCTGGGGAAGACGGCGTGTGGAGTCCAGCATTCGCAGTGAGGGAGGCACCAACCGGGCCAGTGGCCAGGAAGTTCAAGCCTGGCCTGCTCGGGCAGGGCCTGGCAGGGCCCTGGCACAGGGACCTCTGTTGTCACCTACTTTACGGATGAGGAAACGCCAAGAAAGCTGGTCAAGGTGACACAAAGGGCTGGCTGCACACCTGTCTCATTGCAAAGGTCATGCTGCTAACGACCTGCAGCTCCAAAGTCCAATCCCTCAAAGACCCTCAAGGCCCTTGTGGCCTGGCCTCCCTACCCCACCTGCATCCCAGCACAGGCCTGGGCCTGACACTTCCCACTGCTCCCTCCACCTGAAACGCTGCACATTCCAAAATCACTGGCCACTTCTCCCCGGCCACCCAGGCCTCCATGTGGCCATCAAGCATTCATTAGTCTTTCTAGGCCGCTCCCCTATGCACGCCCCATCCAACCCTTTAGCCAGGCCTTGGCCACATCAACCCGGTGTCACATCTGTGCTGCTAAATAGATATCTGTGGGTTGATTAAACAAATAAACCAGCAGAATTCTCTTTCTAAGTACTGTGACACTGAGATTACCCGGAAGGGAGCAAGCCCACTCCGGAGGCAGAAACTGCAGATATGGGTCCCTCGAGATCAGCACGGATGTGTGCAGAGGCCGAGCCGGGGGAGGCTGAGGATGCTGAGGAGGACCTCACACAGAGGAGGCAGCCCCCCAGGCAGGGGCCCCACCAGCTGTACACAGAGGCCTGCGTCTGATGTGAGAGTGGGGAGCCACCTGCCAAGGTGAAGCTGGTTTGCTGAGGTCTCTGATCAAACTGGGCTCCCAAAGTGGAGTTCAAGCAGGACGTGGCCAGTGCACGCACAGGGGCGAGGCGTAGGTCCCCACCGCATGTGAGTCTAAGAGGGCAGGGCATGGCATCCATGGGGCCGGTGAGATCTCAGACACGAGCGACAACGCAGCCTCGGCCTTGGCAGGAAGCTCAGCGCTCAGCAGCCTCCATCACTCACCCGTTATCCAGACCGTTCTGCCCGAGTTTTTTCCCTATGTCACCAACCATCACTCCAGGCATGGGAAGAAGGGTCTTCGGGTCCCGGATCTATACAAAGCCACAGAAAGCAGCAAACAGCAACTGTTACAATCGCACAAAAATCAAAACAAATGTGTTCAGAAACCCACAGGGTGAGCCATGGGCTCAACGCTGGGCGGCTGTGGGTTAAACCATCCTCCAGAAATGATACATCCAAGTCCTAACCCCAGGACCTGGGAACGGGAGCTTATCTGGAAACAGGGTCCTGCAGATAGAATGAATTTAACAGCATCAAGATGAGGTCATCCCAAATCACCCAGGTGGGCCCTAAATCCCACGGGAAGTGTCCTATGAGAGTCAGAAGAGGAGTGGGCGTGGGGAAGAGGGGGCCACGTGGAGACGGAGGCACAGAGTACAGCGCTGGAGCTGTAGGGACCAGCCCCACAGGGTTGGTGGGTTTCTCCCCGTGTGCAGAGACAAGAGAGCGTAGAAATAAAGACACAAGACAAAGAGATAAAAGAAACGACGGCTGGGCCCCGGGGACCACTACCACCAAGACGCGGAGACCAGTAGTGGCCCCGAATGCCAGGCTGCACTGATACTTATTGGATACAAGACAAAGGGGCAGGATAAGGAGAGTGCGCCATCTCCAGTGATAGATAAGGCCACATGGGTCACGTGTCCACTGGACAGGGGGCCCTTCCCTGCCTGGCAGCCGAGGCAGAGAGAGGAGACAGAGAGAAAGACAGCTTACGCCATTATTTCTGCTTATTAGAGACTTTTAGTACTTTCACTAATTTACTACTGCTATCTAGAAGGCAGAGCCAGGTGTACAGGATGGAACATGAAGGCGGACTAGGAGCGTGACCACTGAAGCACAGCATCACAGGGAGACGGTTAGGCCTCCGGATAACTGCAGGTGAGCCTGACCAATGTCAGGCCCTCCACAAGAGGTGGAGGAGCAGAGTCTTCTCTAAACTCCCCCGGGGAAAGGGAGACTCCCTTTCCCGGTCTGCTGGGTGTTTTTCCTTGACACTTACGCTACTGCTAGACCACGGTCCGTTTGGCAATGGGCATCTTCCCAGACGCTGGCATCACCACTAGACAAAGCGGCCCTCTGGTGGCCCTGTCTGGGCATAACAGAAGGCTTGCATTCTTGTCTTCTGGTCACTCCTCATTATGTACCCTCAGCTCCTATCTCTGTATGGCCTGGTTTTTCCTAGGTTATGATTATAGAGTGAGTATTATTATAATATTGGAATAAAGAGTAATTGCTACCAACTAATGATTATTAATATTCATATATAATCAAATTTAAGACCTACATCTGGTATAACCATTCTTATTTTATATTTTATTATACTAGAACAGCTCGTGTCCTCGGTCTCTTGCCTCGGCACCTGGGTTGTTTGCCACCCACATGGGGCCACAGGCTTGGGGCCACCAGGAGCTGGAAGAGATAGGAAGGATCCTCCCCTGGAGCCTTTAGAGGGAATGCCGCCCTAAAGATTCCTCGATTTCAGACCCTGGCCTCCAGAGTTGGGAGAGTACATTATGCTGTTTCGAGCGCCCTGCTTTGTAGTGCTTTGCCGTGGCAGCCATGAGAGACTAACATGGGGGCCGGTGCTGCCGGGAGGACGTCGGGAATTTCATATTCACGTTTTAGACACAGGACTTCCTGCTAGATTTTAGTAAAGTGACAACATGGCTGTGCGAATAGGTGCAGTGGGAGAAACGGCTATGAATATTCTGGTCAATCACCACTCCCCAAGATACAGGTCCAGCCAGCTGATGGCTGCGCACTGTGGGAACTCGAGGGAAGGACGTGGAGCTTCATCCTTGGGCACTGTCACAGCAGGGATTCCCAACCATGGGACGCGCCACCTTCCCCTTCCCCGCCAGGGGACACGGGTGGTATCTGGAGAGATTCTGGTTGTCTTAACTGCAGGAAGCTATGGCACAGAATGGCCAGAAGCCAGAAGTGCTCAGCCCAGCCCTGGGCATCCAGGGCGCCCCAGTGAGCACTACCCAGCCCAAACTGTCAACAGTGCCAAAGTGGAAAAGCTGCGTTAGAGAAACATGGAGGTGGTGCTACGGGGAATTTAGCATGTGCATGACCTGCTGGCTAGCTTCTGTTTATGTCTATGAATTCACCATCTAACTTCACTGAACTTTAAAATAAAGAAACACTCAAAAAGGGCTAAAACCCAAATGTAAACATCCTCTCCTTTTCTAAAATCTTTCAGCAAGGCCCAGTAAAGATTCAGACACTGTCTCACAAAAAAAAAAAAAAAAAAAAAAGAAAGAAAGAAAAAAAGAAAGAAACCTGCAAAAGATGCCCACCCCTCCGCCCCGCAGCTCAGGTCTGGGGCACAGATCACAATCCTGTCCAAATAACCCCAAGACCACTGTTTCCATCCCTCCTTATCAGGCAGGAGGCCGTGGTTCTGGGAGGTGGACTCAGGTGCCCTGAGCACTTGGTGCAGAGGCGAGAGGAGCCACACAATCCTGCGGAGTGTTTTTAGCACAACATAAACAAGTCTAAAACACTGCGGCTCTATGGCCCCAAAATCAGACATGCCGAAAGCTGCTGAATTCTAGTCCAGGCAACTCCCGCAAGAAGTCCACTCCAGGTAGAAATCTGTAATCACAGAAACAAGGTACACTGGCCTCAGGTAACTATGATGCTGTGATAAATACATATTTGGCCTTGTCCCTGCTTCCCAGCACACCACTCCTAAAACCCTTGACTCTCTGCAGTGGTGAGAGACTTTTGTGTACTCATGAGATGGCCGCAGACCCCTAGATAGCTTCAGGATGAAGACCAAGGTGCAATTAGGGGATTGATCAGAGGCACAGGCCACAACCTGGACTTGCCATCGGCATCCAAAGGGTTGGGGAGCTTCTTGTGGGACTGAGTCCTCACTGTGGGGGGGGGGGGGGTCTGAGGCTCACCCCAGGTGAACAGCATCAGTGTGCAGTTAAATTAGAGGACGCCCAGCTGCTCTCTGCTGCAGAGCTGCGTGCTGGTGGGGAGAAACCCACACACATCTAATGTCAGAAGCGTTGTGTTGGCTGCATGACAGTAGGAAAAACACTTTGGTTTTGTCCTGTATCCTTACAATGAAAAAAATCTCTCTCGTCTGCAACAGCTCAAACATCAGGTCAACTGAAAAATAAGAACATGAGCAACAAAAGAAAAAAACAGACATAAAACTGGACTTCATCAAAACTGAAAAACTTTGTGCATCAAATCAACCAGATGGTCTCAGAGGCCTGCAGCTCCTGTGGCCAGGAGGCTTGGCCAGGCCCTCTCAGCTGTGTCACTGGGGGACACTGGGCTGGATGGTTCTTTCTAAGGCAAGGGCGGGGCTGTCTGTGCACTGCAGGCAGGGCTGTCTGCGCCGTGGGCGGGGCTGCGGGAGACACTGTGGGTGGGGCTGCCTATGCACCCTGGGAGGGGCTGTGGGATATACCATAGGCGGGGTTGTCTGCACTGTGGGCAGGACTGTCTGCACTGTGGGTGGAGCTGTCTGTGCACTGCGGGTGGGCCTGTAGGATACACTGTGGGCGGGACTGCGTGATACACTTTGGGCAGGCCTGTCTGTGCACCGTGGGCAGGGCTATCTGTACTGTGGGTGGGACTGTCTGTGCATTGTGGGCGGGGCTGTCTGTGCACTGTGGGCGGGGCTGTGTGTGCACTGTGGGCAGAGCTGTCTGGCGCTGCGGGTGGGGCTGTAGGATACACTGTGGGCGGGGCTGTGGGATACACTGTGGGTAGAGCTGTCAGTGCACTGTGGGCGGGGCTGTCTGCACCGTGGGCAGGGCTGTGGAATGCACTGTGGCCAGGGCCGTCTGTGCACTGTGGGCGGGGCTGTCTGCACTGTGGACGGGGCTATGGGATGCACTGTGGGGTTCTGGGCAGTGTCCCTGGTCCACTCACCAGATGCCAGAAGCATCCCCCACCCTAGCTATGACAAAAATGACTCCAGACATTCCCAATGCTTCCTGGGGGTAAACACTGCCCCCACTGAGGGCCACCCCAGTGTCCTACCTGCACGATAAAGGGATGCAGCCCATGGCACTGGTCCCCCGGCACGTGTAGCTTAGCAAACACCACCGCGTGAGTGGCTGTCTTGCCCATGTTGCCAACCCAAAACTTGGCAGCTTCGAAATCAGGGGAATGTATGATGAATTCCTGCACAAGGGGAAAAGGTTAGTTATAATTAGCAACTGAAGCACATGCAGAATTGGTGTTTTCCTTTTAGACAGATTCCATTTTCTACGTTCAAAATCTCTGAGGCAAGAGTCGAAACTAATCGCACATTTTAGCTCTTGTATGGCACAGGCAGGCCTATTTTTTAAACAGAGCCTATTCCTGGGCCTTTTGACTTAAAGAACCTTCAGATGCAAAATACTCCGCAGGCGGGCAAATGCTTCCAGGGAGTTTTCATTATCATACAGTCGTCAGTCCCTGACCACGCCCCCTAGGTGGTAACACTGTGGATACACTATGGGCGGGGCTGTGGGATACACTGTGGGTGGAGCTGTCTGTGCACTGTGGGCAGGCCTGTGGGAATGCCGTGCAGTCCACTCAGTCCTTTAGGACCTCTAATTCACAACACACTGCTGCCCTCTTCCTGTCTCTCCCATCCACAGCTCCATGATTGACAGTTATATCCCAAATGCCCTGAGCACAAGGCAGCCGCTCAGAACATCAGAAGGAAGGAATGAACGCATGCGTGAACTAGCAGATGGGCTGTGGCATCACAGCGTTCGGTGTTTGGCTAGAAGGGGTGTAGACAGATCCCCCAGGAACACTGAGGGTGCTGCATGAGTCAGGAGCGAAGAGCACGTGGGAACAGGCAAGAGCTGGGCTGCTGGGGCTGGGCCTGCCCCAGGGGCCTCTGCTGGGAGCCCTGCGAGTAAGGCTGGGAGGGAGGATACGGACCAGCAGCACTGCATAACGTGGCCGGGATCCACAAGGGGACAAAGATGAGTGCCTTCAGGCAGACAGCCCGCAGGTGGCCCACAGAGCTGCCCTGGGCCGCCTCGGGAGACACTGATCCTCCACACGGAGCTTGCCAGTCACTGCTAGGGGCTGTCGGGGGTAAGTTTTGGTTTTGGTTCCAGCCCCTGCAGGGGGGGAGCTACAAAATAATGTGCCGGGGAGGGCTTCCTCCTGTCTAGCCAGTGGGATTTTGTAAACTGAGAGTAGTGAACAATCATCCTATAGATCCTGAAATTTCACTGAGGAGAAGTAGGAGGTGGGGTGGCTGCCAGCCATGCCTTCTGTTCTCTTCTCTCAGGGGACCACCAGCTCTTCGCCTGCCAGGGTAAGGAGGGCTCCCAGTCTCAGCCAGGCCCTCCCCATTCACTCTTCAGCACGCTGCTTCCTGCCCAGTCTTGGAAAGCTGTGCCTCATACACAGCAGGTACCCAGCAATGCCTGCTGTCCAAATAAATGCTCAGCCAGCAGCCCAGCCTGGATCCCGGGCACCCCAACTCTACGGATCTGATGCCACACTCTGACCTCCGCTTAGGGATCAAATGCCAAAAAGAAGGAGGTGGAAATGGGAAGTGGCCCTCTGATGCCCCACCCCAAGGCTACCAGGGTGCTGTCGTCCATCTGCCTGTCAGAAAGGGCCCCACCTCCTGGCACTGCAGGCCACAGGCAAAGAGGACAGCAGGAGGAGAAGCAGCCATGGGGCCAGAAAGACCTGGGTTCAGATAAAGATATCTTATGGCTTAAAAGAAAATTCCCAAGAAAGCCTCATGCCCTACTTTCTCCCAGCCCCACTCTGAGCAGGAGCCTTGGCCCCACACCCAAGGCCCCACAGTGGGGGCACCCTGTGCGAGGACCACCTCTTATCCCTGCTGGGCCAGGGGTCCGCTTGAGTTCACGCCTGGGCTCTTCCATGCAGTATCCCAGGCACAGTCCACACAGCCCAGGCTGTGGAATGAATGGATGGATGAAAGAATGAATGGATGGATGGAAGAATGAATGGATGGATGAGAGATTGAATGGATGGATGGAAGAATGAATGGATGGATGAGAGAATGAATGGATGGATGACAGAATGAATGGATGGATGGAAGAATGAATGGATGGATGGAAGAATGAATGGATGGATGGAAGAATGAATGGATGGATGAAAGAATGAATGGATGGATGAGAGAATGAATGGATGGATGAAAGAATGAATGGATGGATGGAAGAATGAATGGATGGATGAAAGAATGAATGGATGGATGAGAGGATGAATGGATGGATGACCGTTGAGCACATCCGCAGGTGCAGAGCTTCACTTCCTGCCACACAACAGTCCTCCCTGACCACTGCCAACGGGGGAGGGTGGAAGGTGGGTGAGGAAAGACTGGCAGGGAGACCTAGGCCTCAGGGACAAGTGGAGGCCAAGGAGAGTGACGTGGCGGCAGGGAGGCAGGGCCAGGGAACAGAGCAGAGCAGGTGGGGACCTTCCCCATCCTCCCTCCCTGCCCTGTGCCCCTCCACAGCACTGACGGCCCCAGGGCATCCATCTGTGGCCCATCTCCCTCCACCCCTGCGCCCCTCCACAGCACTGACAGCCCCAGGGCATCCATCTGTGGCCCGTCTCACTGCACCACTCTGGAAACTCCCAGGCAGCGGCCACAATGCAGGTACCAGAGAGGTCAAGAGGATGGTAAGGGCCCAAGGAGTCAGACTGCGGTGGCGGAAATGGACAAGGCAGGCTCTTCGCAGAGGGACAGCCACGAAGGGCAGAGGGCAGGGAGCATGTTGTCTCCACGGGGCCCACTGTAGAAACCATGGGCCATGTGAACGGTTTATGAATCCACTACGAATAGGCAGCCAGGTAAACAAGGCAATAAATTTTACAGAATGAGGGCTTCTTCACTGCACTCAAATGACACACAAATCCAAACCACGATCAATTTCCCATAAAGTTCATGGTGGGCACAGGCTTTGTCCTCCAACGCCTGATCTCCTGAGCCCCACTTTTCAGTGTGATGAATCTCGGTGGGTATTTCTACATATGTGTATGTGGACAGGCCTCTTGCTTTAAGGTTTTTCCTTATTCTTGGCAACGGCATTTGCACTCATGACGTCTCATATGCTCCAAACCCAGGGACCCAGGGGAAGGTAATACCTACCTCAGTGGCAGGATCGTAGTGGGCAGTCGTGCGAATGGCCTTGGTATTACTGCCGTGGCTTAATTCGGTCAGAGCAAAACATCCAAAAATCTAAACGTCAAAGCACAAAATGATGGAAAGCAAGAAAACTTCTTTGTGCACATTCCCAGAAGGACCTCGCTGACATCTTTCCTTTAAAGATGAAACCACATATCAAAGCCCCAAATTTCCATCTACCCAACTAGTGACTTGACTGAGTCATGCTGCCACACTCAGCTGGCAACCACAGCAGCCTAAACCAAGCTGACCGCAGCTGCTCCAAGTCAGTAAGGTGGCAGGAACTGCTCATCAGGAAAAGACAGTGGAAGGCCTCGGCGACAATTCACCTGGTGCTAGGAAGTAAATGTGCCTGTGTTTGCTAAAGAACAGTGCTAGCTATTTGGTGAGAAGCCTGAGAACACTAGGAAACAAGAAGAGCATAAGCCCCCTGGGCACCCCCTTCTATAATCTTCTCTTTTCACAAATCTCTACAGAGACCAAGCAAGAGAACCAGGCTCACAATTCACCATGAACCAGAACTTACCTCCATCCTGAAGATCTTTTGAATATATGTGAGATGTCTTTCAGAACCGGAACTATAAACTGCTGATCCAAAAACCTGAAAGTATAACATCGTCCTATCAACAGGGGGCAGGTAAGAAGAGTACCGCTCCTCCGGAACATCACGACACACAACGGCACTCTAACACCACGCCCACGCTGCTTCACCGCCACACTGCACTTCCCCGAGGTGGAGAACAAGCGCTGAGAGGTTAGCCAGCAGCCCGGTTGCCCCAGGCCAGGGTCTCCCGACACACAGCTGCCCCGGGTCCCTGAGTTCATGTGAGTGGTAAGACCTACATCTCTGTACCGAGCAGCTTGTATAAGGCACACAGAAATCACCTGGGACTTAAGATGCCTGCAAGGAGTCCTGGGGGTCTGAGGACAGCAGGGAGAGCTGTACGGAGAGCAGAGCCCACCAGCCCATCAAACAATGGAGGCAAGGTTAAGGGCAAAGCCATTTTGCCCAAGCTCAGCTCTGCTGATGTGTTACAAAGGAAGGAAAAACACAGGTTTCTCCCTTTGGCCTACTTTTTTTTGTTGCTTTTTTTTTTTTAATCATTTGTCTCTTTTTTTGTATGAGGTAAAAAAAAAAAAAAAGTCCCAACAGCTCCTCTTCTGATGGGACTTGAAGCTTCACCACATTGTATTTTATTCAAGGACTTATGTGTGTAAATTTGCAAATACATGATGGTAGATGGGCTTGAAAATAAAAGAACGAAAAGGGGGACTGAAATTTGTTTTAAAACATTAAAAAAGATAATTTTTAAAAGATGCAAATATAGCTGGAAAACCTGGAGTTTCTCTGCCTCCTGGTTGGCCCTGCGACAGGCATGCCTCAAGGCTCAGTGCAGGGTGAAAGCCGTTTCCCTCTCCCCTAGGCCGTATGCTCACCAAGCTGTGGAGGAGGTATTTGGCAGCCAGAGAAGAGTCATACATCCCCAGGCACTGAATCAAGGCGGGGACCTTCAGAGGGCTCTTGAACATGTCTTCAACACTGAGGAAGTCATACTCGAAGATCCGCTTGCATCGAAGGAAGTTCAGCTCGCGATACTTCTCCAAGGACAGATCGGCTCCAGGCGAACGGGCAAAAAGAGGGTCGTTCTCAAGAGCTGAGAAGATGGTTTTCTGGAAACGCAGGAGATGGGGAAGGCTTATTTGGAGTAAAAGATGGACTCTCCATGTGCCCTTATATAGTTTACCTCCAGGCCACAGGCTTCATGGGACACAGTCTGACCCAGAGACACCCAGACAGAGATATGACTATCATTCCCAATGGACTAGAGGGCTGGAGGCTTAAGAAACATCAACAATCCGTGTTCATTTCCAGACTCCTCATCAATTCCCTGAGGCCTGTCCTGGGGTGCAGAGAGGAGAGAGGCCTCGCCCGGCAGAGGAGCAGCTGTAAGAGCCAGAAATCCCATTCTGCTAACGAACTAAGACCCCACTGGGAAGAAAGAAGCTGCGCGCGAGCGCACACCTCACCTTAAAGCGGAGCATGTCCTCCCCTTCCGTGAACAGCGCCAGCTCCTTCCAGCTGAAGGACGCTCTTGCTCGGTAGGTGTCGAGGGGCCCCCTGGGGAATTCTGGGAGCAGAGCTGTGTCGCCTCCTTCCACAGTGGACGCCATCGCGTGATGAGAGCCTGCACAAAACATGCAACCTGAATCCATGCTCTCCCATCTATGGGTTCAAACCACCCCCACCAACAGGAGAGCCCGCAACACCTTACAAATCAGAGAAAAGCAAACTCGAAATCCAAAAGGATGGCAAAAGAGAATCACTCTGTGAATGGCTAGCATCATTCTCCCCAAAGAAAAGGCGAGAAGAATTCCCTCGTCCACTCCTGAACACAGATGCCAAGGACACAGAAGAGAGCCAGGCACAGCCTGGGGGTCAGCAGGCACACAGTGCAGAGGGTTCGTCGGAGGTCTGGTTTTCTGTCGCACAGCCTTGCCTGAGAGCACTCTGACCTCTTGGGAGCACCCTAGACATCCAGACCCATCCCCAAGGCTCACTAAATCCAGGGTCAGGAAACATTCCCTCTGGAATCCAGCCAGTGCCAGCCGGTCCACTCTGGCCACACACAATGGTACCTCACGTCCCCACCACCGCCAGTCCACCTGGACACAGGGCCTCCAGCACAGAACCTCTGTTCACAGGCTTCTGCACTGGCTTCTCCTCGACATATAGACATCTGGCTTCCTGCCAACACAGCAGGCCTCCCAAAACTCAGCTATCTTGACCAAATAACCATTCTGGAATTTTCTGGAGAGACTGGGTCCTTTTCCAAGTGGCTTGGCTGATGAAGGCATTGAGGGGAATGGCTGGTGAACCCAAGTCTGCGGCAGGAATCCTGCCTTCTATAGTCTTATCTTATTTCGCCCTCCCAACAGCTGTGAGCCATGTACTACTGCCCCCCCCCTCCGAAAGACAGAGAAATGGAAGCTCAGAGAGGCTGTGTTTCCCAAACCCCCTCCGCTGAGAAGTGGGGAGAAGGGCTCCAAGCCCAGCAACGTCTAACCTCAGAGTCATGCCTTTCAAGTACCACCTTAAGACACTGGAAAAGAAACACAAAGTAAACTTAAATTATTTCCTTCCTTCTTAAAACAGAAGGAAGAAAATAATAAAAGACAGAGCAACTGTGAATGGAATAGAGAACAGAAAAATAGAGAAAAATCAATAAACGATCAAGTTGGTTCCTTGCAAAAACTGACACGATTGGCAAACTTTCAGCTAGACTGGCCAAATAAAAAGGAGAAAACACAAATTCCTCATCAGGAATCAAAAACAGGACATCACCACTGTCCCTAAAGAAATAAAAAGGATTGTAAGGGAATATTGTGAACCACAGTATGCCAACAAATGACATGAAGTGGTCATATTCCTAGGAAGACATAGCTAACAAAACTGCCTTATGAAAAACTGAAAATCTAAACAGATCTATAATGACTGAAGAGATTGAATTAGCGATCAATAAACTGTTCACGAAGAAAAACCAGGGGTTCAATTGTGAATTCTGCCAAACATTTAAAGAAGATGATCAATTATTCAAGTTCTTCCCAAACACAGAATAGAAGAGAATACTTCCCAACTCATTCTATGAGGCCAGTATTACTTTGACACCAAAACCAGACAAAGACATCACAAGAAAACTAGAGATAAACATCTCTTGTGATACAGATGCAAAAATCCTGAATGAAATTTTGTAAACTGAATCCAGCAACATATAAAAAAGATTATATGTGCCAGGCATGGTGGCACATGGCTGTAATCCCAGCTACTCGGGAGGCTGAGGCAGGAGAATCGCTTGAACCTGGGAGACAGAAGTTGCAGTGAACCAAGATTGCACCACTGCATTCCAGCCTGGGTGACAGAGAGAGACTCCATCTCAAAAAAAAAAAAAAAGAATCTTAAGACTCAATAAAAAGACAAATAACCAATTAAAAAATGGGCAAAGGGTTCAAATAGACATTTCTCCAAAGACAGACAAATGGCCAAAAAATACAGGAAAGGCCACGCATGCTCACACCTGTAATCCCAACACTTTGGGAGGCCGAGATGGGCGGATCACCTGAGGTCAGTAGTTTGAGACCAGCCTGGCCAACACGGTGAAACCCCATCTCTACTGAAAATACAAAAATTAGCCGGGCATGGTATGCTTGATCATTGAAGGCCAGGAGGTTAACTGTCTCCTGAACACTGGCACGGCCTTCTCAGTCTTACTCTCCGGTCGTGGACAACTGTCCTCCAGATCTGTCACTACCCAAGGGGTCCTAGGACAAACAGTCACTAGATACTTCTCCTAGCCACTAAGTTGTGACTGGGGAACTTCACTCTTCTCACATGCCTTTCTAATTATGCCTGAAACCCCCACACCCTTGTTAGGGAGACATATTCTAGCAAAAGCAGGGGCCATTATATACCTGAACATAGGAGAAGGAACACAGTTTGTTGTCCCCTACTTGAGGAAGGAATTAATCCTGAAGTCTGGGCAACAGAAGGACAATATGGATGAGCGAAGAATGCCCGCCCGTTCAAGTTAAACTAAAGGATTCCGCCTCCTTTCCCTACCAAAGGCAGTACCCTCTTAGACCCGAGGCCCAACAAGGACTCCAAAAGATTGCTAAGGACCTAAAAGCCCAAGACCTAGTGAAAGCATGCGATAGCCCCTGCAATCCTCCAATTTTAGGAGTACAGAAACCCAACGGACAGTGGAGGTTGGTGCAAGATCTCAGGATTATCAATGAGGCCGTTGTCCCTCTATACCCAGCTGTACCTAACCCTTATACTCTGCTTTCTCAAATACCAGAGGAAGCAGAGTGGTTTACAGTCCCGGACCTTAAGGATGCCTTTTACTGCATCCCTATATATCCTGACTCTCAATTCTTGCTCACCTTTGAAGATGCTTTGAATCTAATGTCTCAAGACACCTGGGCTGTTTTACCCCAAGGGTTCATGGACAGCCCCCATCTATTTGGCCAGGCATTAGCCCAAGACTTGAGCCAGTTCTCATACTTGGGCACTCTTGTCCTTCGGTATGCGGATGATTTACTTTTAGCCGCCCATTCAGAAACCTTGTGCCATCAAGGCACCCAAGTGCTCTTAAACTTCATCGCCACCTGTGGCTACAAGGTTTCCAGACCAAAGGCTCAGCTCTGCTTATAGCAGGTTAAATACATAGGGCTAAAATTATCCAAAGGCACCACGGCCCTCAGTGAGGAACGCATCCAGCCTATACCGGCTTATCCTCATCCCAAAACCCTGAAGCAATTAAGAGGGTTCCTTGGCATAACAGGCTTCTGCCGAATATGGATTCCCAGGTACAGTGAAATAGCCAGGCCATTATACACACTAATTAAGGAAACTCAGAAAGCCAATATCCATTTAGTAGAATGGACACCTGAAGCAGAAGTGGCTTTCCAGGCCCTAACCCAAGCCCCAGTGTTAAGCTTGTCAAAGGGGCAAGACTTTTCCTTATATGTCACAGAAAAAACAGGAATAGCTCTAGGAGCCCTGACACAGGTCCGAGGGATCAGGTTGCAACCCGTGGCATACCTGAGTAAGGAAACTGATGTAGTGGCGAAGGGTTGGCCTCATTGTTTACGGCAGCGTTCATGGCAGCAGTAGCAGTCTTAATATCTGAAGCAGTTAAAATGATACAGGGAAGAGATCTGATTGTGTGGACGTCTCATGATGTGAACGGCATACTCACTGCTAAAGGAGACTTACGGCTGTCAGACAACCATTTGCTTAAATATCAGGCTCTATTACTTGAAAGGCCAGTGCTGCGACTGCACACTCGTGCAACTCTTAACCCAGCCACATTTCTTCCAGACAATGAAGAAAAGATAGAACATAACTGTCAACAGGTGATTGCTCAAACCTACGCCGCTCAAGGGGACCTTCTAGAGGTTCCCTTGACTGATCCCGACCTCAACTTGTATACTGACGGAAGTTCCTTTGTAGAAAAAGGACTTCGAAAAGTGGGGTATGCAGTGGTCAGTGATAATGGAATACTTGAAAGTAATCCCCTCACTCCAGGAACTAGCACTCAGCTGGCAGAACTAATAGCCCTCACTCGGGCACTAGAATTAGGAGAAGGAAAAAGGGTAAATATATATACAGACTCTAAGAATGCTTACCTAGTCCTCCATGCCCGCGCAGCAATATGGAGAGAAAGGAAATTCCTAACTTCAGAGGGAACACCTATCCAACATCAGGAAGCCATTAGGAGATTATTATTGGCTGTACAGAAACCTAAAGAGGTGGCAGTCTTACACTGCCAGGGTCATCAGAAAGGAAAGGAAAGGGAAATAGAAGGGAACCATGAAACATACACTGAAGCCAAAAGAGCCGCAAGGTGGGACCCTCCATTAGAAATGCTTATAGAAGGACCCCTAGTATGGGGTAATCCCCTCTAGGAAACCAAGCCCCAGTACTCAGAAGAAATAGAATGGGGAACCTCACGTGACATAGTTTCCTCCCCTCAGGATGGCTAGCCACCAAAGAAGGAAAAATACTTTTGCCTGCAGCTAACCAATTGAAATTACTTAAAACCCTTCACCAGACCTTTCACTTAGGCATTGATAGCACCTATCAGATGGCCAAATCATTATTAACTGACCAGGCCTTTTCAAAACTATCAAGCAGATAGGGCCTATGAAGTGTGGCAAAGAAATAATTCCCTGCCTTATGGCCAAGCTCCTTCAGGAGAACAAGGAACAGGCCATTACTCAGGATAAGACTGGCAACTAGATTTTACCCACATGCCCAAATCTCAGGGATTTCAGTATCTACTAGTCTGGGTAGATACTTTCACTGGTTGGGAGGAGGCCTTCCCTTGTAGGACAGAAAAGGCCAAAGAGGTAATAAAGCCACTAATTCATGAAATGATTCCCAGATTCGGACTTCCCCGAGACTTACAGAGTGACAATGGCCCCGCTTTCAAGGCTGCCGTAACCCAGGGAGTATGGCAGATGTTAGGCATACAGTATCACTTACACTGCGCCTGGAGGCCACGATCCTCAGGGAAGGTGGAGAAAATGAATGAAACACTCAAACAACATCTAAAAAAGCTAACCCAGGAAACCCACCTCGCACGGCCTGCTCTGCTGCCTACAGCCTTATTAAGAATCCGAAACTCCCCCCAAAAAGCAGGACTTAGCCCATATAAAATGCTGTATGGACAGCCCTTCCTAACCAATGACCTTATGCTTGACCAAGAGACGGCCAACTTAGTTGCAGACATCGCCTTCTTAGCCAAATATCAACAAGTTCTTAAAACATTACAGGGAACCTGTACCCGAGAGGAGGGAAAGGAATTCCACCCTGGTAACATGGTATTAGTCAAGTCCCTTCCCTCTAAGTCCCCACCCCTAGATACATCCTGGGAAGGACCCTACCCAGTCATTTTATCTACCCTGACTGCAGTTAAAGTGTCTGGAGTGGAGTCTTGGACACATCAAACCCTGGACACTGCCAAAGGAACCCAAAAATCCAGGAGACAACACTAGCTATTCCTGTGAACCTCCAGAGGATCTGCACCTGCTCTTCAAGTGACAACTGTGAGGAAAGTAACTGGAATCGTAGATCTCCATGGCCCCCCGTCATATTTTTCTCTTTACTGTTGTCTTACCCCCCTTTCACTATCACCACACCCCCTCCATGCCACTATACTACCAGTAGCTCCCCTTACCAAGAGCTTCTATGGATAATGCGGCTTCCCGGAAATATTGATGCCCCATTGTATAGGAGTTTTTCTAAAGGAAACCCCACTTTCACCGTCCACACCCATATGCCCCTGCACTTCGGGCCATACATTTCAATCCCTGTATCTTTAACCTCCTTGTTAAGTTTGTCTCTTCCAGAATCAAAGCTGTAAAACTACAAATGTTCTTCAAATGGAGCCCCAGATGCAGTCCATGACTAAGATCTACCATGGACCCCTGGACTGGTCTGCAAGCCCATGCTCTGATGTTGATGACATCAAAGGCACCCCTCCCGAGGAAATCTCAACTGCACGACCCCTACTACACCCCAATTCAGCAGGAAGCAGTTAGAGTAGAGCTGTCGTCGGCCAACCTCCCCAACAGCACTTGGGTTTTCCTGTTGAGAGGGGGGACTAACAGACAGGACTAGCTGGACTTCCTAGGCTGACTAAGAATTCCTAAGCCTAGCTGGGGAAGGTGACCACACCCACCTTTAAACATTGGGCTTGTAACTCAGCTCACACCAGACCAATCAGGTAGTAAAGAGAGCTCACTAAAATACCAATGAGGCTAAAAACAGGTGGTAAATAAATAATCAGATCATCTGTCGCCTGAGAGCACAAGGAGGAGGGACAATGATCAGGATATAAACCCAGGCATTCAAGCCGAATCAGGCAACCCTCTTTGGGTCCCCTCCCATTGTAGGGGAGCTCTGTTTTCACTATATTAAATCTCGCAACTGCACACTCTTCTGGTCCATGTTTGTTCCAGCTCGAGCTGAGCTTTCGCTTGCCGTCCACCACTGCTGATCGCCACTGTTGTAGACTCCCCGCTGACTTCCACCCCTCCAGACCCAGCAAGGTGTCCGCTGCACTTCTGATCTAGTGAGGCACCCGTTGCCACTCCCAGGCTAGAGGCTCGCCATTGTTCCTGCGCAGCTAAGTGCCTGGGTTCATCCTAATCAAGGTGAACACTAGTAGCTGGGTTCCACAGTTCTCTTCCGTGACCCACAGCTTCTAATAGAGCTATAACACTAACTGCATGGCCCAAGGTTCCATTCCTTGGAATCCACGAGGCCAAGAACCCCAGGTCAGAGAGCAAGAGGGTTGCTGCCATCTTGGGAGCGGCTCGCCACCACCCTGGGAGCTCTGGCAGCAAAGATCAGCCAGTGTCTAGACAAGGTCTACTGTCTGGGCTGCTGCATTCCAAATATGGTGACACCTGGCTAGTGCCCAGGGTCAACTGTCTAGGCTGCTGCATTCCAAATACGGTGATGCCTGCCTAGTGCCAGGGTCTACTGTCTGGGGCTACTGTCATCCAAATACAGTGACGCCTGCCTAGGGCCCAGGGTCTACTGTCTGGGGATACTGTCATCCAAATACGGTGACGCCTGCCTAGTGCCCAGGGTCTACCGTCTAGGCTGCTGTCATTCACATGAGAGGCTTGGAGCAGTTTCTGGCATGGAAGTGGGGCTTCAAGATCACTATTCTGGCAACAGCCGCCTCCAGTCTTCTCTGCGATGTGGATCACTTCCCTTTCGTGAACAGCTGCCCAGTTCAATGTGCAAAGTCCTCCGAACGCCCAGCACGTGGGCCACCGGCCCTCCCGGCCCCTGCTCTGGGTAACCCTGGCCCCCCCGCCCGCGAATCCGCACAGCCCCCACACCCCCCGGCCTGGCACGTGCTGTGCCCCCGCTCCGCCCCGCCGCGTCCGCGCCCCTGGAGCTAACGCAGCCTCCACCTTCGGGCTCGCCAGTCCCCGCTGCTCTGCACCGTCCAACTCACGCAGCAGGCGCTCAGGGGATGCCTGTCGGCCCGCGACCGACTCGGAGGACTAGGACTAGCGGCCCGCACAGCGCAGCTGTCTCCTGCCTGGCCCCACTGCTCTACCGCAACGCCTCTCGGCCTCCGTCCGTCCCATGGGCGGGGCCGGAGCCGCGGGCGCCCTGACATCATCGAGCCGCGCCACCCTTGTCGCCCGGGAAACGCGGACGCCGCTGCCACCCGTGCAAGGCTGGGAGCTAGGAAGCTTCGCCAGGCGCTCCCGGGCACTCTTGGCTTCTCCGCCTTTAGGCGAGGCCTGGTTGACCGACTCTGGCGAGTCGCTGCCCTCTCGGAGCGCCGTAGCTCTGAGATGCAGTTCACACCGCGGCCCTTCCTGGGGCCCACTCCAAGGCTACTGGATCAGGACCCCCAGTCTGGGGCCGGGCATTTTCAAATTAATCAACAGGCTCTACGTGGTGGCTCATGCCTGTAACCCCAGCGCTTTCGGAGGCCGAGGCAGGAGGATCGCTTGAGGCCAGGAGTTTGAGACCAGCCTGGGCAACATAGCAAGACCCGGCATGCCCAAGAGCTTGCTAAAGTTTGAGAACCGTGGTTCTACGGAGTTTCTCAGAGAGCCCCTAGTGGAAGTGGGCCGTCATTGACCAGAGCAGCAACCAGCTCAATCACCCACCCTTTACTTGTTTTTCTTTGTCTCACACTTTCCACTTCCTCACTCGTGCACTCTGAGATCAGCTCCATATTCAATTACCTGCACCCAAATCCTCGTCTCAAGGTCTGTTTGGGGAGATCCAAACAAAGACACACACACCTCTTATGAAATTTACAGAGACAGCGTTGTACCTGAGCGAGTTAGAGAAAACGCCACACTTTGAGACGAATTAAGAGTCTGTTTATTTAGCCGGCGGCCAAGAGACGGCTCTTAAAGTTCTCTCGGCTCCGAAGAAGGGGCTAGATTTTCTTTTATACTTTGGTTTAGAAAGGGGAGGGGAGTCTAGTTAAAACAATTTTACAGAAATGGGCAAAAAAGTTAAAAGGATAAATGGTTACAAGAAAGTAGACAGTTCCAGGTGCAGGGGCTTTAAGATTATTACAAGGTGATAGATGCGGGGCTTTGGGCGTTATCAATCAGATGAATTCCTGGGAATTGGGGATATTGCTCGCCACGGTGAGAGGTGACAGCTTGCTGGCAGTCCTCACAGCCCTCACTCGCTCTGGGCGCCTCCTCTGCCTGGGCTCCCACTTCAGCGGCACTTGAGGAGCCCTGCAGCCCACCGCTGCACTGTGGGGGCCCCTTTCCGGGCTGGCCAAGGCCAGAGCCGGCTCCCTCAGCTTGCAGGGAGGTGTGGAGGGAGAGGCGTGAGCGGGAACCGGGGCTACGCGCGGCGCTTGTGGGCCAGCTGGAGTTCCGGGTGGGCGTGGGCTTGATGGGCCCCGCACTCGGAGCAGCCGGTCAGCCCTGCCGGCCCGGGCAATGAGGGGCTTAGCACCCATGCCAGCAGCTGCAGAGGGTGTACTGGGTCCCCCAGCAGTGCCAGCCCACCGGCGCTGTGCTCGATTTCTCCCCGGGGCCTTAGCTGCCTTCCCGCGGGGCAGGCCTCCGGACTGCGGCCCGCCATGCCTGAGCCTTCCCCCACCTCCGTGGGCTCCTGTGCAGCCCGAGCCTCCCCGACGAGTGCTGCCCCCTGCTCCATGACGCCCAGTCCCATCGATCACCCAAGGGCTGAGGAGTGCGAGTGCATGGCACGGGACTGGCAGGCAGCTCCATCTGCAGCCCTGGTGTGGGATCCACTGGGTGAAGCCAGCGGGCTCCTGAGTCTGGTGGGGCCTTGGAGAACCTTTATGTCTAGCTCAGGGTTTGTGAATACACCAATCAACACTCTGTATCTAGCGGGGACATGGAGAACCTTTCTGTCTAGCTCAGGGATTGTAAATACACCAATCAGCACCCTGTGTCTAGCTCAGGGTTTGTGAATGCACCAATTGACACTCTGTATCTAGCTACCCTGGTGGGGCCTTGGAGAACCTTTATGTCTAGCTCAGGGATTGTAAATACACCAATCAGCACTCTGTATCTAGTTCAAGGTTTGTAAACACACCAATCAGCACCCTGTGTCTTGCTCAGGGTTTGTGAATGCACCAGTCGACACTCTGTATCTAGCTACTCTGGGGAGTGGGACTTTGTCACCTCTGTATCTAGCTACTCTGGTGGGGATGTGGAGAACCTTTGTGTCTAGCTCAGGGATTGTAAACGCACCAATCGGCACCCTGTCAAAACGGACCACTCGGCTCTACCAGTCAGCAGGATGTGGGTGGGGCCTGATAAGAGAATAAAAGCAGGCTGCCCGCGCCAGCAGTGGCAACCCGCTCGGGTCCTCTTCCACACCGTGGCAGCTTTGTTCTTTTGCTCTTTGTAATAAGTCTTGCTCACTGCCCACTGTTTGGGTCCACACTGCTTTTTATGAGCTGTAACACTCACAGCGAAGGTCTGCAGCTTCACTCCTGAGCCAGCGAGACCACGAACCCACCAGAAGGAAGAAACTCTGAGCACATCCGAACATCAGAAGGAATGAACAACTCCAGACGGGCCACCTTAAGAGCTGTAACACTCACTGCCAGGGTCCGCGGCTTCATTCTTAAAGTCAGTGAGACCAAGAACCCACCAATTCTGGACACAACAGTATCTTATCAGTTAATTGCATTCTTGGATGCGCTGGGAGTCAGCTTGCACAAGTTAAGTCCTTGGGGAAGGGGTTGCCAGTGAAAGAGCCAAGATGGAGTCTGTCTGGCTCTGTTAGCTAAGGGAGAGTCGATTCAGGTGGAAACAAGGCTAGGTGATTAAAGGAAAAGGGAGAGTCTAAAAACAGGGTTAGTAAAAACAAGGTTGGGCATTACAACAATCAGCTAGACTTAGCAATACGCCATGTAAAGAACAAGGAAGAGCCAGGCATTGAGCGTCATGGTTCTCTCATCTGCAGTCCCAACTACTCGTGAGGCTGAGGCAGGAGAATCACTTGAGCCCAGGAGTTTGAGTCTAGCCTGGGCAACATAGACTCTGTGTTTAAAAAAAAAAAAAAAGTGAAAAAAGCACAACAAGGAAAAATAAATACAAAGGTTTGCATTTATAGGGAACTAAAAGATGGGCAGTGCAGCTCAGTTATGGGGAGGAGAAAGATAAGTACAATTTTAAATGTGTGTCAAGTTTAAGATGTTGGTAGGACATCTGGGTGGGGATACTCAGGTCATGTTTGGAAATTCTGTCTACTGTTCTACTCTGAAATACCTTCTCCTTGATTCCATGGCAGCGTTTTTCTTCACAGTTATTACTCTTATTTAAAACACATATAATTGTGGGTATCAGTGGGAGCATCCAATTGCAAAAGCAGAAGGAAGGGACTGAACGATCATTTCAGGCCTGGAAGTTACCCTGCTAGGCAGTCAGAAGTGATCCTTAGTCTAGACCAGCCTTCCCAGCCAGGGGTCTATTGTGTTGTTGCAGAGGTCCCTGAATCCCCAGGAGCAACCAGGATTGCCTAAAGACAAAGCAATCGTGGTCTAATAAAAAATACACGCCACTGTTTTTCAAATGTTTGGAGATCCTGTTGAGAGTAACAAAATAACCATTTATTGCAGAACTCGCACCTCCTTTAGGTCACAATTTCTGCCAAAATTACAACTACTAATAAATTGGGTTCACATGTGTTACTGACATTAGAAAAACATATTTCGGCTGGGTGTGGTGGCTCACACCTATAATCCTAGCACTGTGGGAGGCTGAGGTGGGCAGATCACTTGAAGTCAGGAGTTTGAGACCAGCCTGGCCAACATGGCAAAACCCCATCTCTACTAAAAATACAAAAATTAGCTGGGCATGGTGGCGGGTGCCTGTAATCCCAGCTACTTGGGAGGCTGAAGCAAGAGAATTGCTTGAACCCAGGAGGTGGAGGTTGCAGTGAGCCAAGATAGCGCCATTGCACTCCAGCCTGGGTGACAAGAGTGAAACTCCATCTCAAAAAATAAAAATGAAAATATCTTCCCACTGGGAAATGATTTGGGTCCATTGCAGGAGTGAGAGGGAGAGGGAAGCCATTTCTAGGTAGACACTGGAAGGCAGGCTAAAGGGGAAGAGCTCAGGGCATCTGGTGGCCAGTACAGGTAAGAGACAAGGGCCTGAGATAAGGCCATCTTGGTGGAGCTGGAGGGTGGAGAGGGAGCTGAGTGGCTTTTTATTGTTGGTTCTATTTAAGTTAGGGCATCATCACAAAATGACATGGAGAAAACAAAGCACAGGTTTCCAGCCTTGGCCAGGTCCTCAGGCTCCCCTCCCTTGTCTGCCTGTCCCTTTTCGCCCTCCTCTTTTCACACTTGTCTGCCTCTACCCTCTGGCTTGTCAGAGCTGGCCTGTAGCAAGTTTTGGCCCCCTGACTTCACTCTCTCCATTTAGTTTCCCGGATTGGCATCTGCAGGTGAGACTGTAGTTCTCAGCTTTGACCGTGACTTCACCTCGGGACCACCTTCTGGTGTTTGCCTGCTCACGCTGTAGCACTCTCCATCCACCGTGCTCCCCTTCTGGGCCTGAGGACACTGCTGACCTGCATCTGACAGGGAACACGGGCGTCTCTGTGAGTCACGGTGGTGGGGAGGTAGGAAGAGAGGAAGGGGTCGTGCTACGCTCAGTTGTATTGTTGGGACCTGGGTGGATGGAGCTGCCACTGGGACTGGCACCAAGGGAGCAACTTTGGGGGAAAAAAAGGGAGTTTGGCTTTATACATGTTTGTTAGCTATTTGTGGGTGAAACCACCAGGAGCTGCACGTGGACCCCTAGTGTGAACAGTAGGGTTGGGGTGTCATCGGTAACTCAGTGGACAATGACCCATGGGAGCACTGCCATAGGGCTTCACCCACCCCCTTTCTTGTTTATCTTGACTTCTGTCCCACTTCTGCTCCCTTCGGCACACCCATTCCCTGCTCAGTTTTAGACCTGGGTGCTATTGACTGTCATTGGCCATTGCGGTTATTTGCACACATTGTTAAAGCTAAAGTTGCCTCCCACCCTCCGGTCATTTGTCTCCCTCTATCCCTTCTGTCTTTCCCACCACCACCTCCCTGGCTGGTTCCGCATTCCCGGAAGAGTGGCTGGAAGAAGTCACCAGGTCCTTGGGAAGGGAATGGGTTCTGATGATTCGGCACCAAGAATGATCCGTCACAGCTCGGCCACAGTCGTCACCACCACCCAGCAGCCACCTCATTTCCCCTAGTCACATCACATTAAGTGGTAGGCAGCTCAGAATGGTGTTGGGAAAGAGCTGTGGAACATAAATGTGGTTTTGTATAAGATGCACATACAAATGGCTGTCCCTATGGCAAATGTTACCGCCATGAGCCAATGAATTTTTTGTTTTTTTTGAGACGGAGTCTCGCTCTGTCGCCCAGGCTGGAGTGCAGTGGCGCAATCTCGGCTCACTGCAAGCTCCGCCTCCCGGGTTCATGCCATTCTCCTGCCTCAGCCTCCCAAGTAGCTGGGACTACAGGCGCCTGCCACCACGCCCGGCTAATTTTTTGCATTTTTAGTAGAGACGGTTTTTCACCATGTTAACCAGGATAGTCTCGATCTCCTGACCTCGTGATCCACCCACCTCGGCCTCCCAAAGTGCTGGGATTACAGGCGTGAGCCACCGCGCCCAGCCTGAATTTTTTTTTTTTAATTATAAACCCAACATATTGAATTTAATGGGTTTCTATGCTGTTAAGGTCTTGGCATCAGATGAGTTTCTGGCTGAGGCCCTGGAAGGTAATGGGGGCTGCTGTGAAGTGGCTGGAGCCATCATTCTGATCAGCACAACAGGGCTGCCACTCAGGGCACTCAGAGCAGCCAAGGCCGGAGCCTCCACTGCTGCTTCTTGAGTTCCACCCAGCTTTCAGCACTTAGACGCTGACGACTCAGAATGGAGGGGCTTTAGGGTCCCAGGTGAGTGTCTCGAGTGCTGCATTGTTCAACAGTAGGCCCTAGCCTCATGTGGCTACTTAAATGTGCAGTAGTTAAATAAATTCAATTTCCCATAAATCTAATATAAATCAGTTCCCTAGTTGCACTAGCTGCACTCAAGTGCGGGTCAGTAGCCAAAAGTAACTACTGTATTGGACAGTGCAGACATAGAACATTGCCATTATCACAGAAAGTCCTATAGGACAGTGCTATGTAGACACTATTTCCAGCCCCAGGCAGTGGGTCAGATCCTTGACCTAAGCCTGGATATCTCCAGCTTTCTCCCTGCTCCCTGTACCCAGCAGCCTCTGGCTGGGGCCTGCTTCCCCACAGGGAAACAGTCTGAGATAGTTCTGCCATCTGTACCATTCTCCTGACATACTCCCTAATTTCAGTGACTGTTTCATTCAGCAGTTATTCACTATGAGGTCATACTGGGTTAGGGTTGGCCCTAATCCAATATGAATGTTGCCCTTATTAGAAGAAGAAAAGAGATTCGGAGAAACAAGAACACCACGTAACCGCGGAGGCAGAGATTGAAGTGCTGGAGGCACAGGTCAAGGAATGCCAATGATTGCTGGCAACCACCACAAACTAGGAGAGATGAATGGATTCTCAGAGCCTTTAGAACTATGAGAGAATAAATGTTGTTTTAAGCCACCAAACTTATGGTAATTTGTTATGGAAGCCCTGAAAAATTAAGATAGCATACAAATCAATTGCTGTATGTGATCAAACACTGAATGGGCTAGGGTGAGCCGGTGTGTCTGGGAGGATATGTCTCATTTGCCTTTTACTTAATTCTACCAACATTTGGTCTGTGCTTTTCTCTCTAATAAATCACACGATTTGAATTAGTTTTCACTTCTCTTACTCCGACAGAGATCTTTAGGGAATGGCAAAATCCCAATGGAGGGATTAATGTACAAAAATAATTAAGAATATTGGAGGTTTTTGGATTTTACTAGAGCTTCTGCAGACCAGCTGCTGATGACGTTGGACTAAATTGGCAGTATCCAACCTTCTCTGTTCCTCCTCGGGACATGTAGTAAGGAAGGAGACCACTCCTACTCCTGCTGCCCTCCTCCCCCACACCCCCCACACCTTGCCTAGTTCATAAGACAGGAGGAAAGAGAGAAAGCAAAAACTTAGAAAGAAACAAAAGTAAGATAAATAGCCAGACAACCTTGGCACCACCACCTGGCCCTAGGAGTTAAAAATAATAATAATAATAATAACATCAACCCCTGACCTAAACTGCTTGTGTTATCTGTAAATTCCAGACACTATATGAAAAAGCATTGCAAAACTTTCTGTTCTGTTAGCTGATGCATGTAGCCCCCAGTCACGTTTCCCACACTTGCTCGATTTATCACGACCCTTTCACATGGACCCCTTAAAGTTGTAAGCCTTTAAACAGGCCAAGAATTTCTTTTTCGGGGAGCTCGGCTCTTAAGCCACAAGTCTGCCAGTGCTTCCGGCCGAATAAACCTCTTCCTTCTTTAATCCGGTGTCTGAGGAGTTTTGTCCGCAGCTCGTCCTGCTACATTTCTTGGTTCCCTGACTGGCAAGCAAAGTGATTAAGGGACGTTCAAGGCAAGCCCTTAGACAGCTTATGCCTGCCCTGTAGAGCATCCCTGCGGGGGACTCCAGCCAGCTTGCGCGATGCGCATCCTGAGAGTGCTGCCGGGTAGGCCTTTGCCCCGGTGGAACCCCTCAACAGAGTGGTGCATGGCAGGCCCCCGTGGAGGATCAACGCAGTGGCTGAACACTGGGAAGGAACTGGCACTTTAAGTCTGGACATCTGAAACTTGGTAAGACTGGTCTTTGGAACTTGCCCACTCCATTTGAGTGGAAGCGTGGCCTGATCACCCACGGCGTGCCTGTACCGGCACTTCTTTGGTTTTTGTTTTTGACTTGACTTGAATTGCTGGATAAACAGGCGTGCCTTTAACGACACTTTGGTTTTAGTTTTGATTTTGATTTAGTGGAATTAGACGAGTGAGTAACCTTTTACCCTTTCCTTCTTGTAGTGTGAATGTTGTTTTGTCTCGAGAAAAATAGGTCAAACACAGAGTGAGCCCACTCCGCTAGAAACTGTGTCAAAAAAAATTTCAAGAAGAAAAATAAAAGGAAAGTCATCAAATCATCAAAACTTACTCTATTAAAATGCATGTTACAGAACCTTAAGAAAGGTTTTGCAGGGGATTACAGAGTTAAGCCCCCAGCGGTTAAGAACTCTATGTGAATTAGCATTGCCCTCTTTTGCTGGGCACGGTGGCTCACGCCTGTAATCCTAACACTTTGGGAGGCCGAGGCGGGCGGATCACGAGGTCAGGAGATCGAGACCATCCTGGCTAACATGGTGAAACCCCATCTCTACTAAAAATACAAAAACAAAAAATTAGCCAGGCGTGGTGGCGGGTGCCTGTAGTCCCAGCTACTTGGGAGGCTGAGGCAGGAGAATGGCGTGAACCTGGGAGGCGGAGCTTGCAGTGAGTCGAGATTGTGCCACTGCACTCCAGCCTGGGTGACACAGCGAGACTCCGTCTCAAAAAAAAGAAAAAAAAAAAAAGAATTGCCCTCTTTTGGTGTTGGATGGCCCACCAAAGGAACTATAGACAGGGAACAATTGGCCATGTATTTAAGGTGGTGACAAGGGTCGGAGGACAGCCAGTGGACCTAGATCAATTCCTTTATATTGATTCATGGTGAAATATAATATAGACAAAAACCGGCATAAATTTAGCCCTGTTTAACAGCTTATTGCAAAAAAGCCAAAAGTGAAAGTAAGAGCAGCTGCACCAGCAGACACAGAGTTAAAAAGGGAGTCCCAGAAACAGCAAGAGAAGCCAGTTTTGCAGGAGCCACCAGAGATAACAGAAATTCTTTCTCCATATGTCCCAGCCTACCCCCCTTTACCGAGGCCAACAGCCCCCCGAGAAATGAGATTCAGGGGCTAACACGCCCCAGGTCTCACCTTGAAAGGGAGGATCGGAGCCTCGAGAGGCTCAAGATAGTCAAGTGGGCCCTCTCAGATCTGGTCTTGCTCGAGCTATGCAAATGCCTCTCAGGGAGATGCGAGGACCTGTCTATTATAATAACCAAGCCCACATCCAGGGGGTGGGGCAACAGACTTTCATCTATCAGCCCTTTTTAACCATTGATCTACTAAACTGGAAACACCCTGAACCCGCCACCTTGTTCCCAGCAGCTAGAGCCCTGTCGAGCATAACTGTGTAGAGGTGTTGGACTCGAGTTTACTCTAGCAGACCTGACCTCCGGGACCAGCCTTGGGCATCAGTAGACTGGGAGCTATACGTGGACGGGAGCAGCTTCATCAACCCACAAGGAGAGAGATGTGCAGGATATGCGGTGATAACCCTGGACACTGTCATTAAGCTGAGCTCATTGCTTTAATTTGGGCCTTAGAACTCAGCAAAGGTAAGACTAAACATTTACACTGACTCTCAGTATGCCTGTTTCACCCTCCAAGTGCATGGAAAATTATATTAAAAAAAGGACCTGTTAAGATCTAGGAAAAACGGGAAAAAAGACCCAGAGAATGCAACTCAGCTTCAGCGTTTGCAGCAGTACAGAGAGGCACTTCTGCAGAGGCTAAGAGTTAGTAGAAAAAAAGCAATTAATATAAAAAAGATTTCAGAAGTGCTTCAAGGAGCTGACAAGAACCTAAGTCAGTTTTATAAGAGACTCTGTAAAGCATTCTGGCTTTACACCCCATTTAACCCTGAGGCTGGTGGCTCATGCCTGTAATCCCAGCACTTTGGGAGGCCGAGGCGGGCAGATCAAGAGGTCAGGAGATCGAGACCATCCTGGCTAATATGGTGAAACCCCGTCTCTACTAAAAAAAACCAAAAAAACAAAAAAATTAGCTAGGTGTGGTGGCGGGTGGCTGTAGTCCCCGCTACTCGGGAGGCTGAGGCAGGAGAATGGCGTGAACCTGGGAGGCGGAGTTTGCAGTGAGCCGAGATCACACCACTGCACTGCAGCCTTGGCAACAGAGCGAGACTCTGTCTCAAAAAAAAATAAAAAATAAAAATAAAAAATCAGCATATATATATAGAATACTTCGTTTGTAAAGCAAGCCAGGGTAACATCAAGCAGAAGCTGCAGGCATGAATATCACCCAGTCTATAAAAGTGGCCACCAAGGCATGTGTTAACTGTGATCAAGGAACGAAAGAGCAAAAGCAACAAGTGCGGCAGCTAGGCACGCCAAGGGTTAAATCCCTCTCCCCAGCCCAGCTCTATCTAGAAAAAAAGAGGAGGCTAGAGACCGGCTCCAAGAGAAGAGCAAAACAAAAAGAAAGACTCACAGTAAGTGTAAAAAAGAGAATCAGAAGAAAACAAGAGAGACAGACAGCAGTGTGCGGGGGCAGGGCCCGTGCCATTGCCTGGCCCCGCCAGCTCGCCTTAGGAGCAGGAGAACTCAGGAAGGAAAAAGAAAAACAAAGACTTAAGCAAAAAGCCAATCTGTTAGCAACAGCTCTTATAAAGAGAGAGATTAGCAATGCAAGAGGACGTGGACACAGATGTAGACGTGGAAGAAGTCAAGTTAGGCAAGGATTCGAGAGCCAGCCAAGGCTAGAGGCACGTTAATGTGCGAGATGAAAAAAGAAAGGACACTAGAAGGGTGAATGTTCAGAAGGCAATAAAGGAAACGGCCAAGGCTGCAAGACAAAGAGGCCATCGGCCAAGGGCTGCCGCACCTTGGGGGAACCAAATACTGATCTGATCAGGCTGGCAGGAGCTAAAGAATGTAAAGACTCGGGCAGACTAGGCACCTTCTTATTAGGCTCCCAGGAGCCCATTGTCACATTAGAAGTTAAAAAGCAGCAGGATTCTGCCATATCTGGATTCCAATTTCTCACTGATGGCTAAGCCACTAGATAGAGTTACAAAGAGGGGGAAAGAAAAAGAACCCCTCCTCTAAGAAACTTAAACAGGAGAAAGAGCCATACCTTGTGAAAACTTGCTTACAGACTTTACAGAACTGCCTTGTGCTGGAGGCTATCGGTACATGCTAGTGCTTGTTTGCACCTTTCCAGGGTAAGTTAAAGTTTTCCCCACCAGGTGGCCCGGCGCGGTGGCTCACGCCTGTAATCCCAGCACTTTGGGAGGCCGAGGAGGGCGGATCACGAGGTCAGGAGATCAAGACCATCCTGGATAACACGGTGAAACCCCGTCTCTACTAAAAATACAAAAAAAATAGCCGGGCGTGGTGGCGGGCGCCTGTAGTCCCAGCTACTTGGGAGGCTGAGGCAGGAGAATGGCGTGAACCCGGGAGGCGGAGCTTGCAGCGAGCCGAGATCGCGCCACTGCACTCCAGTCTCTGGGTGACAGAGCGAGACTCCGTCTCAAAAAAAAAAGAAAGTTTTCCCCACCAGGACAGAAAAAGTACAAGAAGTGACTAAAGTACTGTTAAAAGACATTATCCCCAGGTTTAGACTGCCTCTAACTTTAAAGTCAGACAATAGGCCAGCATTTGTAGCTGAAATAGTGCAGGATTTAACAAGACTGTTAAAAATAAAATGGAACTTACACACAGCCTATTGGCTGCAAAGTTCACGAAAAAGTGGAGTGCGTGAACTGGACACTCCAGCAGCTACTGAAAAAATATTGCCAGGAAATTCATTTAAGACAAAATCAGGTTTTTGCCTATGGTCCTCCTCCGAGTCAGCTGCACCCCCACCAAACAAACTAGGTATTTGCCCTATAAGATTTTGTTCGGTCGGCCACCCCCAAATCATAGGTCAAATTAAAGGTGACCTCCAAGAACTAAAGGAATTAACCTTAAGAAAGCAAATGCAGGCTTTAGAAATAGCCAAAGTGTTTATAATTAAATACATAAAAATGCCTATAAGCCTGACACCCCTTTAAATCTAGTGACTGTTTAAGTTAAAAAGTAAAATCTAATTTTTCTAGGACCCATGCAGGATGGGCCCTATACTGTAATCTCGTCCACTCCCACTGCTGGTAAAGTTGCAGGTGTTGTGTCTTAGATCCATCACAGTCAGCGAACACTGGCAGCTCAGGACAAGTAGACCAGCCAGCAGGATGCACATCTTCCTACCCGGCTGATCCTGAGATGAGACCAAGCTGCTGCTGAGGGCGACAGCCCTGCTCTGGTCACTCCAGAGGCTGACGAGTCTACGCACGGCTGAAGCTTGAAACAACAAGCCCGGCTCTAGTCACACGCTGGCAGCTGACTAGTCTATGCACGGCCGAAGCTTGAGGACTTGTCAAGCAAGTCAACGTAGTTAAAAATCTTAAGACTAATAGTTTTCCTGTAACACTGTTTTCCTATTGTCTATTGTCTGTCACTGTATTCAGTCTTTTTCCCAGGTAAGGACCTCTTTTGTCCTTGCTGGATATAAATATGTTGTATATTGTTTTGTTGTTGTTACCCCCAATAACCATGCTAGAAGAAACACCTATATAAGAAACACCTATATAAGGTGTCCCCACTGTACACATACTACTTAGTCAGGAAACCCAGACCCGTCCAGCCCAGCAACAATTCCAAGTCTTTAAGTCATTCTTTAAACACATAAACCAGAAGTTACCAGAGCCTCCTTCTTTAGCAAAACAAACAAACAACCTATTTGCTCAGCTGGCTGAAAACATTGCCAGCAGCCTAGACATTTCTTCATGTTATAAAAAGGCTAACATGAGAGACCAATGGCCTTGAGAAGCAAAAGATTTAATGCCTCAAGATGACTTTACTTTAACTCTTTCCCCAAGCAGATGCCAAGTTCAAGCATCTGGCTCTTAAAAACTCCTATTATTAAGAAATACTGTGTTGCTCACTAGGAAATAAGCTTTTAAGACCCAGTAAAAAAACTAACCTGCTTAGGACATGACAAAATTGGCATATGTGCCTGTACTGGTTTAACACAGGTTTGATCCAGGTCTTTATTTACAAAATAGTTTCCAGCTATAAGAGAATTTAAAACCCTCATTGTAAGTGTATTACATAAAACACTATCACTCTGTCTCCCAGAGACTCAGAAAGTAAAAATAAAAGTGAGAACTCCCACTAATTAATGAAAATTCTCAAAGGAAGGGATAAGGAGACCACTACTACTCCTGCTGCCCTCCTCCCTTGCCTAGTTCATAAGACAGGAGGAAAGAGAGAAAGCAAAAACTTAGAAAGAAACAAAAGTAAGATAAATAGCCAGACAACCTTGGTACCACCACTCGGCCCTAGGGGTCAATAATAATAATAATAATAACATCAACCCCTGACCTAAACTACTTGTGTTATCTGTAAATTCCAGACATTGTATGAAAAAAGCATTGCAAAACTTTCTGTTCTGTTAGCTGATGCACGTAGCCCCCAGTCACGTTTCCCATGCTTGCTCGATTTATCACGACCCTTTCAGGTGGACTCCTTAAAGTTGTAAGCCTTTAAACAGGCCAAGAATTTATTTTTGGGGGAGCTCAGCTCTTAAGATGCAAGTCTGCCGATGATCCCGGCCGAATAAACCTCTTCGTTCTTTAATCCGTTGTCTGAGGAGTTTTGTCTGTGGTTTGTCCTGCTACAGTAGGTGACAGATGACCTTCATCCCTCATGGGACAACATTACATCATCCTTATGAAACAGCACTCAGACTCAGGAAGGCACTGGCTGTAATGCCAGCACTAAAAGCAAACCAGAACCCAAATGGAGAACAGTCAGCTTTCATAAGAGGACTCATCTTCTACGTTCACAAACTTAGGCTCCCTGACTTTTATTGGTAATCAGTACTGAGGACAATGTGTTCCAGACCCGCTGGCTGGCTGATGTTTGATTCTATAACTATACCACTTCCAGAATTCTCTCAAAACTCAGCTCAGATCATGTTACTACCAGGCAGCAATGCCCCTTGGGTGGATACCCAGGGAATAAAACACAGGCCAAATTCCTCATCCACACACTCCACAGTCCAACCCCCGCCAGGGAAACCAAAAGCAGGAAAGGATCTCCAGCCGTGCCATTCTCATTTCCGGTCCCAGCACCCCGCCTCCATGACGTCAACGCGCCGCGCCACCGGGCTGCGTCATCTCGGCGCGCCGCTGCCAGGGCTCTACACCTGCTGGCTGCCATGGCTGAGGTAGGCCGTACCGGGATCAGCGACCCAGGCGCGCTTCTCCCACGGGGCTTCTGGGCTGCGGTCGAAGTGTGGCTGGAGAGGCCGCAGGTGGCCAACAAACGGCTTTGCGGCGCCCGCCTGGAGGCCCGCTGGAGCGCCACCCTGCCCTACGCCGAGGCCCGCGGCCCCGGGACTAGAGCAGGCTCGGAGCAGAAGGAGCGGGGTCCGGGACCCGGCCAGGGTTCCCCCGGAGGGGGCCTGGGTCCCAGGACGCTGTTAGGACCAGAGCAGTGCACGGCATGTTGCGAACTTGAGGAGGCCCAGGGCCAGTGCCAGCAAGAGGAGGCACAGAGGGAAGCCACCTCAGTGCCCCTGAGGGACTCCGGGCACCCCGGCCATAGAGGAAGGGAGGGTGACTTCCCCGCCGCAGATCTGGATTCGCTCTGGGAGGATTTCTCCCAAAGTCTCGCCAGTGGCAATTCGGAGATGCTGGCCTTCCTCACCTGCTCCGGGGCGGGATCGCAGCCAGAGGCGCAGCGTGAGCTCGACGTGGTTCTCAGAACCGTCATCCCGAAAACTAGCCCACATTGCCCCCTTACAACTCCCAGGAGGGAAATAGTCGTGCAAGGTAAGAGTGTTTTGATAGTGGACGGATACGATTAGATAAAAAAGCATTCATAGAACCTCGGGTCAATGAAAAGGTCCTAAGGGTACTAGTTCCTCTGCGATGTCCTATTGAGGTTGTTAGGTGTTTGATAGTTTTTTGAATGGGCGCATAGAAATGTGTGTCCTTAGTACAGAAGATGGGATAATTGATTGGGGTGGTGTCTGGAAGGCTTCAAAGAGACAGTGAAGGACTAGCTGGATATTGCGTAATAACTAGGAGTTTAGCAGGTAAAGCTGTAGGTGTAAAAGTGTTGGGGACCAGCCTCAACACCACCCGTAGGGTACTCAAAGGCCGGTGGCAACGAAGGAATGAGATGAGACAGGTTAAGAGTGCGTAAAGAGTGGGGGCCAGGGGGCCAATTGCAAAATGGAGGCTGCAAAAGGCTCAGAGCTCTGGTCTCCATACTGTTGAGTACAATCACTTAGATCTAAGAAGCAGACGTTCAGGGCGAAACGGTGAAAGGGAGGCAGTGCATCATACGTGTAATCTATAGCAGTGGCGGTTTCAATGAATCTCCTTTGTGCGCAAACAGCATGTCTTTAACTTATCAGAGAATAACTAGTGGGAGCGGGCTTAACTAGGAGCCTGCATGTCTGGCCACATTTCAGTGCTTCAGAGGAATGTCTTTCTCCTTGAATACAGTGTTTATAGATAAGACAGTAGGTCTCGCCCAGAGCATGGGAACATCATGGCGATAAGAAGGCTTTCCTCGTCAGAGGCCTCTTGTGGCTTTCCACAACTTATGTCTCATATTTTTATGGCCAGTTTATACAGGCACCCCATAAGCCTTTTCCCCAACATAAAGGGAGCTATTTATGCTGAGACAAGTAACTGTGAAAGAGCATGGAGACTGGATGGATGGGAACCTACTAGTCCTCAGCGTTTGTTAAATCTCTGGCATTTATTTTTACTGCCCGTGACCTTGACACTTCAGCCTCAGCCACTGTTACTTCAAACTTTATTCAGCAGCATGTGTTTCGTATTGCCACTGTAACAAATTACTGCAAATTCACTGGTCAGTACAAAAAATTGATTGTCTCAGTTCTGTAGGTCAGGAATCCCCGTTGGCTCTGCTGGTTTCTCCGCTGTGGATCTCTCTCACAAGGCCAAAATCAAACAGCCTACTGGCTGGGCGCTTATTTGGAGGTTCTGGGAAGGAATCTGTTCTCAGGCTCATTCAGTTTGTTGGTAGAATCCAATTTTTTATGTGGGACTGGGGTCCTTGTTCCCTTGCTGGCTGTCAGTTCCTGGAGGCTTCTTTCTGGTTCTTCCATGCAGCTTCCTACATCTCAGAGCCAGCAATGGGGTTGAATCCTTCTCACACTTGGAATCTCTGTCTTCCTCTCCTGCTGCTTCTCTCCTCCGCCTCCAGCCAGAGAAAATTCTCTGCTCTTCGTGGCCCATGGAGTTAGGCCGGGCCCACCTAGGTAATCCAGAGTACTCTCCCTCCTGAGGTCTGTAACCATAATCATGTTTGCAAAGTGTCCCTTTTGCCATATAATACAGTATATTCACCAGTCCTGGGTATTATGGCATGGACACTTCTGGGAGGCTCTTCTGCCTACCTCAGGCAGCAGTTGCTGGGAGGTACATAGTCCCCTCTGATGGCTCCCAATACTGTCTGCCTCTGTGCCTTTGTAAGACTCTAGGTGTCCACTCCTCCGGGGGCCTCTCTGCCAGTCCAGTCTAGTTTAGGAGTTCTTCCAGCTCTTATCAGCTGTGTTCTAATCTTAACCATTTTACGTTGTCCATCCACTGGACTGAAAGGACCGGAGAGGCAGTGCCCATGAGGCCTTCATGTGTAGACTTCGCTGAACAGAGAGGCAGGACTGAACTTTTTCCTTTCTTCCTCTCAGGCAGGCAGTTTTCCCTGTCAACAAGGAGTATGTTTTCAGGATTGCTTTCTATGTTCAGTTCCCACCAGGAAGGCTCACCAGAGGACTTACATCCTCCATGGAGTATAGACAGCCTGGCTTTGAATTTTGGTCTTGCCAATTATAAGCTGTATGGCTGTGGGCAGGTTATAGAGCCTCTCTGTGCCTCGGTGTCTTCATTTGTAAAATAGGATAATAATAAAATATCTTAGAGTTGCTGGAAGAGTTAAATGGAATTAGTTGATCGTAAAGTGCTTAGAATAGTTCCTGGCACATGGTGAGGCCTAATAAGCGCTAGCTGCTGTTTGTGTGAAGTGGAGATGCTCTTGCAACTTTTGTATATTTCTTGGCCCTATTCTGGGTAAGATCACGAAGGTCTTAAGAGTAATGTGACTGTTCGAGACCAGCCTGGCCAACATAGTGAAACCTCGTCTCTACTAAAAATACAAAAAATTAGCCGGGCGTAGTGGCAGGTGCCTGTAATCCCAGCTACTCAGGAGACTGAGGCAGAAGAATGATGTGAACCCGGTGGGTGGAGGTTGCAGTGAACCAAGATCGTGCCACTGCACTCCAGCCTGGGCAGCAGAGGGGGACTCAGTCTAAAAAAAAAAAAAGTAATGTGACTAAGAAATCTTAACTGTTAGTAGCAGGTGACAGGATGACACAGTAGTTAAGAACTTCTTTAGTTAAAGAACAGAATTCAGTTTGAGGCTGTGTGGATTTGAGACAGATTACTTATCTTTTTAATGCCTGGTTTTCTCATCTAGAACAGAGGTTTCAGTCGGGACAGTTTTGATCCTCAGAAGTTTGTCATTCAAACATCACATGTTCTCACTTATTTATGGGGTCTAAAAATCAAAACAATGGAACTCATGGACGTAGAGAGTGGAAGGATGGTTGCCAGAGGTTGGGAAGGGGAGTGGAGGGTTGGGGGCGAGGTGGGATGGTTAAAGTGTACGAAAAAAATAGAATATGAATAACACCTCGTATATGATAGTCTAACAGGGGGCTTATAGTGAATCATAACTTAATTGTACTTTTTTTTTTTTTTTTTTTGAGAATAAGCTCCCTCTGTGGCCCAGGCTAGAGTGCAGTGGTGTAATCTCAGCTCACTGCAACCTCCGCCTCCTGGGTTCGAGTGATTCTCCTAACTTAGCCTCCCAAGCAGCTGGGATTACAGGCATGTGCCACGACGCCCGGCTAATTTTTGTATTTTTCGTAGAGATGGGGTTTCACCATGTTGGCCGGACTGGTCTCCAACTCCTGACCTCACGTGATCTGCCTGCCTTGGCCTCCCAAAGTGCTGGGGTTACAGGTGCGAGCCACCACTCCCGGCCATGATTGTACATTTTTAAATAACAAAAAGAGTGTAATTGGATTGTTTGTAACACAAAGGATAAATGTTTGAGGGGATGGATGCCCCATTCTCCATGATGTGATTAGTTCACATTGCATGCCTGGATCGAAACATTTCATGTACCCCGTAAATATATATACCTGCTATGTACCCACAAAAATGAAAAATTTAAAAATTCAAAAAATCGAAATTTATCATTGTGTAGAAACAACAGTGACAGCAGATTTGGGGTTGCCACACTGGGCAGGGAGGGAGAGGATGCTGCTGGCATCTAGTGGGTAGGGGCCAGGGCTTCTGGTAAACATGCTACAGTACACAGGACAACTCCCAACAATAAGGAGTTATCTAGCCACACATGCCAGTGACAATGAGGCTGAGAAACCCTGATCCAGGGGATGGTGAAAATAATACTGGATGATAAAGTTGTGAGTTTTATTTTACTTTATTTTTTGTATAAATAGGGTTTTACTATGTTTCTTAGTCTGGTCTCTAACTCCTGGTTTCAAGTGAGCCTCGCACCTTGGCCTTCCAAAGTGCTGGGACAACAGGCATGGGCCATCACGCCTGGTCCTTCTGCAGTTTTTAAATGAGATAATTCATGGAAAGAATGATGCATTGTGTCAGTCCTCTTCTCTCCGGTCTCACTCACAGTAAAAGCTGTACTTCTGTGAACTGCAAGGCCCTATGTGACCTGGGTGGGCCCTGTTACCCTTTTATTTCACCTTCTACCACTTGTCACCTTGCCCACGCCACTCACCTCCATTCCCCATGCATCTGAGCACATGCCTGCCCTAGGACCTTTGCAATTGCTGCTCCTGTGTCTGAAACACTCTTCTTCCAGGTGCCCCATGGCACACTCCCTGACCTCCTTCGGCTCTCTGCTCAAATGTCACCTTACTAGGGAGGACTTCCCTGGCCACCCTGTATTCCATAGCAGTAGACTCTGATTGTTAGAGTTTTCTCGGCCCCACACTGCTTGCTTTCCATCTGAATCCACTCAGCCCCTTCAGCCTCTGCTTCCTTTTGGCAGGTCTTGTTCTTTCATCTGCTGTGGAAGGTGAACCACAGTTGTGCATACTTGGCCTGTAAAGTGTATATTCCTCTTTAACTGAGAGTTTGCATTTTTTTTTAATATCAAAGGTAAACACGATTGATTTTAGAGATAGAACTTTATACAACCAAACCTTAAGTATCCACACAAACTGACAGAATGCTGTAAATTTAGCTTAGGAATAGGCCACTCTGCTTATATTTTAATGGGAAGGTGACTGCGAAGTCCCTGCATGCAGCGAGGGCTCCACACAACATAAAGCCGTTGTTAGGAAGGCCCGGACTGATACCCACTTTCTGAACTGGCCTCTGACGGCTGAGCAGCGTTCTGTGCCTTGCTCACTCTCGAAGATCATGGTCAGGCTGTGGCAGACACTCAGCTAGGGCAGAGGTCCCCGGTCTTCTCTGATTGTAGCTCTCAGGTTCCCATAGAGTCCACATTGGCTGGCTCTTCCGTCAGGTCCTGGCTCATGCATCTCTCAACAGATACGTGCAGAGAATGGCTGCTGTGTGCCTGGCACATTCTAGGCTCTGGGCTGTAGCAGTGAATGAAAGGCAAAAGCTCCTCTCCTGGAGTGCCATTGTGAATAGAGTGCTGGGGGATTGAAAGCATCGTGCTTGACTCATCTCTGTTTTTAATACTGCTTCTGATGAGACGGCAGCTAGGCAGTAGTAATTTGTCCTTCTTCTCTTTTTCTTTCCAGATGTCCTCAATGGAACCGTAACGTTTTTGCCTTTGGAAGAAGATGATGAAGGGAACTTAAAGGTTAAGATGAGCAATGTGTATCAAATTCAGCTCAGTCATAGCAAAGAAGAATGGTAAGAGCTGGACAATGGACTCCTAGTTTTATGGTTTCCATTGCGGATTTCTTTAGGTAGCCAAAGGATTCTGGGTTGCCAGAGAGCTTAAGGTCGTGTCTCTGAGGTGGTTGTGGTTTGTAGGAATGCAGTTGCTAGCTTGTGTGCCCATGCCATGTTGCTCTTCCTGCTGGTGCCTAGCCTCGAGTCTGGGTGGTCACAGCCTGGCTGGGGTCTCTGATCTCTACCTTCCCTCTGGCTGTGATGATCAGCGGCCCTCAGTGTTAGCTCTGAAGTCAAATTCAAATTTCTTTATCGTTATTGTTATTATTATTATTGAGACAGTCTTACACTGTTGCCCAGGCTGGAGTGCATTGGTGCCATCTCGTTTCACTGCCATGTCTCCCTCCTGCATTTAAGTGATTCTTGTGCCTCAGTCTCCACAGTACAGGCACCCACCACCACACCCGGCTAATTTTTGTATTTTCAGTAGAGACGGGGTTTCGCCATGTTGGCCAGGCTGGTCTCAAACTCCTGACCTCAGGTGATCCACCTGCCTTGGCCTCCCAAAGTGCTGAGATTTCAGGCATGAGCCACCACGCCCAGCCTATTTTGTTATTTTTTATGACTTAGTAATGGGGAATAGGTGATGGTTCCTTCTATAGTAAGTATTCAGTGATACTTATTATAAAGCAACAGTTTAATAAGCACCCTTAATTCCATATGGTATTTGGGCCTGTATAGAAAGTATAAAATTTAATTCATACCGTTTGGTATTTTTAAAACGAAAAAGTCAGAGGAGGGGTGAATTCATTCATGACTCGTCAGCTGATATTTTCCTGAGTGCTGCATCCAACCTGTACTTTCTGAAACAGTCATAATGTCTGAGTAACTGGAATGAGTTTTCCCGGGGCTTCCTAGAAAGCAGAGGAGTGTGGCGAGAAGAGCGTGGGCTTCCCACTAGCAGTGTGGTCTTGGGTATGTGTTCTACCTCCTGCTCACCTTGAAATGGGTTTAATCATTCCTGAGCCTCTGAGGAGGTGGCAGGGCTGGGCCTCACGTGGACCTGTTGCAGCCTTCGTGCTTGAAAGGGGTGCTCAGGCCCTGTAACATGAAGCCCTTTGAGAACCATCCAGAGGTTGCCCCAAGTTGTCAGGGGATCCTGCCCTGAGGTCCCTTCCTGCTAGCATGCCCCTGTTGGAGAGTGGGGAGTGAGAGCAGACACTAGGAGAAGCCATGCTTACCTGTGTCAGGCACCTCCGTGCTCGGCGATGCTGAGCTGTGTGCCCGTTAGCCAGAAAGTGGTGCCTGTCTTGGGTGCAGTGGGCACCTGGTGCAGGGCGGGATTGCAGGAGGTGCTTGGCATGTGCCTGCTGCGTTGGAGTGACTTTCATTGCTCTTTGACAAGCTACTGAGGACATGGCTGCTGCTCCTGTCTTCCCAGGGTGGCATTTCTAGTCGGCATCGGAGTGACCTTCACTGCTCTTTGATGAGCTACCGAGGACGTGGCTGCTGCCCCCACCTTCCCAGGGTGGCATTTCTAGTTGTAGCCTCACTGGGCCGCTGTTCCTCACAGTCTCTGGGCACAGGTCACACTGAGTTGGACACAAATGAGGGGCTCCACTGTCGATGTGTGTGCTTCTTTGCAGCTTGATTCATTTTCAGCACCATTTGTTGTGTGCCCAGCATGTGCTAGGGCTGGCACGCAGCAGGAAGTGAGTCTCCTGGGGCAGTGGAGAATATCTGCTCCCATACAACTCAGCCGAGCAGGACTGTGTCCCCTCATTAGAAATGGCAGAGTGTGGCCGAGGTATGTGGGAAGGCCTCTGAAAAGGGACACGTAAGAGAGGCGGATGAAGGAGGAGGCCATATGGACCTCTGGGGGACCCTGGGGAAGAGCATGGGGCCCAGGGAAGAGCGAGGAACGCCCCTTGGGCAGAATCTGTCTGCAGCGCGCAGGGGCCACCAAAATTAGCGTCAGGCCCAGCAGGAATGCTTCTGGACTGAGCAGGACAGACCTCACAGTCCCGAGCAGGGAGCTGGGCCAGGGGAAAAGTTCAGACCCACTCTGGGGTTGACTCTCTGGAGAATCTTCTGGAAGTGACTTGTGTCCCTCTGATGCACCGTGGTGGCAGAAAACCTGGAAACCACAGCTCTCACCAGACGGACCACTTGCCATTGTCCCTGCAGTGGGGCCATGCTGCTGCCGCGCCCTCAGCACACTTGTGAGGCCCTCCGGTTCTGCCCCACTCACCCAGTGGCTGGGATCTGCTTGTTCTTGGGAATGTCCATTGAATGTCACTTTTACCGTAGCTTTCTCTCATCTGCCCAGCAAACTTAATGCCCTCCCCTTCCTTGTGCTGCCCCAAACGTAGCCCTTGGACAGTGTATTGTTATCTGGGTTTGTATCTGTCCCGCCAGTCCTCCCAAGGATTGTGAGCTTTTACTTATTTATTGAATGCATCCATGAACAGTGCCTGCTATGTGTCAGCACTGCTGGGACCTGGGGGTGGAGCAGTGAGCAAGACAGACCGAAGCCCCCCGCCGTTGTGAACCTTCTGATGGCAGAAGACATGTGAAAGACAAAATAAGCTGGCAAAATGCACAGCAGCCTTTATGTCTGTGGCCAAGCACTTCGCCTTCTGGCAAGTAGCTGTTTGGTGAGCCAGTATACTCATGTGAATTGCACGTGTGAAAATGGTAAAGAATAGAAATGTTAGGAAAATCCTCGGACGCTTAGACTGTGGCTCCTTGGGCATGAAGCAGCAGGAGAGAGGCCTTTATTTGTTCGGCCGCCTCAGGGGCTTCGTGGTGTGTAAATATGTTCTTAACAAAGTTTGCAAGAAAAGAGGGATTCTCTGTGCTTTTTACATGTTTTTCTCTATTAGATGAAAGTTCTGCAACTAGTTCTAGTTCGTTTTATGTTTTTGGTAATATAGATGTCTTAGCTTCTGTTTTCTTCATTAGGTAAATAAATAGATAATTTTAAAATAAGAATTGAACATATCTGTGCTTATTCATATTTCTTTTATTTTTAAAGGTTCATATCTGTTTTAATTTTCTGTCCAGAAAGATGGCATTCAGATGGAATCGTGTATCCCAAACCCACGTGGCTTGGAGAAGAGTTGCTGGCCAAGTTGGCCAAGTGGTCTGTAGAGAATAAGAAGAGTGACTTTAAAAGCACCCTTTCCCTCATCTCCATTATGAAGTATAGCAAGGCTTACCAGGAACTTAAAGAGAAGTATAAGGAAATGGTTAAGGTAATTCTGGTGGAGAATGTCTGATTTTTCCCCCTTCATGATTTTCTTTCTTTCTTTCTTTTTTTTTTTTTTTTTTTTTTTTTTTTTGCGACAGTCTTGTTCTGTCACCCCAAAAAAAGGGCCAGAGTGAAGTGGTGTGATCTTGGCTCACTGCAACCTCTGCCTCCTGGGTTCAAGAGATTCTCCTGCCTCAGCCTCTTGACTTGCTGGGACTACAGGAGCACGCCACCACGCCTGGCTAATTTTTTGTATCTTTATTAGAGATGAAGTTTCACCATGTTGCCCAGACTGGTCTTGAACTCCTGAGCTCAGGCAATCCGCCGTCTTGGCCTCCCAAAGTGCTAAGATTACAGGCGTGAGCCACCGTGCCCAGCTCCCCCTTAATTTAAATGAGGTAAAATAATCAAACTCTGCCAGGTAAAATTGTTTTTCCTGTTGCAGGCTGTACTTTGACATACTTAGGGGTGCACACAATAAAAACATAGACAGATATTATAATGGAAAAGGATCGATCTTTACTTGTATATTATTTGTTTTCAAGAGACCTAAAGGGAAATATTTAATTAAAAAGTAATGGAATCTTGAAAAAAAATGGCTAAATTACCATAATTCTTTGTATAAACTTAAATATATTTTAAGAAAATATATGAAAAGTTAAAGTACAAAAGAGCTCCCAAAAGGAGATACGTTTCATGATAACGTGTGCTTAAATTTTCTATCTAAGACGTAAAAACAGTATAACAAGAAACATCTGTGTTGCAGGAAGTCAGGGACCCCAAATTGGGGGTGGGTTCCCCGAATACATCTGTGTGTTTATGCCCAGCTTAAGGCAGAAGGCATTGCTGGTAGAGTCAAAGCTACTTACTATTCTTCTTAGTTCCCATCTTCCTCCCCCTCCTGGGAGTAACCACAATTTGTCATTTCCATGGTTTTTTTGTTTTTGTTTTTTTTTGGTTTTTTTTTTGAGACAGGATCTCACTCTGTCGCCTAGGCTGGAGTGCAGTGGTGCAATCTCGGCTCACTGAAGACTCAACCTCCTGGGCTCAAGCGATTCTCCCAGCTCAACCTCCCTAGTAGCTGGGACCACAGGCGCGTGCTACCATGCCTGGCTAATTTTTTGTGTTTTTTGTAGAGACAAAGTTTTGCCATGTTTCCCAGGCTGTTCTCGAATTCCTGGGCTCAAGTGTTCTGCCTGCTTTGGCCGCCTAAAGTGCTGGGATTACAGGCATGAGCCCCTGTGCCCAGCTTCCACATATTTTTTTAATCAGTCACCTCTTGCTCTGTAACAAAAGCACCCCAAAGGTCACAGGCTTAAAGCTGTGACCTTTCATTATTGCTGAAGCACCTGTGGGTCCCTGGGGTTGGCTGACTGAGGCTGGGCTCCCTCCCACATCCTGGCCTCGTGGTCCTTTGCCATCTTGTTAGCTATTTAGTACTGTCCAGAAGGTACTTTTTATGTTTTTCCAGCTTTTGGAATTGTTTCTAGTGAGATGGTTCATCTGTATTGTCTAAGGCACTGTGACTGGAAATAGAAATTGCAACTTTCAACATTGGCCATTGGTTTTTCCTCTTTTGCCTAATGCCGGTTCTGAACATGACTAATTTTAATAATGAGAGCTCGTTTTTGCACAGCTAGTGCTTTACAGTTTTCAGAGCACCTTGATTATCCTGTGTGTTAGTTGAGGCATGGGCTTTATCCCTGTTTGACAGGTAGGGCGACAGCAGCCACTGATGGACCAGGGGCTGGAGCACTGGTCTCCTAGTTCGTGGCTCGCGGCTTTCCCTGCCCTAGTTTCACTCCCGCACCTAGTTTCCTTGTTCGTTGCCCTTATCTGCATAGACAGTGAGCACAGTGTAGCTAAGTGTTTCTTCTATGTCCACTGCCTCAGCTAAATGCCTTAGGTACATTTTGTTGATTGTGAAATCTTGCTTTGGATTGCATTGTTCTTGGCATGCCTTGTTTCTTTATGTAAATCTTTTATTGTAAGAAACCAGTTGTGAATTCCTACCTTTGAGCTTATATTTCCTATTTTAGTGCATGATTAGTCCAGTTTGATTTATGCTTTATAGGGATACTTAAGTATTGGGAAATGGTGGGGAAACCGAACAATTTACATTTGCTCTTGAAACTGTTTTAGGTGTGGCCTGAAGTCACTGATCCTGAGAAGTTCGTGTATGAAGATGTGGCTATCGCAGCATACCTGCTGGTAAGGGTGTAAGCGACCTCAGCTTCTCTGGAGTGGGTGGAGGTTGCTACAGGCAGATGCTCCCAGTAGTGAAGGACATTTTCCAAATCCATAACTGCTGGTGCTCACAGTTCTGCTGGCCAAGGTTGGTTACCCATGTAATGGTTTGACTTCATGTGGTCCTTTTGACGTGTGTACAACAAGTGTGGGTTGAAACTTGACCGCGGGTTCAAACTTGACCTGAAGGCGGAACTGTATGTCCACACTCAGCAGTCATCGTGGAGGTGCCGGCTGGCACAGGGAAGCACTGAGGAACGCGTGTCTTCCGGCCCTGGCTTAGAACCTTCTAGCCCTTTCCTCAGCTGGCTCGCTAGCTGGCTACATTTGGACATGCTGTCTGATTTAATTGTCTTGGTTTACTTATCTAGAAGAATATTTAGAGTAGGCTGGGTTTGGTGGCTCACGCCTGTAATTCCCAGCACTTTGGGAGGCCGAGGTGGGCGGATCACTTGAGGTCAGGAGTTTGAGACCAGCCTGGCCAACATGGTGAAACCCCATCTCTACTTAAAATACAAAATTAGCCAAGCGTGGTGGCAGGTGCCCATAGTTCCAGCTACTGGGGAGGCTGAGGCAGGAGAATTGCTTGAACCCAGGAGGCAGAGGTTGCAGTGAGCCGAGATTGCATCATTGCACTCCAGCCTGGGCGGCAAGAGCAATACTCCATCTCAAAAAAAGAAAAAAAAAATGTTTAGTGTAGATAATTTCCAGTTTCCTTTCACTCAGAGTTCAGTTTGTGTCTGAATTATTCTTGCGTAGAGTGAATTACCACCTGACTTTGTTTTGTTTTTCTCTTCACTTAGATTCTATGGGAAGAAGAAAGGGCTGAGAGGGGACTAACTGCCAGGCAGTCCTTTGTGGACCTGGGATGTGGAAATGGCCTCCTGGTCCACATCCTGAGCAGTGAGGGGGTAAGGCCCGGCTCCATCACCTTTTCTGGTAACTTGTCCAGAGTTTGCTAAAGTCAGGCAGAGGGTTCACTGACATCTTTTTCTGCTGATACAGCCTGGATTTGGAGTCAGCCAGCTATCAGAGTAGGTAGAGACTTATAAATTTCTGTTAATTTGATAAACAAACAGCTCCTAAAACTAGGGAAACGTGGTGATCTCATTGGACCTAAGAGGAAGTCCCCAGGCCCCGGCATGGACCTATAAAATGACAGGCTTTGAGTAGTATGGATGTTTTTTTGCTGTCAGATTTTTCTTTTGAAACTCACCATCTCAAGGAGCTGGAGGGAGATAAAAAGCAAGGCAGGTTCTGCACTTGAGAAGCTTTTGGCCAGGCATGGGGCTCACACCTGCAATCCCAGCACTTGGGTGGCCAAGGTGAATGGATCACTTGAGCCCAGGAGTTTGAGACCAGCCTGGGCAACATAGTGAAACCCTGTCTCTGCAAAAAAATAAAAACAAATAAGAGAAGCTTCGGTTCTGGCTCGGACAGCCAGTCATGTATACACAGACTACAGTATGGAACAGTGTGGTACTGGGTTTTGCCCTCATTTTCTAGGATGTTCAGCTGATGGCAGTGAAAGCACTCTTGGGCTGAGAGTGGCACCTGCCCAGGTAGCAGGGTCAGTAGGGGTGGGTGTCTTGTGCCTGGAGCTTCCTGCCAGCAACTCATACCCCTCCTGGTGCGTCCAGCGCATCAGGTGCCATTACCCCATGATATGATGGCCTGCTTAGTCACTTCCTGCTATGGGGCAACAGCTGGAACCTGCAGCCCAGTCTTGGTACCAAACTGATTTTCTTCCTGCTGTACTGTATAGTACTGTACTGATAGGCTGCACATATTTGCCTACACCTGTAAGAGCTTGAAATGGTTGTTACAATGCTTCAAGTGTGTTATTAAAGAATGAGTTTCTAATCATAATACCTATAAGCTGGTTGTGGGGGTGGTAGCGTATCAGGTGGCAGCTTGGAAGCCGGTACCTGGAGATAGCTGGGAGGTGTCTCGTGCACCCCTCTTCTTCTGCAGGCTTGGAATAAATATGTTTGCCCTATGAGAGCCAATGAGTGTGGCCAAGGTGCAAGAAGAGCCGGCAGCTGACCTTGACTGAGAGCAGAGAATTGGCTCACATTCTCAGGTGTGCTCCCTGGGGCACTGGCCCTGGAAATGTTCCCACACTAAAGGCCACTGTGGTCACTCAACTCCATGTCCCATCTTGAAGACTCATAATGACCATTAGCACAGTACACCTTCTTACCTGCCTTGCAGGGGTGTGGGTGTCTGTTTTAGACAGCTGAGAAATTCTGGTGCCATCCACGAATGCTAATGACACACTTGAAATAGGGCATTGTAACAACCATTCCAAGCTCTTAGAGGCATAGGCAAATATGTGCAGCCCATCAGTACAGTACTGTACAGTACAGCAGGAAGAAAATCAGCTTGGTACCACCAGACTGGGCTGCAGGTTCCAGCTGTTGCCACTAGCAGGAAGTGGCTAAGCTGGCCATCGTATCATGGGGTAATGGCACCTGGTGCGCTGGACACATCAGGAGGGGTATGAGTTGCTGGCAGGAAGCTCTCCTCTTGCCCTTTGTCCTGCTGGCAGTGCCTGCAGAGCTTTAATGTGTTCTTGCTAACTTATTATGAAGTACTAAGCTTAACCTTTGATTTCTAAAATTAATTTTTTCAGCATCCAGGCAGAGGGATTGATGTCCGAAGAAGAAAAATCTGGGACATGTATGGACCACAAACTCAGTTAGAGGTACCGTCTTTATTACGCATGCCCTTGATCTCAGCATGGCTTAGCTCCCAGTGGGAATTGCTGTAATGAATGTGTCTCTTTGTATAGGTCAAGCAGACATGCTGATAGTAAACCTTCACATTAATCTAAGTGCTCTGAAATTAGAGAAGAGAAAAAGAGAGATGAAACTAGACTTTGCAGAACCTTCTAGTTAAACTGACTGAAGGGCGGTGACCTCCAGGCGGAAGTGCTCTCTCTCCCTGAGTCTGTTGGTGCCGTTTGTATCTTGTGTGGGGTGCTCCCGTGCCGCCTTGAGGTGGGGGCTGTGCCCCGTGCATTTTGCGAAGTCTTCTCCAAGGCCTCCCGAAGGCCGCTCGTTCAGTCAGCAAGCAATTAGTACCCTGCCTGCCAGGACTGCACCAGGGATGGGGACATCTGCAGATGAGCCACAAAGGGTGGTGGCTGTGACAGGGCTGGGATAGAAGGTTTAGAGGGCTGTGGGGACTCAGAGGAGGGGCTTGACCCCACTTGGGGCCTCTGAGAAGGCTTCTTGGAGCACCCCCATGAGCAAGTGGAGGCAGCCAGGTGCCCAGCACAGAAGCGAGATGCCCCCCTGGTGGGATCACCTCCAGGCACACAGATGATGTGTAGGGCAGACTGTGCAGTCCCATGTAGTTTCTCTCGTATCTTTGGGCCAGTCCTCTTTACCCTTCACATTTCCCTTTTTTAGGACTTGAAACAGACAGTCTCACTTTTCTTAATGCCCCTACCCAGAGATAAGCACTCTCTTTTATTTAGGGAAATCAATATGTACACATTTACAGTTTAAAAAAATAATATTGGTGACCATGGTGTATACAGAACTTTGACCCTGGCTGCGTATGCTCGTTTAACATCCCGTTCTAGGCATTTTCCGAAGGTCTTTGACGAGTATTTGCAAGCATGTTGTTAATGGCTGTATAGTGTTCCGTTGAATTGTAGGTAACAACAACACAAGTACAGCTGACCCGTGAACAACATGGGATTGAACTTTGTGGGCCACTTTTATGCAACTTTTTTTCAATAAATGCACTGGAAAATTTTTTTGGAAATTTGCAACAATTTGAAAAAACTTACAGATGAAATGCATAACCTAGAAATATTGAAAAAAAATTCAGAAAAAGTTAAATATGTCCTGAATGCATTAAATATACATACATACTAGTCTATTTTACCATTTACAACCATGAAATATACACAAATCTATTATAAGAGGTTAAAATCTATCAAAACTTACACTAACCCAGACTGTATGTGGTGTCATTCTCTGTCAAGAGAAACGCGAACGTAAAGATGCAGTATTGAATCATAATTGCACGAAACTAACTGTAGTCCATTCTGTGCTGCTGTAAAATTTCCTGGTCACTGCTCGTTGCTACTGCAGTGAGCCCAAGTGTTGCAAGTGCCCATTTAAAATACTGTGTGACACCGATCACCTCCGTGGCACCAGCTCATTCCTCCAGTCAGTTGCATAGCCCAGTGAAACGTGATCTCTGGTATTTTTCAACGTGTTTGGTGCAATACTGTAAACCTCGAGTAGCACCGCGGGACCCATACACAATGCCACTAGTGATGCTGGAAGTCTCCCAAGAAGCAGAGAAAAGTTATGGCATTAGAAGAAAAGGCTGAGTTCCTTGATATGTCTTACAGATTTCTGTCTGCAGCTGCAGTTGCCCGCCATTTCAAGATAAATGAATCCAGTGTAAGGGCCGTTGTAAAAAAAAAAAAAAAAAAGAGGGAAAGAAATTTGTGAAACTGTCACTGCAGCTATACCAGCAGGCGGGAAAACCTTCACTTTTTGCAAAATACCTTTCATCTCATATTTAGAATGCAGCTTTGATGTGTTTGCAGGATTGCTGCAAGAAAAGCATACATACAGACTCTAACATGATTTGAGAAAAGGTGAAGTCATTATGTGACAAAGCAGAAAGAAGGTGAAGGTTCTAAAGCTGGAGAATTTAATGCCAACAAAAGATGATTTGGTGGTTTTAGAAAGTGACTTGGGTTTTAAAAATATCTAGATAACTAGGAGGAATATCTAGGAGGAATAGCTTCAGCTGACCAAGAAGCAGCAGATGAGTTCCCAGACGCCATTAAGAAAAATCACCAGAGAGGCCAGGTGTGGTGGCTCATGCCTGTAATCTTAGCACTTTGGGAGCCCAAGGCTGGAGCATCGCTTGAGGCCAGGAGTTCAAGACCAGTCTGGGCAACATAGCAAGACAGCCCCTCACCTATCTCTACAAAAAATAAAGCATTATAAAAAGAAAATCATCAAGGAGAAAGGATGTCTGCCTGAACAGGTTTGTAATGCAGATGAAAGTACCCTATTCTGTAAAAAAATGCCGAAAAGGAGAGAAGTAAGCCCCAGAATTTAAGGCAGGAAGGGACAGGCTAGGTCTGCTGTTCTGTGCAAATGCAATCAGATTTATGATCAGGACTGCCCTTATCTGTAAAGCTGCTAAGCCCAGGTCTTGAAAGGAAAAGAGAAACACCAGCTGCCAGTTGCTTGATTGTACAAGAAGGCCTGGGCAGCAAGAACTCTATTGTGGTTTCATCAAGGCTTTGTCTCTGAAGTCAGGAAGTACCTTGTTAGTAAGGGACTACCTTTTAAAGTTCTGTTGGTATTGGACAATGCTCCTGGCCACCCAGAACCTCTTGAGTTAACACCAATGGTATTGATGTGGTCTGCTTGACCCCAAACACAGCATCTCTTTTCAGCCTCTGGATCAGAGAGTTACAAGGACCTTTAAGCCTCATTATGCACAGTATTCAATGGAAAGGATTGGATGCTGTGGAAGAGAACTACAAGAAAGAATATCATGAAAATCCTGCAAGGATTTTACCATTGAAGACACCGTCATTGCTACAGAAAAGGCCATGAAAGCTACCGAGCCTGAAACAAATTCCCGCCAGAGAAAATGGTGTCCAGATGTTGGCCTGACTTCACAGGATTTATAACAGAGCCAGTCAAGGAAATCATGAAAGAGTTATGGATATGGCAAAGGTGGGCGATGAAGGGTGGAAGTGTTGTGCCTGACTTCACAGGATTTACAACAGAGCCAGTTAAGGAAATCATGAAAGAGACTGTGGATATGGCAAACAAAGGCAGGAGATGAAGAGTGCAAGATACGGATCTTGAGAAATTCAGGAGCTAATAGACACCACTCCAGAGGAATTAACTACAGACGACCTGATGGAGATGAGTGCTTCCAACCCAGCACCAGATGATGAGGAAGAATATGTAAAAGAGACAGCGCCAGAAAGCAAGTTGACAGCAGACAGTTTGGCAGAAGGGTCCTGATTATTCAAGACTGCATTTGACTTCTTTTATGACATAGACTCTTCTGCGATATGCACTGAAACTAAAGGAAATGGTGGAAGAAGGACTGGCACTGATAGAAACATTTTTAGAGAAACTAAAAAGTAAAGCAGACAGAAATTATGATGTACTTCCATGAAGTTACACTGAATGTGCCTGCCTCTCCTGCCTCCCTTCCACCTCCTCCATGTCTTCCACACCAGAGACACAAAGACCCGCCCCTTCTCTTCCTCCTCCTCAGCCTGCTCGGTGTGAAGAGGGTGGAGATGAAGATCTTTGTGATGGTCAGTCCACTTCCACTCAATGAATAGTAAATTTTCCCTTTCTTAGGATTTTCTTTTCTTTTTTTTTTGAGACGGAGTCTCGCGCTGTCACCCAGGCTGGAGTGCAGTGGTGTGATCTAGGTTCACTGCAACCTCTGCCTTCCAGGTTCAAGCAGTTCAGCCTCTCGAGTAGCTGGGATTACAGGTGCCCACCAGCATGCCCGGCTATTTTTTGTATTTTTGGTAGAGATGGGGTTTCACCATGTTGGCCAGGCTGGTCTCGAACTCTTGACCTCAAGTGATCCACCCACCTCAGCCTCCCAAAGTACTGGGATTACAGGTGTGAACCACTGCACCCAGCCACGATTTTCTTAATAACATTTTCTCTAGCTTTATTTTAAGGTTATAGTATATAATACACAAAATGTGTTTTAATCGACTTTTATGTTTATATTATTGATAAGTCTTCTGGTCAACAATAGGCTATGAGTAGTCAGTTTTGGGGGAGTCAAAAGTTATACATGGGCCAGGTACAGTGGCTCACACCTGCAATCCTAGGTCTTTGGGAGGCAAAGGCGTGAGGATCACTTGAGTCCAGGAGTGCGAGACCAGCCAGGGCAACGTGGCAAAATCCCGTCTCTACTAAAAAAAAAAAAAATAGCTGGACGTGGTGGCATGCACCTGTAGTCCCAGCTACGCAGGAGGCTGAGGTTAGGGGATCACCTGAGCTCGGGAGGTTGAGACTGCGGTGAGCCGAGACTGTGCCACTGCACACCAGCCTGGGCGACGCAAGTGGACTCTGTCTCCAAAAGTTATACACAGATTCTTAACTGCATCTGTAGGGGTTCAGAACCCCCTAACCCCCACATTGTTCAAGGGCCAGCTGTATAGTAATAAAAACTGACAGTCATCCAGTGCTGTGTGTGGATGCCTTTCTAAAGGTAGATGTATTTTATGCACGGTAACTTACCGTAATCCGCACAACAGCACTGGGAGGTTGATTCTCTTATTATCCCCATTTTACAGGTGAGGAAACCAAGGTACCCTTGGGGAAGTTAGGGTCAGCCATGTGTATGGCAAGCGGTGAAGGCAGAATTATTTACTCAGCTCTTGTGTTCTTGACCATCTGTTTTCACATTACAAATTCCACTACATGAATCTTTGTGTGTAAATCATAGTCCACTTAAAAAATACTTTTTCTACCTGGACTTTAAAGATTTTCAATACATATTGCCATATGCTTTTCAAAAAGGTCCTACTTCAGATATACTTCATTTCAGCAAGAATTCTGAGCACTACAAGAAATGCATCCAATAGGAGAAAAAACAGCTGTACACATTTATCACATATTTGAGTGCCCACTACCTGCCAGGCACTCTTAGGTGCCGACGATTCAACAGTGACAAGAGCCCCTGCCTTTATGGTCATGGGCAGGGGGTGGGAGGCAGACAGCCTGCAGACACACAGCCAGTGTGTGCAGCAGGTTGGAAGCTGGTAGTAGGTGCTGAGGAGGAGGCCGGGGGTGTTGCATAGTGGCCGCCACTGGAGAAGAGAACAGAACAGAGGCTGGGCCGGGGTGGGCTACAGACATCAAGATGCCTGGGGGTCTGGGCCTGACAGCACATCTATTCCACGCTGTCAGCCAGCCCTGGGCACTAGAGCCGTGTGACCGTGGGGTTAAAGTGCACTCAGGTCGGTCAGACCTTGGTCAAGAGTAGCTTGCTTCTGCTGGTACTGAGGACAGAGAAATGACTCCCTAATGGGAAAAAAGTCATGAGTAGCCTCAGGAGCAGTCCTGGGACAGGTGATAGTGGCTCTGTGGGCATGGCCTCACTTTCCCAGGGTGGTGTGGGAGTGGCCTCTCCCTCTGGGTGTGACTAGGTCACAGAGCCTCATCTGCCAGAGGGCAGAATGTTGTTTTATGAAATGAAAAAATGTTGACTTTTCATCATGGAGAATGTCAGGAATATACAAAAGTAGAGAGAGGAACGTAGGTACTCCACGTAGTCACCCAGCCAGCTGCAAGGATTATTCTTTTCTCTATCACTTACCCTCAAGCAGCTCCCACTGTTATTTTGAAACAAATCTCAGGCATATCATTTCATAGAAATAGAAAATAAAAAATAAGTAAGTAGAAAAATATTCCAAAACTATTTTTATGTTTTCCATTGGCCTCACTCCATTTTTTTTTTTTTTTTTTTTTTGAGACCTATCACCCAGGCTGGAGTGGTGCAGTGGCGTGATCTCGGCTCACTGCAGCCTCCGCCTCCCAGGTTCAAGGGATTCTTGTGCCTCAACCTCCCACGTAGCTGGGACCACAGGCGCGCACCACCACTACGCCTGACTAATTATATTTTTAGTAGAGACAGGGTTTTGCCATGTTGGCCAGGCTGATCTGGCTTCTGGCCTCAAGTGATCCACCTGCCTCGGCCTCCCAAAGTGCTGGGCCTCCACGCCCAGCCCCCCTTTTATTTTTTTGGAGACAGGGTCTCATTCTGTTGCCCAGGCTGGAGTACACTGGTGTGATCACAGCTCACTGTGGCCTCAACCTTCTGGACTGAGTGATCCTCCCACCTCAGCCTCCCGAGTAGCTGGGGCTGCAGGTGCACACCACCACGCCTGACTAATTTTATGTGTGTTTTTTGTTGAAACAGGGTCTTCCTGTGTTGTCCAGGCTGGTCTCAAAGTCTGGGGCTCAAGTGATCCTCCCACCTCAGCCTCCCACAGGGCTGGGATGACAATGTGAGCCGCTGCGCCGGGCCGGGGTGCTTACTCTTTGGTTGTACATTTAGTCTTTGCTTTATTTTACAGTGATTGGCAGTTGCTTGTCCACTCATACATTACAGTACATTAGGAAATGTTTTCAAAACCTCAGTTCTGAGGAATGTTGGTAATCTAGCCAGTGCACTGGGGAGGCTCTGCAAATGTGTGTGCAGACTATAGATTCTCACACATGTCCCAGAATCGGGCTCTAAACTTGGCTGTGAAGTTAATGACCAAAGCTAAAGCAGTAGTGATGTGGTTGATTTCAAAATTCCATGTGTCCCCAGGTGAAAAAGCACCTTTGGGTAGGAAATTCAAGCAGCAGTGAGTAGGCCATCTGTGTAAGCCCAGACCCTAGGGAAGAGCTGGGGGTGCCCCTTGGAAAACGGGCAGAAGCTCTAGTTCTTTAGCTGAGGTTCCCCAGCAGCCTGCATCAGACTTCTCTGTGGGGTCATCTGCCCTGGGGAGACCCTAGCCCGAGCACTTAGTCAGGAAAGGCCTGCTGATGAGAGTTCTGTATTCTAATCAAGTGTGTAGGTTTTTTCCTTGTTACCTCCCAACCTTCAGTCTCGGTGCTAAAATAGCCATGTTTATTCTAGTGTTAAATAAATGCCTGGAGTTCTGTCATGCTTTCTGCCTTGGAGGAGCGTGGCCAGAATGAGGGTGGTTCCGTTGACATGCACATGGTGTTTGTGGATTTTCTAGTGAATGATTTCCTTCCAGCTGCAGTTCCACGAACAGGTACAATCTAGAAAGTCAAAGGCCCAGCGTAGAATATATGTAGAATATAACTTTTTTCTTTCTTTCAAAAACCTCATTTGATTGCAAGCAAGAGAGTGTTAAAAAACTAAAAACAAAACACCTGTTTATAACAACAGCCTGGTGGTGACACAAATTGTCTTAATTGTGTGAACCTGTATATGAAACAGGAATATTGGAATTTGCTGTGTTCAAAAGGCCAATTAAAACTTCATAAAAGCCGGGTGTGGTGGCTCACGCCTGTAATCCCAGCACTTTGGGAGGCTGAGGTGGGTGCATCACCTGAGGTCAGGAGTTCAAGACCAGCCTGACCAACATGGAGAACCCCCCCCCCACCCCCCCACCCCCCCCCCACCACCCATCTCTACTAAAAATACAAAATTAGCCAGGCGAGGTGGCGCATGCCTATAATCCTAGCTACTTGGGAGGCTGAGGCAGGAGAATCTCTTGAACCAGGGAGGCTGAGGTTGCAGTGAGCCAAGATCACACCACTGCACGCCAGCCTGGGCAACAAGAGCGATACTCCGTCTCAAAGAAAAACAACGGCCGGGCGTGGTGGCTCATGCCTGTAATCCCAGCACTTTGGGAGGCCAAGGCAGGTAGATCATGAGGTCACGAGATCGAGACCAGCCTGACCAACATGGTGAAACCCCCATCTCTACTGAAAATACAAAAATTAGCTGGGTGTGGTGGCAGGTGCCTGTAATCCCAGCTACTCGGGAGGCTGAGGCAGGAGAATTGCTTGAACCTGGGAAGCGGAGGTTGCAGTGAGTCGAGATTGCGCCACTGCACTCCAGCCTGGTGACAGAGCAAGACTCCGTCTCAAAAACGACAACAACAAAACAAAAAAACTTCATAAAACAGGTGGGGCTTTGATGTCTAGTGCTGTTGGCAAGATAATATAAAATATGATTATGGTCTTTACTAAATGTCACTTATGCTTTATTCATGCCATTTAAAGAGACAGATGGGCAAACTTATATCTAGAATGAGTGGGAATTAAGAATAAATAGTCCCAAAGGTTTGATATCTCTGTAGATTATACATATACCCTTGAACAACACTATTTTCAGTATTTTAACATCTATGTAAATAGAAGCACATATGCTTATTGGAGAACCAGAGAGAGACAGAATTTCAGTTTTAGTTTTTTACTTATCATGTCTGTAAAACATTCTGGTGTTATAGTTTTGCTGTTAGAAAGAATAGCCTTGAAGAGTGAGTGTTCTCAGAATGTCTTCCCCATTATGATTAGGGAATAACTTCTGTGTACTTACCTTGGGGACTCATCCTACCACTGGAAAATTAAGAAGATTTTCAGTGGTTGTGTGGTCTCCCTTCCCCCTCTCTTTCCAGTTTTTACTGACAGGATTGCTATTGAAACTGTTGATTTCAGTAACTAATGATGGCCCGCTAATTACCAGAAAGGGTAGGGTGCCTATTTAAAGTTCTGAAATCATAAAAGCAAGCTGTCCTCGGCTTAACTGCAGAATTTGTCAGAATGGTTAGAGTGCCTATTCAGGGGGATCTTAATCACTTTCTGATAGTTTACAAAAGGCAATAGCCTAATGGTAAAGAATTTTGTGTATTTACATATGTAAATTCTCTGTCTATTCATAGACTTGGTTTCCTAGATTGAAAGGCCTGTGAGGCTAGACCCCTGTGTTGTATTATGCACTTAAATCAGCTTCAGACCTCTCTGCCTTCTATTCACCTCCTCCGAAGCCATTGCTTGCTCCCATACTCTGCCAGAGGTGAAACCGTTCCGTGGCTGTCTCTCCTAGAGCTCCTCCTCATGCCTATGGAAAAATCAGCTTTTAAATGATCCAAAGGCGATTAGCACTCAGAAAGGTGCTGTTAGTTTGTCTGGTGATTTCCCTACAAGTTGCCAGCGTTTCTTGCCCTCTAGGCAGACCTAGGGAGGATACATCGACTTCCCCGCTCTTGGTCATGCAGCAGGTGACTCCAGAGCCTGTACTGTGCTGTGTGACTCCAGAGCCTGTACTGTGCTGTGTGACTCCAGAGCCTGTACTGTGCTGTGTGACTCCAGAGCCTGTACTGTGCTGTGCGGCTCTGTGCTGTGTGACTCCAGAGCCTGTACTGTGCTGTGTGACTCCAGAGCCTGTACCCTCCCGCTGTGTCCTGCCCACGCAGTAGCTCTACATTGATTCACAAAACATTTTGTCTTGTTTTGTTATTCCTTTAGGAAGATGCAGTCACACCCAATGATAAGACCCTTTTCCCTGATGTTGATTGGTTAATTGGTAACCATTCTGATGAACTCACACCATGGATACCTGTCATTGCAGCCAGGTGAGAAGTAGAGGAGTTATCAGGTGAATGGCTGGGAAATGCTTCAGCTTCTAAATAGTGATGTCCAAAAGGGTAGCCACTAGCTGTGTGCGGTTGTCAAGCACTTGAAATGTGGGTAGTTCCAATTTTTGAAATGTTTGCATATTGCCTATATTGGGTTAAATTTAAAATAAATTCCACCTGTTTTATTTTACCTTTTTAAAATATGACTACTGGAAAATATAAAATTACTGAGATTGTTCACATTATATCTCTATTGGCCAGCACTGATTGGCACTGTGATTACTTCTACAGTATTTATATCCGGTGTCAAAAGAGGTGTCCTTTTTGGACGTTTTTTTCTGAAAACATGAGGCTTTGCCTTTAAAGGGGAAATCTACCCATCGATAGACCCTCTGCAGCCACAGTTGCCTCTGCACGGGGAGCTGTGTGTGTCCGAGAGACTTGGTCACAAAGCAGGTTGTGCTGCTGCGCATTGACGTTTCGTTGCTGGGTCTCCTTATCGCAGGTTCTTCTGAGCTGTTTTCATTCTCAAGGAGTAACTAGGTTAAAGATCAGGTCTTCACTCGGGCTTGGTTGTGCTTCCCTCTAACAGTTCCTATTAAAAGCTGACATCTTAAAGTACTTCAAGAAGTTTTAGATGACGCTTGATAACAGTAACTGTGAAAAAAAATCATTTTTATCAAAGTAATTAGATTCATATTTTATTGAAAAGATATACTGTGTTGCCTTATTTCTAGAAATTAACTTGGGGAAGGCTGTAATTCGTCTTTTAATATGAAAAGCAATATTACACAGCCACAAAGACAAGGAGATCATGTCCTTTGCAGCGACATGGGTGCAGCTGGAGGCCATTATCCTCAGCAGACTGTTGCAGAGACCAAAAACCCAATGCTGCGTGTTCTCACTGATAAGTGGGAGCTCAATACTGGGTACACAGGGACATCAAGATGGTGGCAGTAGACACTGGGGACTGCTGGAGTAGGGAGTGAGGGAGAGGGCAGAGGTTGAAAAACCCCCTGGTGGTTACTATGCTCACTGCTTGGGTCATGGGATCTGTCTTACCCCAAACCTCAGCATCTTGCAGTACACCCATGCCACAAACCTGCACACATACCCACTGAAGCTGAAATAAAAGTGGACATTATATACAAAAAAAAGAAACAATATTGGCCAGGAACATCACTTCCCTATTTTGCCCTGATACGCGATTGCCATGTGGCTTTGTGCTTTGTGCTGAATTTCCTTGACTGCGTCTGCTCAGGATGCTTGACACTGTGGTTGTTGGTTCTTTTTGGAGGTCTTCCTACAATTGCCGCTTCTTTGTCCTCCCCTGCTGCTTCTTTGACTTCATTGGAAGATACTCCCGGAGGCAGAGTAAGAAGACTCAGTACCGGGAATACCTTGACTTCATTAAAGAAGTGGGCTTCACCTGTGGGTTTCACGTGGACGAAGACTGCCTCAGGATTCCTTCAACCAAAAGAGTATGTCATGATTCTCATTGTTGTTCTTGGCAGTGTGTCGGCATTCAGATGGAGAGCTCAGGGCTCTGTCACAGAGCCGTGAACCACGCTGTAACGTTCACAATGTTCCAGAATGTGCCGGTGCTGATTTCTGTGCCTCTGTCACTGACGAGGCCCAGAGGCTTGTTCTGTCCCACGGCTCCTTAAAGGCACCCCGGTGCTCCCTCCTCCAGGCCTGCAGGAGCCCTCGCCAAGCCCTCCTTGCCTCTCCAGAAGCTCTGAGTGGCCCCAGGGGACCTGCCCAGAGGAGGCCTCAGTGTGGCCTGTGGCTGAACCTGTGGAAAGTTCCTGCTCCTTCAAGTCGCAAATAATTGGCTGCGATTGAAGTGTATTTCAGAAGTTCACAGTGATTTCCCATTTTCTCATTAAAGGCCTAGTTCATTCAGATTCACCTGAAATGTCATTTGGGCAGAAGTTGGCCCGGGGGCTTTCTGTGAGCAGTGGGACTGTGCCTCTGACCTTTGTGTGGACAGGGCAGACTTACGCCCTCTTGCCGCTCCGAGGGCTTGACCTTTTGAAAGTACCATGGAAGTGTTTACAGCAGCTCACCTCAGTCTCTGGTAACTTTATTTGACAAGACTCTGTGGCTGGCAGACAGTGTGCTTTTAAAAAATAACCCCGTCGTGTCCAGGCCACAGAGTTTGATGGCTGCCTTAGCAGGAAAGGGCCCGGCTGATCTGAGCGAAGCCTCGGCTCTGCTGCTGCCCGCGGTGCACTCAGGCTGATTACAGAGCTCCGCAAGCCTGTCCTCATCTGTGAGACCAGGAGGAGGCTGCCCGGGGCTTTGTGGGGCTGGACGGGATGATGTCTTCAGAGCCCACAGCGGGGAGGGCATGTCGTGGGCACTCGCTGGCCGGCTGCAGTCATAGCCGTGCACCAGGAGCAGCGTTGGCTGCTGGCACAGGCCTCAGGGCCGCTGGTGCTGTCACTGCCCTGCTACCATGGGAAGTTACCTTAGGACTTGCTGCTGAACCATCCCGTCATCCTCTCAGTGTCCTCTGTTTTTGGCAAGTCTTGGGCTTCTGAGGTCAGAATTGATTTGGAGAAACTGCTAAAGTTTGGGTCCTCTAGGCAGGTCCGTGGAGCCCGTGGCTTTGATTTTTGCACTTGCTGCCCCATTACTAATTGGTAGACACCGTGGACTGTTGCTTCATCTCTCTGAGCTTCAGTTTCCTTATCAGTGGCAGGTTTGGGGATCGAATGTAAGAGTGGATGTGAATGTGCTTTGTCATTTTTAAAGCAGTTCACACACAGCACATGTCTGATGGGGACTGGGTGTGTGACAGGCACTGAGAATTTAAAATCCCGCTGGAAGAGCTGGGGAGCAAAGGTGTGGCTGTCACATAGTGAGGAGGTCGGCTTCCTTATCACCTGCGCCTGGCCTTGTAGTTGATGCCTGGAGAAGAAGCCCAGAAATGAGGCGCCCTTGCCATGGTTGGCTGGGCCTGGTTGTCCGGAGGGGACTGTCTGAAGGGCACCCTCCATCGGGGTGTGCCACGAAGGGAGGCGAGCACGCATGAGCACCTGTATGGCTCCAGGCCCTCTGCACAGCCCCCGTGTGCACTCGCTGGCTCTGGCAAGGTGGGGACAAAGCTGCTTCCCTTCCCAGCCCCTGGGGCGCTCTGCAGTGTTACCATCAGCATGTGCCCCCCAGGGCGGCTGAGGGGTGGAATGAGGGGCGGCAGCAGGAAACCTTTAGGACGGTGCGGCTGCCGGGCCCAGGGGTGTGAACTCTGAGTTTAGGTGCCTTTGTTAGATCTTGTGAAGGTCCGAGTAATGAGAGGGAACCATGGGCTTTTACTGTTTTATTAATTTTTAAGTCACTTATATTGGTGTCAGTTTTTATTTTTCATTTATTTTTATTTATTTATTTATTTTGCTCTTGTCACACCCAGGCTGGAGTGCATTGGCACAATCTTGGCTCATTGGCCTCTGCCTCCCGGGTTCAAGTGATTCTCCTGCCTCTGCCTCCTGAGTAGCTGGGACTACAGGTGAGGGCCACCATGCCCGGCTAATTTTTGTATTTGTAGTAGAGACGGGATTTTGCCATGTTGGCCAGGCTGGTCTGAAACTCGTGACCTCAAGTGATCCGCCCGCCTTGGGCTCCCAAAGTTCTGGGATTACAGGAGTGAGCCACCATACCCAGCTGGTGTCAGTTTTTTAAATCAGGATTTTTTAATGATAGACTTTTAAAACTTGTGATTTGTACTCCAGGATGAGAGAATTCCATGGAGAACGTTGAAACAGACTAGCCAGCTAAAATACTTGCTTTGCTCTTTTCAAACTCAGGTCTGTCTCGTTGGGAAATCCAGAACATACCCTTCCTCCAGAGAAGCTTCCGTGGATGAAAAGAGGACTCAGTACATTAAGAGCAGGCGGGGCTGCCCTGTAAGCCCACCTGGCCGGGAGCTTTCCCCTTCTCCACCCTGGGTTGCTGCTGGCAGTGCTGGTCACTGTGACGGTCAGCAAGCTCTGGACACCAGGGTCGGGTGTGTAGCCAAGGCCTGGGCTGCTGAGCATGGAGCAGGGTCCCAGGCTGAAGGACCCTGGCTACCTGGATTTCATCCTAGAGAAAAGGCTGAGCGCGTAAGAAACTGTGCCGCCCTGCCGCGAGATTTTATTGACCAAGTAGTTTTGCAAGTGGCGAATTTATTGTTAGGTGGAAAGAAATTAAACACAAGAAGTTCTCAAAATGGGAGTTTGAAGACCTGGAACAGGGGAGGTAAGCTGCCCACCACCTTAGGGGCTAGCATGCTCCCAGGCTTGAGGGCAGGAATTCACGTCTTCATAACCGACATGAAATGGTGTGGCCCTGTGACTACACACACTTTGAAAAAGCCGTTGATGGTGGGTGAATAGGCTGTCTTCAAGCAAATTCTTTAAAATTTTCCAAATAGTTCTTATAAACATAAAGGACTTTGTTATTTCCAGGGAGGAAGGCCAAGGCCAGGCCAGGGAGTGACAGAGTTTGGACCCTTAATTAACTTTTACCAAACATGCAGGTTTAGGGGCTAGAACTACTCATTTTCAATCTAGAAATTATCCAAAGAGAAAGGTTACTGAGGGCAAGCAAAATGCACTGTCCCCTTGAGTATGTGGTAAGATTTGGAGATGTTGTGATTCGATAATTTAATTCTCTTTGAAATCTCCAAAACACAACAATCAGCCATGGCAAAAGGAGAAAATTACATCGATTGTTCTCATGGGGTGAGTGGTGTGCTGAAACTATGTTCTCATGGGGTGAGTGGTGTGCTGAAGTTAAAGGCATTCAGAGAGCCAGCCAGGGCTCTAAGGACCTCGCCTCCTTCCGGGCAGGGATGCTGCTTGGCCGCCAGAGGGTGGTGTAGAGCTGCAGCCGGAGCCTGGCTTCTCTTGCAGTTTTGGGAACTGGAGAAGGGCACGGAGCCCCATCCCCTCCGTCAGTGACTCCTGCCTGGCTGCCCATTTGAGGGAAACCCTTCCTCTCCAGGCCTTGCTTTCCTCACCTGTGAATGTTGGGACAAAATCATGCCTGTTTCCTTCTTTATCTTTTGTCCTCTTGCACCATGTGTATGTGGGATGGGGCCGGGCCATTGAGCACAGACAGCCCCTCCAGAAATCATTTGAACCTGATGGTACCTGGTCAGCAGAGCCTCTAGCCATCTGGCGAGAGTGGCCCTGGCTCAGTGGCTGATGGGGCCGACTAGCTGCTTGCAAACCACCAGGTACCATGGGGTCTCTGGGTTGGCTGCGCTGACTAAAGGCACCCTGCTGTGGTGGGGCTGGAGCACAGAGGAAGAAGGCTGAGGCTGGCAAAGCGTGGAGCCCACCACAGGCAACTGGGCCCCGGAGCCCCAGGGACATCAGTGTGGTCTGAAAGTTCCCATGTTCAGTAAACAGTGACAGTTCTTGAGTGCAGTTGGACCTTTAAATTCCCAGGAGATGAGGGGCGCACAGACATCAGCTGTGCCTGGGATGGGCAGCTTTCAGTGGGTGAGGAGGAAGGAGGAACAGACCTGGAGATGGAGAGTGGGGATGGCTCAGTCCTGCCTGCCCCTTGGAACCTGGGAACCAGGGTGCCTAACAGGCCCTGGACCCCCGTCCCCTCCAGATAGGTGTCCGTGGGTCTGGGGCTTGTTGGGGACTCTCCATGTGGCCTTGCTGTGAGAAGGGAGGAGCTGTGCCCTTGACCTTTCAGCCCACTGCCTTCCTCCCGCCCACAGGCGGCCTTCAGGGCCTTTGGTTGCCCCCACCCAGCCTGTCCTCAGGCAGGCACCTCTGCATTTCTGTGCCTGTGGGCTATGTGTGGCTCTGTCTCCAGGACCTCACCCATCCTAGCTCGGCGTCTGTCCCTGTGGGACATTGCTGAGAAATAGGGTGGGAAAGGGCCCTGCCCTCTAGAGGCTCCAAGTCCTGCCTGGCTAGGAGTCAAGACCGCACACGCCAAAGGATGAATAACCAAGAGGCCGGATGTGCCAGGCCCGGAGGCACCCATGGCTGCGAGAGTGAGAGTCCCCGTTATGGAGTCCGTGCTGGGCCAGAGCCGGGGGGACAGGGAAGGCTGACTGGGACAATATGTTATCTTTTTTAAAACACTCACACTCCTCTCAGAATGGATTTGAGACAGCCGAAAGGTGGACTCAGAAAGTTGGCCAGGTTGGGTCCAGACCCCCCCTGATCCGTGGGGGTCCGACAGGCTCAGCTGCATGCAGACAGGCGCCGTCTCCTCTGCTCTCCTGCAGCTTGGGAGGGTGCGGATAAGACATGAAGTGCAGCGCCTGGCAGATAGGAAGTTCCTGGCAAATACAGGCAGGAAAACCAGCTTTCATTCATATCCAATTTGATGTTTCAGTAATAAATGATGTTATTGTCACCAGGTTTTCTGATTAGAGCGTTTTGAAATACATGCAGGCTCTCAAAGCAGAAATTCGAAGGAGAAAGAGACCATCACTGTGGTATCTGTGCTGTTCCTTTTTTTAACGCCTAGCATGGCCTTGCTGGCCACCCTAGAGCCGGTAGCGCCAGGCTGGCTGCCCCATGGTTGGAGCAGCCACTGGGAAGGCTCAGGCCCCAGGCTTGCCAGCTTGGCCTTCCTCCTTTAGTCTGAGAAACCCTGGCTCCAAACAGCTACCCCCCCTTCGTGGGTCACCAGCGAGAAGAGCTTGAGGTGACCACCCAGAGCAGGCAGCATCATCTGATGCCTGGCCCTGTGCGGGCATGGGGCATGTGTGGGGCTGCGCCTTGTCAGGCTGCGCCACCTCAGCTGGGTGGAGACACCGCGGCCCTCACGGTTTGGCTGCGGTGTGGTGTGGGTTAGGTGAGATGGAATCGTGGTCCTTCATGCTGGAGTGCATAAAGCGTGTGAGTGTATGGAACTGAAATGGACTGTTTCTGCCTGTGTGACAGGTTCGTAATATTTTGTTGTTGTTTTGGGGAAAAAAACCCCGTTTTTCCACAGAGAGCCTATCTCTGGCAGAAGTAGCCAATGAGCTGGACACGGAGACCCTGCGGAGGCTGAAGCGGGAGTGTGGGGGCCTGCAGACGCTGCTCCGGAACAGCCACCAGGTGTTCCGAGGTACGGAGTCCGCCTCTCCCCCGCCGTGCTTTCCTTCTTTTTCCCCCTTTTTTCAGTTAAATAATGTTTTATTTTAAAGTGGTTTAGACTCACAGAAGAATCTGGCAGAAGCACCAAGTTCCGCGGTGCCCCACCCAGCTCTGACGTGGGTGGCATTTGACCTCAGGGTGGGACGTGGGTCACCCCATTCCCTCCTTGCTCCTCTGGACCTTGTCCCATGCGATGTCCCCAGGCTGGTCTCCCTCCCCCTATGCTGTGCTTGCTGACGCCTCAGCTCCACTTGCTCCACGCAGGACAGAGCAAGTCGGGCAGCCGCTGGCCGGGCCCCTCTTGGCTGAGGGTCATTGTTTGGCGTCATCTTTAGCTGCTGCAAACTGGAAGCATCCCGAGCCACAGAGCCAGGGTGGGGAGTGGGAAGAGTGAGCCCTGCCCCACAGGTGGAGGCCTGGACTCCTGTGGCCCTTGCCCTGCGGGCCTGGGCAAGGGGAGGTCCTGGTACCCAGCTCTCCTGCTCCCCAACACCCTGTGACTCCAGGACTGCCAGGGTATAGGGAGGCAGGAGGGCCCTCCACCCGCTTGGCCATTCACTCAGCCCTCAAAGCAAGGCAGACACATCCCTGGCTTGCTGGAGCCGGCGGTGCAGTGAGGGAGGGGGAGATGTAGCAGGGGCTCACCCAGGTGCCGGCAGTGTACACAGTTCCATCATCTGCAGCTTCCAGGTGTGCACAGAGGGGGCAGGAAAACGGCAGGGAGCCACGGTTTACCAGCGCCAGCGGCTGGTGAGTTTGCTGTAACTTGCTTTATGGAGCTTTTTTTTTTTCCTCTTTCTGTAAGTATTTTAAAGCAAATTCTAGCTAGCACGCTATTTCACCCCTAAGTACTTCCACGTGCATCTTTAAGAATAGTAGGTGTCTTGTGTCACCACCATGCCCCAAGCACACATTTCTGTGAGTTGTGATGTGCAGGAAGAACTGGCCTGGCCCAAGTGGGCTCAGGAGGGCTTTACTTAGGAAATGACACTTGAGCTGGGCTTGGAAGGAAAAGAGGAGTCAGGAACAGAGAACAGCTTTAGGCAGAGCGAACAGCATTTGCAAAGAGCCAGGGTTGGCAGGAGTAAGAGTGGGAGCTGGTCAGGTTACAGCCGCCATGACCAGGAGAAGGACTGGGCCTCTGACTGATGGGTAGGGATGACACCGAAGTCATAGTGGGAAGGAGTGGCCTGGCTCACATCCTAGCTTCTGGGTCCCTTGCCCATGAGGCAGCTGTGGGGGGTCAGGTGCAGTGCAGTATCTGGCTCTGTGGGTGTGTGAGAGAGCACAGGTGTGTGTGCCATGCCTCATGTGTACACAAGAGCACAAGCGCGTGGGTTTGTGCACACACACACACTGCCTTTGTGTGCCTGCCTGCTCCTGGAGAGCTGAACTTGGCTTTCAGCTGAACTGGCCTGTCTAGGTGAGCTGCTGTTGGGTGGGGGGCCCGTGAGCATGGTTGGAGCCTCTGTTTCCCGGGGCAGGTGCAGAAGCATGTCCCTGAGGCTGCCTCCAGAGCAGACACTGGGCCTGCAGTGCTGGCTGGGCTGGGCCTGCTGCCTGGAGTCTGCTCTTCCTTGCATAGAGCTTTAGGCAGTTAGAATACTTCCCACCTCCATGGGGCCTTTTTCTGTCTTTCCCAACACTTGTTTTTGTTGATTTCCTGAAATACTGTCTTTTTCACCCACGATGAGTCTGCTTGTATGTCAGTGTTTTTCTGTGCAGGTCACCCTGGGGGGCAAACTTGTTTTTGGAAACGCTTCTGAGTAGGAGGCCTGGGGATTGGGTTCCAAATAAACATACTCCTCCAGTCATGTGAAAACTATGCTCTGAAGCTGGGTCTTATCTCTGTATGAGGTTTAGGTTTTGTTTTAAGCTAACGTGGCTAGTCTCTGAAAATGTTTATGAGAGTGAGGAATTGGAAATGTTTCCAGATGGCTTCAGGTCAGCCAGCCCTGAGCATGACCTGTGAGGGCCACGAGGGCCAGCCCTGCCTCTGTCCCCGCCCCTTCCTGAGGCCGCCAAGGGGTGGCATGCTCCATCCATGCTGTCTGGTATGGAGCCTGGCACCATGCTGCTGGGTACACGCGGGGCCTCGTCTCATCCTGCACTCATGGCAGAGCAGGCCTTTCCTCCTTGAACACGCAGACATGGCTCAGAGAGGTCAGCGCACTGGCCCGAAGTCTCCCAGTGAGTGGAGAGGCCACGCCACAGTCCAGGCCAGGTCTGAGCTAGCACTGGCACCCCTGAGCCTATGGCATCATCCGAGGACTCTAATCCTCAACCCGTTCCTCAGAACAACTTGGTGAGAGGGAGTGTCTGCCGTCAGAAGCAGTGGTGGAGATGGCAGTTCCTGTGCTGAGTTAAGAGTCCGAGGGGACACGCACAGTAGGGAGGGAGGAGACGGCAGGAACTTGGGTTGAGCAGTCTGTGGCCCTGTGGTTCCATTTCAAAATGAGGAGCACATTTCCAGAGGGGGAGAGTCTTTCTAGCTGTTGGTTGTCTTTCTAGCTGGCTGGAGCGAGTGCCCCTGGAAGGCCACCACTTCTGGCACCTGGCCAGATGGGAGCTCAGGTGTTAGGAGGGGCGGCTGGGAGCTACCTGCCATGTCCGGGGTTGTAGACACGGGGAGTGGGTCAGGACGGCTGGGCCAGCCTGGAGCCTGCCTGCACCATTCCGGGAGCCTCATCTCTATCATCAGCACCCGCTCCTCAGTCCTTAGACACCCTGCAGGTCCTGCTTCCAAAACATGGCTGGGTGTGCTCTTAACTCCGGAGCCGCGTGGGAGGGCCTGCTGCCAGCTGGCCTGTCACATTGCGCTGGGGAAGGGGGTGCAGAGGCTGGCTCTGAGGGTGGGAATCTGTGCTCAGCCTTTGGCCTCAGTGATCCCCACCCCCCATTCTCTTGATAGGTCAGGGCGTCAGGCCAGAGGCCCCTCACTGGGATCATGTGCCCCATGGGAGTTGGGGGGAAGCTCTGGCCCCTGGGGCTTCTCCTGAGCACCCTTCAGAGGGTTCCAGATCCCTCAGTGGCCAGGATGTGCCCTTCTGTGCTGCGCCAGGAGGTGCTGCTATGGGGACATGGGCAGAGTGTTGTGGGACTGCCTTCACCCGAGCCTTCAGGTTAAGAAACCTCAGCTCCGATGTTGGGAGGCGAGACAGAGAGGCGGCCGTGGGAGGGCAAACAGGGTCAGGCCTGGCCTTGGCAGTGCTTCCAGCCAGGCTGTGAGGGTGAGCCCCCAACTGTGTCTCTGGACGCAGCGAGGCGCCGCTCTCTGGGCTCATTTCTCTAGTTTCTGGGGAAACTATTTGTAAAATATCAGTCTGTCAAAAGCACACAGGCTCGTTATTGCCACACACAAGGTGATGTGAAAGCAGAATTCAGGCTTTAATTCCTACACTTTCAAATTCTCGTTGGAAGTCGGTGAGCCAGACTTCCGCACTGAGGCTCCTTTGTTCCCCTGAGCCTTCTGTTGCGAGCGGTTTCCTAGCTTCCAGCGAGAACCAGGAAGGAGGTGGTTGCTTTGGCCACGTTTCATGGGGAGTTGTTGGCTTCCCACAAGGAAACGGCCAAATGGGAGTGTAGGGGGTTATCTCGGCCCAATTTGGGCGGTGGGGTCAGGAGGTGGCCTAGAGGAGGCCCGTGAGGCCTGGCACCCAGGTGACAAGCGGGCCCACAGCAGCCCTCTCCTGGCCCCACCCCACTCTGATGTCCCTCCAGCTCCCCAGTTTGGAGATCAGCCTTGGCCATTGGGTCCCAGTGGCACTTCCAGAGGGGGTATCTAAACCACTGCACGTAGGCAGATCCCCCTTCGTGTTCCTGTTCCAGAGCTCCTTGGCCTCTCTTACTCCACACTTGCACCTGGAGGGGCTCTGGTTGGGAGGCGCATGTAAACCCAGTGCGCTGGGACGGCACCAAGGAGCAGAGGCCGCCCTGCTCCAGCCCCGTCCTTAGACTGCGTGGAGGGACCTGCACCTTGCCCCTCTTTCTGCCTGTAATGCTGAGACAGTCCTCAGAGGTTGGGGCTGCAGCACAGATGTTTTCTCGTGTTTCGGCTCTCACACCATGGTCCCTCCTTCCTCCACTCAAGTGATCCTTCTAAAATGGTGGCTCTGCAGGACCTGCCACTCAGCCAGAGGGAAGGTCGTGGCCTCAATAATGAGGCCACATGGGACCCAGCTCTGTCCTCTGCCCTCCCCTCTGGCTGTCCCTCGAATGCGGCCAGTCCTGGTGCATTCTGTCCTGGGACACTCGGGTTTGCTGCCTCTCTGCCTAAAATGCTCTTCCTGGGTCTGTGCGGGGCTGCTGCTCACCTCCCGCAGGGCTCACCTTCCCCGGCCTTGCCTGAAGATGCATCCCATACCTCGGTCATTCCCACTGGAGGCAAACTCACTGTGACCAGCAGGAACTCTAGGCTGTGTTCTGGTGGTATCCCTGACCCTGGATTGGCACCTGCCGTGGCGTGGGAGCTAAACAGAGGCTGGTGAATTAAGGAACTTTCAGGTTTACTTCTCAGTGTGTCTTTTCTCTGTTCCAAACCATAGTTGTGAATGGGAGAGTTCACATCCGTGACTGGCGAGAGGAGACGCTGTGGAAGACAAAGCAACCGGAAGCGAAACAGAGACTGCTCTCCGAAGCCTGCAAAACCCGCCTCTGCTGGTTCTTCATGCATCACCCTGATGGCTGTGCTCTGTCCACGGACTGCTGCCCGTTTGCCCATGGGCCTGCGGAGCTGCGGCCACCCCAGACCACCCCGAGGAAGAAGATTCCGTGAGCTGCGTCCTTGCCAGCTGAGGCCTGGTCAGGGAGGCCAAACCAAGGAGAGCTTCCCCGGCAGTCCTCAGTGCTGTGGTCTCTGCTCTGGCTGTGTTTCAGCCCACCTCCTCCCAGCTTTCTCCAGATCCTCACAGTGATGAACCATATTTCATAAACATCACATGCCAGAGAAGCCACAGTTACTGGGAAGCCCCCAGCTGGGTGCCTGGCTCGTTTCAGATGCAGCCACTTGAAATGTGCACAGCATCTTCATGTCATAAAGGTTGTGCATGGATCCTTACAGTGTCTCCTGGGGGAAAGCGGCTGAGGCTGCCTCGCACAGGCCCTTCCCAGGGCGCTGTCCGATGCCATGTCCACATCTGTGAAGAGGATGGGGCTTCTCAAGAAGTAAGACCGTATCTGCCAGCGTTTCTCACCACACTGGAGAGCAGCTGCTCTGGAGCAGGGATCCGCCAGATTGGTATTTTTAAAAAAGGCGTAAGGCTTGCTATGTTGAGGTTGTTTTTAGAGTTACAGAGAATAAAAACACTCATAATTTCCTCACATGGGCCACTCTAAGTGGCATGAAAAAAAAAATCCTAAGTGAATTGTTGACAGGGCTTTAAAAATGTAAATATCACAGATGACAGAAAGGTAAGACCTACACCTTCCTCCCTCCTCCACGAGACCGTCTCCCCAGAAATACTGCAGCAGGCCTTTTTAGTCCTTCCAGAAAAAAAGTCCTGATTTGTTTCTCTTTTATTTTTATGAAGTGATAGGGTCTTGATCTCTCACCCAGGCTGGAGTGAAGTGGCAAGATCATAGCTCACTGCAGCTTTGAACTCCTGGGCTCAAGCCATCCTTCTGCCTCAGCCTGTCAAGTGACTGGGACTGTAGATGCACGCCACTATGCCTGGCCAACTTTTAAAATTTTAGAGGCGGGGTCTCGCTATATTGCCCAGGCTGGCCTTGAACTCTTGGGCTCAAGCAGTCCTCCCACCTCAGCCTCCCAAAGTGCTGGCATGACAGCCGCGAGCCATGGCATCTGACGCCCGATGTTTCTATTTAAAGTTATTTCTATGGTTTTATACAAAAGGTCACATGCAGTCCACATTGTTCTGCCGTTGACTTTCTGCGTTGTACCCTGGTGCCCCTCCGTTGGGTGTATCTGCCTGGTTATTGGCAGCAGCCTTGTGGCATTCCGTGGCAGCGCTGCACTCATCACTCCTGAGCAGTGAGAATAAACGGGCATCTTCTCTGAAGGCACCTCAGCTCTGCAGCACCACGGGGCAGCGCTGCCACGGGCCCACACCCTGCCCTCTGAGTTCCAAGTCAGTCCCAGAGTGCAGATCCCAGGCTGAGGATGTGCCAGGAGGTGCCTGGCCCTGGAAGGGTCCACCCTTCGTCTTACTGGGAGACAGGTGCTCCGTGGCCCTTTGGGGCAGGCCCCAGTTGGTCGAGCAGCTGCAGCTCTGACTAGTGAGGCACAAGGGAGCTCTGCTGAGGCCTCTGGGGTCCCCACGCAGGGAAGTTCTCCCTGCAGGGGACACCTGGTGTAGAAGCCCCGAGGGAGCGGCCGGGAGCACAGCACTGAGGATGGTGGAGCAGGAAGAGATGGAAAGAACTCTCTTCCCGAAGATGAGCCGCAGAGCCGCAACCCTCCCCCAGCCCCTGTGTTAGGCCGTGAGGCATCTTCCTGCCCAGCTGCCTCAGGGCTTTCAGGGTTTGTTGCTCAGCACATCCAGGGTCACGCACTTCAGGACAAGCCACCTGATGCCCCTCGGCCCCCCAGCCCTGCAGCCTCGCTGGAGCTCTCCCTGCAGCAGGAAGGGCTGAGCCCAACCACAAAGGGGCTTGGGGCGACATCAAGGGATGGCAGAGCGGGGAATGCAGGGAGCCCGGCCCAGAGGAGCAGCCCTGCTGCTGCCCCCTGGAAGGGGCACACCACCTGAGCTAAGCCCAGGATGCCGCCCAATCCTCGGGGCCTCCCAGGGTGTCCCCCATGCCAGAGTGTGCGGCCTCTGCCAGGCCCGGGATAGCTCCAGGTGGCTGGACTCCCATTTCCCCTCCCCTTCCCAGGTCTTTCCCAAGCCCAGAGCCCCTGCTTTAATTTTCGTGTGGGGAGACAGGAGAGTGGCCACAGAGCCTGGTTCTGTGCCATGTGCTGCTGGACTCCAAACCTGGCTCCGGCGCTGCAGTCCTGGTGAGGGTGGTGGCCCTGGGGAAGATGAGCTTCCCCAGCACTTGTTACGGCAGTTTCCAGTCATTAGCCACAAGGACACAGTCTCAAAGGAGCATCAGATGGGGCTGGGGGCATGTGGGGTGGCCCTGGCTCTCCCAGGTGGGGTCCTGCCAGACCAAGAGCTATGCTAGTGGGGCCCACCATGGCCATAGGCCCCTCTGTGTCACCTGGCGTAATCAGCTGGTAGAAACAGCCCTTGGGGACCACATCACCTGACCTGATCTCCAGGTTCCAGGTACCGTTTCTTACTGCCCCCCAGCACCACTGTGCCCCTGTCCACAGGTCATGTGACTGGGTGTCGGGCACGGTTCCCTTGCAGCAATGAACAATACATCTGTGGATGAAGGTGGGCAGATAGACGTTTGGCGGCGGGTGGGGCGGGGCACTGATCATGGCAGCCTGCTGTGGCCAGCCCCAAGGGCTTCCCGGTGACTTCTCGGAGCCTGAGTGTCTCCCCTGTACAGGTGGGATCTAGGGAATGCCACGAAGGTGGTCATGAGGGGAATCACCAGTGGTACAGCGTGTCTACACTGCTTTCCAGACTAGTGCCAGGCAGGCACTAGGTCTCACTGGCTGAGGGGCAGCCTCTGTCCCCAGGCACCCCGACTTGCCCCATCTGCTGCAGAGGAGGCCCACCTGTGGTGAGCATTGTGGTCTTGGGGCCTGCAGGCACCCTTGTGGAGTTGCCATGGTGACCGCAGCCCCCTGGACTGGTGCTGGGGATTCAGACACCAGGTCACACAGGCCTTGGCTCGTGGCATGGCCAAGCCCTGGGGTCTGTCGAGGTTGGCAGGGCAGGCTTCCTAGAGGAGGGACTGAGGCTGCGTATTCTCCCTCTCATCCTGCCATCAGCTGGGGCTACTCTCCAGGGCCACAACTGTCACAGGACGAGGAACCCGGGCCTTGTGCAGAAGAGCTTTGTGTGGGTGAGGGTCCCAGAGGAGAAGCTGAGCCCTCTGCTGACCTGCCCCCAGCTCATTTCTGCTTGACCCTTTCTTGTTGCTGTTTTTGCTCAGAAAACTATATATTGTGGACCTCATCGTTCTGGGAAAAGGTGGTTCACGAGAAAGCACAGTCATGTGTCTGTCACTTAACAGTGCAGATGCATTCTGAGAAATGCGTTGTTAGGTGATTTCATCATCCTGCAACATCAGAGTGTGCCCCGTGCTCCTGGATGAGACAGCCTGCCCCACACCCAGGCTGTGGGGGACGGCCTGTTGCTCCTGGACCACATGCCTGCACGGCACGTTAACTGTGCTGAATGCTGTAGGCAGTTGTAACGCAGTGGTAAGTGTCTGTGTATCTAAACGTAGAAAAGGTACAGTGAAAATATGATGTAAAAGAGAAAACATGCTTCAGCTGTGGAGGGCACTCACCCTGACTGGGGCCTGTGGACAAGGCTGTGGGTGTCCGTGAGGGAGAGGAGGGAGTGCCTCTGAGGCCCTGCTGCAGGCTGGATGAACAGCCCACTTAGGCCACACTCAGTTTATACTAAAAAATGTCTTCAATAACACATTCACCTGAGCTTTTTTCTAATTTTTTAATTTTATGAGCTTTAAAAACATTTTTGACTCTTTTTTAGTAACACTTAGCTTAAAACACACATTGTACAGCTGTACAAAAATATTTTCCCTTTTACTTTTTTGTTTTTTTGAGATGGGGTCTTGTAGTGTCGCCCAGGTTAGAGTGTAGTGGCGCCATCCCGGCTCACTGCAGTGAGCCTCAGCCTCCTGGGCTTAATTGATCTCCTGCCTCAGCCCCCCAAGTAGCTGGGACCACAGGCACGTGCCACCATGTTGCCCAGGCTGGTCTTGAACTCCTGGACTGAAGCGATCCTCCTGTTAGGTGTGGCGAATATGAGCTGTCGGTGGCGAATTCACATGGGTCTGCAGCAGCCTCAACTCCTGCCTCCTTGGAAGAAAGAATTCATCTGAAGGGCATAAGGCAGAAAAAGGAGACTGAGGCAAGTTTTCGAGCGGGAGTGGAAGTTTATTAAAAAGCTTTAGAGCAGGAAAGAAAAGAAAGTACACTTGGAAGAGACCCAAACATGCACTGTGGAGGTGAAGTGCAGCATTTGACCTTTTGACTTGGGGTCTTAGATATTGGCATACTTCTGCGGTCTTGTGTCCCTTTTCCTGTGATGCTTTTGTTAGGGTGGGCTGCCTGCATGCACGGTGCCCTCCTTGCACTCAGGACGTGAGCATTTACAGTGGGTTTGTGAAGTTGTATGTATGTTCACCTGAGGCTGCTTCCCCTTTTCCGGTAGGATGCCCCCAGAGGGTCATGCTCTGCCGTTTTGTCTCTTAATGCGCTTGCTCTGCCCACTCACCCAATTCCTGAGATTTTATTGGAAGCCGCTGGTGATCAATTTCAAGTGCCTTTATCTGTTGGGAAGTTGCCTCTCCCTGGCGCCTGCAACCAGTGATCATTTTTAGACAGCCAGTGTAACAACTGCAGGACCATCACCTTGAGGACTAAACTGGTTTTTCATCTTGCCCAAATTCCTATCTAAGGGGTCTGGGGAGTCCTGCCCTGCAAATCAGAAATTCTCATCAGATGGGTTTTATTTAACCCTGTATATTATGACTTACTTTCCAACCTGACCCTGGCATAACATTACAAGTCAAGGAAGAAAAAAATCAAAGTAGTTTACCTCAAAATGTGTTTGCCATATTTTGAAATGACCCTACAAAGCTGTTCTGTGTGGGGGAAAATTTGCATCTGTAAAGAATCTCTGTTAACATAGCTAGATCTTTTTCTTCCAGACCCTCCCAATCCTGAGGAGATTAAACTCTAGCACCTTTTGAAAGATCTGAATAGGAAACAGTTGTCATCTATTGTCTCTAAGGGCAGCCACTATCAGACTTCAAAGAACTTTGGTCTCCACAATCTTTATCTTAACCTGAACATTCCCTTTCTATCAATCCCAGGTCTTCAGACAAACTCACCCAATTGTCAACCAGAAAATGTTTAAATTCACCTGTAGCCTGGACGCTTCCCTCCCCCCTCTCCGACCTTTGAGTTGTCCCGCCTTTCTGGACCAAACCAACATATTTCTCAAATGTATTTGATTGATGTCTCATGCCTCCCTAAAATACATAAAACCAAGCTGCGCCCCGACCACCTTGGGCACATGTTCTCAGGACCTCCTGAGGGCTGTGTCACGGGCCACGGTCACTCATATTTGGCTCAGAATAAATCTCTTCAAATATTTTACAGAAAACAGATACTTTACAGGGTTCTACTCTCTTCGTCGACAACCTGATGCTGTTCTTCAGTGCCCTAGTTGCTTCCCCTCCACCCTCCGAAATGTTGGAGTTCCAGGAGGCTCTGAGCCCCTCTTGTTCTTATCCTCCTGGCTAGCTTCGTCTCCAGCAAGCCCTCTCGCACCTCGGTGCCAAGGCTTGCAAACCTCAGCCTGTCCTGGCCTCGCTCCCAAGCTATGGGACAGGGCATCTCCTCCGAGGCTCCCGGGCCTGCGGTGCCCTCTGCAGTCCCCACACCCGTCCACACCTGCTCTCTCCTGCTCCCCTTCCAGCCTCTGAGATTGGTGGGCATCTTGGTGGTGGCTGCTGGGCGGGTTTCAGGGCAAGGCAGGGGCTGCATCACGGGTCTGCACTGCATGGAATGGACATGGCGTGGTGTAAGCCCCTCAGCCTGACATTCAGCGCCGTTTCCATGCTGCTCATGCCCCCATCTCCTAGGCTTTCCCCATGGCCCACCTGAGTCTCCTGCAGCTCTTGCAGGGCTGAGCAATGGCCCCCATTCACTGAGGCAGGGAACCCCCTCTGCCTGTGCCTGCTCCCTTTCCCACCAGGTCCCTGCGCCAGCTTTACTGCCTTCCCTCTTCCTCCTGGGCCTGGGCTGCTGCCCTCCCCTGGAGCTGTGCCAGCTCCAGCCTTTCAGCCAGCAGCTCCTGACCCCCAGCATGTAAGGAGCTCCTGCCATTCCTTGGGTGTGGACCTGTGCCGAGTCTGTAGTGTACGAAGGTCCTGCCAGTCCTTGGGTGTGGACCTGCGCCAAGTCTGTATCCACCTGCAATAGCTCATCTCTTCCACCCGGGAGGAATTTCTCATCATCCTCCCTGTGGGGAAGAGGGCACTGAGGCTTGGCAGAGCTCTTCCTCGGGTCCCAAGGGTCTGCTCCAAACCCTTGCTCTTGCCCCTGCCACACTCCAGGCACCCTGGCCGCACCTGCAAACTGCACTCTCTGGTGGCAGCCCTGCCCTGCCAGTGCCAGCCCCCTCTGCCTCACCACCCCAGTCCCTGAGCTCCCTGGGGCTGAATGCCACTTCTCTGGATTCTAAATAGGCCCCTGCAGGGTACCTGTTGCTGCATCTACTGCTTCCCCCAGCCTCCTGGTCTGGGTCCTGCTGATTCTGGTCATTACTCACCTTCTGCTCAACCTGCCCTCCCCTGCGTGCTGCCCTCAGCTGCAGAGGAATGCCCCCTCCATGTCCCACTCTCTCCACCAACAACAGCTGATCTGTCCTTTCTCCTGGCTGCGTGACCTCTCAGGAAGAGTTGGTGCTACACTGAGGGCCCTGGCAGCCTCTCTAGGTCCCTGTCCCCCACCTTTCAAAGGAGAGATAGGACAGAGGTGGCAGAAACTGTGGCTGGAGCAGGCTTCTGACCAGGTGCCACTCTGGCTGTGACTCCTCACCCCTCAGAGCCGCATCTTCCATCTGCGAACAGGAGCCTGCAGCCCCTGAGGAGGTGGCATCTCTGCCTGTGGGAAGTCAGATGCACTGAAGCCAGATGCAGGGAGGGTGCCCCAGGCTCAAGGGTGCAGGAGGAGCCTCCTGCCCTGGGAGGCCAGCGCTCAGCCCCAGCTCTGCCACCTTGATTTCCCAGCACTTCTGCAGCCTGGGCATCCTCGTCTGCAAGACATGGTAGGGTGGATGGAGATCCCCAGGATTCCTCTGTGGCCCTGGACAGGCAGCCAGTGTGGGGGGCACGATTCACGCTCTGTGGGGTAAGGGGAGCAGCAAATGTGCCTGCCCTCAGCTGCACTAGCTGCACTGTTTCATGCCCACATAACCCTAAGAGATGGGAGTCCTCACTGTCACCCTGTCATTCAGATGAGGAAGCAGAGACAGAGAGGCTGAGACACTTGCCCAAGGCCACTGATATGGTTGGGCTCTGTGTTCCCACCCAAATCTCATCTTGAATTGTAATCTTCAGGTGCTGAGGGAAGGACCTGGTGGGAGGTGACTGGATCATGGGGGCAGTTTCTCCCATGCTGTTCTGGTGATAGTGAGGGAGTTCTAATGAGGTTTGATGGTTTTGTAAGGGGCTCTTCCTCCTTCTCGCACTTTTCTCTCCTGCCACCATGTGAGATGTGCCTGCTTCCCCTTCCACCATGATTGTAAGTTTCCTGAGGCCTCCCCAACCATGTAGAACTGTGAGTCAAGTAAACCTCTTTCCTTTATAATTTGTCCAGCCTTGGGTATTTCTTCATAGCAGCGTGAAAATGGATGAATACACACAGCAAATCGCAGCACCATAGTTGGGGACGAGGGCTTGTGGCCCTGAATATGTGCTCCTGATGAGGACATGGGACACCAGCTAGAGAAGGGGCTCTCCCTGCTCTCATGGGGACGTTCACAAGGAGACCTGGTGCTCAGTGCAACGTCTGGGAACCTCCTTGAGACCAGGGCACATGGGCGTCACAAGCTCCTGAGGGGCTGTGCCCTGCTGACACTGCTGAGGGCGCTTGGAGTGCAGAAATATTTTCAACAAAGTGGAGCAGAAGGGATTTCTCCTAAACCCTCTGTTACCCAGAAAATGGCATAGACTGGAATTCCGCATTTCTTTAACAGTCTGTTTAGCCAGATCCTGACTCCACCAAAAACAAAGAAGCCCTCAGCCGCCTGCTAGGGTGGGAGGTAGTGACTGTCCTTCCAGCCCTGGCACTGCTCCACCCTCAGTGCTGATTTGGCCTCACTTAACCTTTGGTGCTGGGCTCTGCTGCATTCCAGGGTCCCTGTGTGACCCGGGCAGCCCCATCCCCCGCCGTCAGCCTGGGGTCCTCTCGGGCAGGGAGGCGACGGCTCTGCCCCAGGGGGAGCGGGCCAAGTGCTACGTGTGCACTTCCTCTGTGGAATTCTCACCTCCTGGGCCAGCCCCTGGGCGGAAGGAGGCTGTTGGCCCCGCGTGGCCTTCCCTATTGGAGGCTCCGCCAGAGCCCACGTCTGCAGTGCTTGGAGCCATTTCTTGGCACAAATATAAAACACAACTCCAGCTCTCCCATGCTCCAAGTGAGAAATGCTGCTTGGTGAGCTGGGCTGGCCGGGCCGCTGGCCTTCAGTCAGCTGCCTGCAATAGGCAGGGCCACGGGAACCTCATCAGCAGAGCTTCCTGGAGGCAGCGCGGGTGGAATTGTGGAATTGTCATCAGACCAGCCTGGGATGGAGCTTCCCCACTGGAATGCAGCTGGCTGTGGACAGGGAGTCAGCTGCTGCTTGATGGGACAAGGAGGCCTGCGACCACAGCAGGTTCCCACCCGGCCTGGGCCTGGAGGCCAGCAGGCACCTTTCAGGGCTTCCCAGCTCAGCGCCCATAGCTGGATGGAGCTGTGTTTCCTGCAGAAGCGTGGCCGGCTCCAAGCAGGCAATGGGGGCTGTTTCCCTCCACCTCAGCCCTGGCCTACGTGGGCACAGCAGAGGACGTGCTCACACCATGGGGGCCCCTGACCAGGCAGGACCAGGCCGTGTCCACCCTGGGGAAGTGAACAAAGAAGGACAAGTCTCTTTGAGGGTCTGGCTGATAGTTGAGAAGCCCAGAATCGCCTGGCAGTGAATTCTTCTGCTGAGTAACACTGTACCCAGAGGGACGTGGCTGAAAACCCCAGGAGGGGAGGCTGCGTGCCGGAAGCACTCCCATCCTCCCCCAGTGCCTGCTCTGGGCGTTCCCGAGCTCAGCGTGCATCCTTGCCTGTGGGTTCTGGGACCATCCTGCCATCTCCCTCCCCTTTCTTTCCCCTTTCCCCTCCTTTCCTTTCTCCTCTTTCTCCTTCTTTCTGTTTTTTTCTTTCCTGGCTGAAGCCAGAATTCATTTCTGTTACTTGCATCCAAAAAGGGTTCCAACAAGCAAGCTTGCTGGGATCCTGGGTCCTGCCCCTGGTCATCTGGAGGCAGGGCTGTCGCTCCATGTGCAGACAGGAGTCCAGGAAAAGCTTGAGGAGCCACAGTGTGTTCTGGCCCCTGCTCCTTCACCCCTGCCCCGTCCCCCCAGTGACGGATCTGGCAGCAGGCAGAGCATTGAGCCCAGAAAGTCCAGGCCCCCTGGGAAGCTTAGGTGTGGCCTCACATCTGGCAGGTTTTTGTTTTGTTTTGTTTTGAGATGGAGTTTCACTTTTGTCGCCCAGGCTGGAGTGTGATGGTGCAATCTCGACTTACTGCAACCTCCAGTTCCCGGGTTCAAGTGATTCTCCTGCCTCAGCCTCCCAAGTAGCTGGGATTACAGGTGTCCACCACCATGCCCAGCTAATTTTTGTATTTGTAGTAGAGATGGGGTTTCACCATGTTGGCCAGACTGGTCTCGAACTCCTGACCTCAGGTGATCTGCCCTGCTCGGCCTCCCAGAATGCTGGGATTACAGGCATGAGACACCACGCCCGGCCTCACATCTGGCAGGTTTTGCAGCTCAGGTTTCTGTGTGGGGTCCCGAGGCAGCCCCTGGGCAATTTCTTATGGCTGTGGGAGGGTGAGGAGGTACTTTAAGGACGTGACCTTGTTATTAGCAGGGGCTGTGGCTGGAGCTTGGCCTGCTGGGGCCCTGCGGGTGGGTCTGGGTGCCATGGGTTGTGTCTGTTGTGTGCGCTATTGCTTGGGCCTGGGGGGCCCACAGGAGTCTCCAAGCCCCCTCCCCAAGTGACCCCCAGCCAGGCCTGGCCACCTTGCCCCCTCTGCCGGGCTGCAGAGTTGAACCTGATGTCTGCTCGGAGTCACCTCTGAGTGGTGCAGACATTCGGAAGTGTCTGTGGGACTGGATGGAAGGGACCCCATCCTCAGCCTTCGTGGCCGGGGTCTGGCAGACCGACTGTGGCCATGGGGTTGCGGTGCCTTGGGCTGCAGATCCCCCGCGAGTGTGAGGTGCTGGCGCCTGCACCTCCCGTGAGCCCACAGACACACAAACACAACCCCGTGTTCGCTGATAGATCTTGAGGCTTTGGTCTGTTGGGTTTGGGGTGAGACCCTTCCCTTCCTTTACAGATGCTCACCTGTGAAGAGGGAGAACGCCCCTGTCTGAGCACGTGTCTCTTCTGTGTCCTTGGCTGCCTTCCTCCTCCTTCTCCTGCCACCTACTTTGGGGCCCCTTCCTCTTCTCGGCCGTGCCACTGACCAGCCCAGCCTCATGCACCATCCCGGCCGCTGCCCTGGAGGGCTGGCAGCTGGCAGGACCCAGAGAGGGCCCAGCCGTCACCCATCTCTTGAGCAGATGACAGATAACACTGGGAGTTACTATGGACACTGGAAAATAGAACACAGATGCATCTGAGAATTTGTCGTTGCATCTCTTCTCTGGTAACCAAAAAACACAAGGACATTCATTGCAAATGCAAAGCTGAGGCTTTGAAGGAACGAAAGAGTTCCGTTCCTTCCTTTGAAAGAGTTCCCTTCCTTCGCAGCCCTGAGGATGGAGGACAGAAGGAGGGAGGGAGAAGGGAGGGGGGAGGGAGGGACGGAGTGGGGAGGGAGGGAGGGAGGCCACTGCAGAAAGTGGCAGTGATCCCTCTGGGCCTCCCCAGCCTCACGTGTAAGACGGTGGCTGCCCCGGAGTGGCAGTGGCGAGTGAGTGGGTGTGTAAGGTGCCTGGGCAGGGGCATGCGGGCAGCCCTGCGTGAAGCGGGCAGCCTTGGGCCAGGTTCCCTAGAAGCAGAGCTGAGATGGGGATTCCTGATCATGCGATTGGGGGTGCTTCCTAAGAAGTTGCTCCCTGCCCCAACTCCGAGCCAGGGCGGCACTGACCATGGGCAACTTTCCATTGCAGAGGGCGATCCCAGCTGCCACGGAGGGGCAGTGGCCCTGAAGGGGCCTGATCAGGACCAACAGTTTTCTCTGCAGTGGTGTGTTTGTCCCCATTTCACAGATGAGGAAACTGAGGCTTGGAGAGACCCAGGGCCTTGCCCAAGCCCCACACCCAGGAGGGGCGGCGCTGGAGTCCTGCACCACGTCGCTGTTCTCACCAGAAGGAGGCCCTTGTTTGCGGCATCCAGCAACCCCATCTCCACGCTGCAGGCAGGAGAACACAGCCGGGTGTGAGCCACGAGCGAGACCTCACGGGGAAGCGAGAGCAGCGGTGTTGCCGTCTGGATGTCAGAAGCGCTCACTTGCTTCTGCCGCACACGGGACTCTGAGCCAGGCCTTCAGGTTTTGGGTCCCTGGGTGTGGCACCCGAGGGAGTGGCCAGGTGGGGTGGAGTGTGAGTTTGAGTGATTTGGCATCCCCATGGAGATGTTAGGGAGAATGGGTACCTGTGTCTGCAGCTCCAGAGCGAGATCTGGGCTGGCCATAGACATGGGGACCCACACAGTGGAGGTGGCCTGCTTCTGTTTGCAGCTACAACAAATCCCCAGGAACTCAGTGGTGGGAATGCCCAGACACGTGATGGGTTCTCACTGGACTTGGTTATCCGGGTCCTGTGGGCTGAAGTCAAGGTGTTGGCAGGGCTGCGTCCTCCTGGAGGCTCCAGGGGAGAATCCATTCCCTGCCTTTTCCAGCTCCTAGAAGCCTCTCGCGTTCCTGGGCTAGGGGCCCTTCCTCCATCTCAGAGCTGGCCATGGTGTGTCCCCTGACCTTCGGCAGCCATGTGCCCCTTCGATGGGGCTCTGCTTCTGGCCCTCCCTCCACACTGAAGGCCCCTGTGATCACACGGCCCACTCGCCAATCCAGGTGGCCTCCCTCCAAGGTCAGCCAGTGAGCTGCCGTCATGCCTGCATGGTGTCTCTGACCCTTGGCCATGCAACCTAACATAGTCACAGGTCCTGGAGATTTGCACTGGGGTATCTTGGGTGAGGGGAATTATTCTGCTGACCCCCGATGGCAACTGGAGTGGTGGGAGAGGAAGAGAACACCAGGATGTGTTCAGAGAGAGTGGACCTCAGGGGGTGTCAGGGGAAGAGGGCCCGGCAAGGAGAAAGCATTTGGTTTAGACGTGTTGGGTGTGAGGTGTCTATGGGACAGCAGGGTGGAGCTGGTGGGGGAAGCTGGGGGGCTGCCCTGGGGCTCTAGCACATGGAGGCCAAGGAGGGAGTCGTGGGGTGGAGGGGGCACAGGGCTCCCCAAGGTCCTGGGTCTGCCTCAGGGCCGCCGATGCTCTGCACCCCTCCTCCATGCCTGAGCACCCACGGCAGTGACCAGCAGTGACCATCATCACCCAGTGAGGATGGAGAGAAGCTGAGGCTGGCCTGAGATGTCCTGGGGAATGAGCTGGCACCAGGGTCCCACTGGTGAAGGGTGAGCATGGATGGGCCAGGAGCATGCTCCCTGTACTTGTGCGTGGCGCAGAAGGTCAGGAACAGCCTGGCAGCCCCGTGGGAGACTGGTTACTCCAATGTGGTCCAGCAGAACCCCAGGCAGCCTTGGGGCAGCGTGGGGGAAGTGTCTATGCTTAGCGATGTGGCAGATGCCCGGAGTGCCGTGAGCTTTAATAACAGCGAGTTGCAGAAGTGTGTGGGCCCATTCCTGAGAACACACACAGTCCGAAAAACGTCCGGAGGGACAGGCCTGAAAATGTTAAGAGCACTTTGATCCTGGGGGTTGGTTGTGGAGGTGCTTCCCTTCTCCGTGGTGGTCTGCACTTGCAGTTTCGCTGACTGGGAGTCAGAATAATGTTCCCCCCTCCCCCCGCAAAATGCCCACCTCTTAATCTCTAATTCCTGTACCTATGACCTTACATGGAACGGAGACTTTGCAGAAGTGATTTTGGATCTTGAGATGGGGAGGTTATCTTGGCTTGGTGCTGGTCATTACCCCAAAAGACACAATCCCAAAAGCCAGGATCCGGAATGTCAAAATCCTGAAAGATCAACATCCCTAAAGCCTAAAATCCCTAACATCTGATTGAATCCCTAAACCATAATGACAGATTTGGAATTAGGTTCAATCAAGGCTTCTAAAAGCACATTTCAAGGTGTTAGCAATAAAGTTTGTTTTTTTCCATTCAGCCCAATGCATTTGGCAAAAAAAAAACAACAAAAAAATCCAAATGAGTGGATTGGCCGGGCAGTATGGTAGTGACAAAAACTTCGGTTTAAAACTGCATTATTTGCCTGCACTGGCGTTTCTTCCAGCTGATGAAATTCTAGGAGAGTCAGGTCCTAAACGATGAGAAGCAACTATTGATTGAGATGAGAGACTTAATCTATCCCTGTAATGGATCCCTTTAATACAAACCTGACAAAGAATCGGAACCTAGAATATATCAAGAATCACTACAAATCAATAAGAAAACGCTAGATCAAACATAAAAATGGATAAAGGTTTTTAAAAAGACACATCACAAAAGAGCATATTCAGATCATCAATACACATGGAAAGGTGTCTCATCTTGATCAGCCATCAGGGAAATGAGGATTGAGACCAGGATGCCAGATCACTACACACCCACCAGGGTGCCCAAAACCCTCCAGGCAGATGCCTGCAAGTGCCGTGTGGAGCAGCCAGAACTCTTGGGTGGGGCTGGTGGGAAAGGATTGGTTTGAACCCAAACCATCTAGCAGCATCAGCCATGCTGTGCCCGGGCCTTCCCACTCCTGGCGAAACCCCCAACTGAAACATACACATATGTGCACCAAAGCACAGGTCCAGCCCAATGGAAGCCGCCATGCACCCGTCCATAGGGAGTGGAGGCACTACATGTGGTCCACACGTGCAGTGGAAGCTTAGGTGAGCAGGGATGAGCCAGCTCTGCACAGGGCACCTGGCACACATCACTGCCAACAAGCCAAGCAGACGCTGTACCCAGAAGACCAGGCCCAGGCTCTGACTTTTTTTTTTTTTTTTTTTTTTTTGAGACAAAGTCTTGTTCTTTTGCTCAGACTGGAGTGCAGTGGTGCGATCTCGGCTCACTGCAACCTCTGCCTCCCGGATTCAAGCACAGTGGTGCGATCTTGGCTCACTGCAACCTCAGCCTCCTGAGTAGCTGGGATTACAGGCACCTGCCACCATGCCCGGCTCATTTTTTTTTTTTTTTTTTTTTTTTTTTTTTTTAGTAGAGATGGGGTTTTACCATGTTGGCCAGGCTCGTCTCACACTCCTGACCTCAGGCAATCCACCCGCCTCGGCCTCCCAATGTGCTGGGATGACAGATGTGAGCCACTGCGTGCATTACCTTTTACTCAACCCTCCAGCCAGGCAGGAGCATCTGTGGGGATGGAGGGTGAAACGGTGGCTGCCCTCATCCTTTGAGGCGGTAACAGGGGACCTCAGAGTGAGGTCATGTTCTACAGTTTCTGATCTGGGACCCGGTTGAGGAGGGAGCGCAGCATGGATGTGTCCAAATCATAAAAATTCACTGAGTTGTACTGCTTTGGTACTTTCTCTAAAAATGTTATACTTAACACATTTACCCGCAAAGGCCCCAAGCTCAGGCCCACACAGTAAGAGCAGCAGCAGTGCGGAGCACACAGGCGTGTTGGGAGGAGACAGGGTGTGGAGCCGCAGAGTGATGCTTGCTCCACGTGCACTGGGCACTTGGTGGGGCACCATTCAATTTATTTATTTATTATTATTATCTTGAGACAGAGTCTCAGTCACCCAGACTGGTGTGCAGTGGCATGATCTCAGCTCCCTGTAACCTCCACCTCCTGGGCTCAAGTGATCCTCCCAACTCAGCCTCCCAAGGAGCTGGGACTACAGGCGTGTGCAACCACATCCAGCTAATTTTTGTATTTTTTCGTAGAGACAGGATTTCACCATGCTGCCCAGGCTGGTCTTGAAATCCTGAGTTCAAGCAATCCTCCCACCTTGGCCTCCCGAAGTGCTGGGATTACAGGTGTGAGCCAATGCACCTGGCTTCACTTATTTATTTACCACCCAATTTGTTCTGGGTCCTGTTCTAGGCTCGGAGGAAATGGTCATGGAGGATTCAGGCTGACCACTGGGAACTCACGGTCCAGCGAAGGGCAGCGATGAAGGCCTGTCCTGGCTTTGCCCCTGCGGCAGGCCCAGAGAATGACGACAGCAGTTGGCATCCACAGCATTTCCTGAGCAGACGCTGCCCCTGCTCCCAAGCTGCTCCCAGCCTAACAGAGACAGAAGAACAGCAAGTGTCACCAGGGGCAGGGTCAGGGCTGTGGGAGCCCAGAGGAGTGCCTTACCCAAGCCGAGTCAGGTGAGTCAGGAAAAGCTTCCAGGGGGATGTGACCCCGGTGAGCGGTGACAGCGTGCCAGCAGCCCTCACAGCCCTCGCTCGCTCTCGGCACCTCCTCTGCCTGGGCTCCCACTGTGGTGGCACTTGAGGAGCCCTTCAGCCCACCGCTGCACTGTGGGAGCCCCTTTCTGGGCTGGCCAAGGCGGGAGCCGGCTCCCTCGACTTGCGGGGAGGTGTGGAGGGAGAGGCGCCAGTGGGAACCAGGGCTGCACGCGGTGCTTGTGGGCCAGCTGGAGTTCCGGGTGGGCGTGGGCTTGGCGGGCCCCGCACTCGGAGCAGCCGGCTGGCCCTGCCGGCCCTGGGCAGTGAGGGGCTTAGCACCCAGGCCAGCGGCTACGGAGGGTGTACTGGGTCCCCCAAAAGTGCCGACCCACCGGCACTGCGCTTGATTTCTCACCGGACCTTAGCTGCCTTCCCTCGGGGCAGGGCTCGGGACCTGCAGCCCGCCATGCCTGAGACTCCCACCCCCTCCATGGGCTCCTGTGCGGCCCCAGCCTCCCCGATGAGCGCCACCCCCTGTTCCACCGTGCCTAGTCCCATCGATCACCCAAGGGCTGAGGAGTGCGTGTGCATGCGCCGGACTGGCAGGCGGCTCCACCTGCAGCCCGGGTGTGGGATCCACTGGGTGAAGCCAGCTGGGCTCCTGAGTCTGGTGGAGATGTGGAGAACCTTTATGTCTAGCTCAGGGATTGTAAATACACCAATCAGCACCCTGTGTCTAGCTCGAGGTTTGTGGATGCACCAATCGACACTCTGTGTCTGGCTGCTCTGCTGGGGCCTTGGAGAACCTTTGTGTCGATACTCTGTATCTAACTGATCTGATGGGGACGTGGAGGACTTTTGTGTCTAGCTCAGGGATGGTAAACGCACCAATCAGCGCCCTGTCAAAACAGACCACTCGGCTCTACCAATCAGCAGGACGTGGGTGGGGCCAGATAAGAGAATAAAAGCAGGCTGCCCGAGCCAGCAGTGGCAACCCGTTTGGGTCCCCTTCCACACTGTGGAAGCTTTGTTCTTTCACTCTTTGCAATAAATCTTGCTTCTGCTCACTCTTTGGGTCCACACTGCTTTTATGAGCTGTGACACTCACTGCGAAGGTCTGCAGCTTCACTCCTGAAGGAGTGGTGTGCAGATAGATGGAGCCTCATGGGGGCCATGCTCTATTGCCCAGTTCATGAGTGTCTGGGGAGAGAATGGACTTGAAGGAGGAGCTAAGGACTCAGTGCTGATTTTAACAGCCAGAGGCCTTCGCTAGGCTTGGGGTTCCAGCTGCTGGGGCTGCAGCAGGCACTGGCATAGTTGTCAACAGCCCCATCAGCCAAATGAATTATTTACAAGTTTTCAAGAAAGGAGACTGCAGGCAGCTGTTGGACCAGAGGACAGAAGCCTCCAGGAGACACAGGCAGTTTTCAGTTTCCTGGTATAATGATTCATCCAGAAATTTATTTGAAAAATTCATTTGTATCTAGTGATGATCATAGCATGTCAAGACAGGGCCCTCCTGAGGTTCCTGCCCCTCCTTCAGTGCCAGGGAGCAGAAGACGGAGGGGGGCAGAGGAAGCAACAGCCATCTGGTAGGGAGCTTGAGGTCTCCAGGGTTCAGGAGGGGGCAGCAGGCATGTCCTGACTCTGTTCCTCAACCTGCCATGTGAGGCTGGGGGAGTCCTGTCCTCTCTGGGCCTCTGGATCCTCATCTGAGATCTGCACACAGGCCACATGGCTCTAGAGTCCTTCCAGCTTAGTTGTCCTGAGTCCCCTGACCTTGATGACTGGCTGGGTGTTATGCCCTTTCAAGGAGTCTGTCTTTGGCCCCATGAGGCTGTGGCTCAGGGGAGGGTAGGGCATGCAGGAGAGAAGGCACCAGCTCTGGGGTCAGACACACCTGGCTTGGTACCCGGCCTTGCCCATGTACCTGAGTAACCTGCGCTAGGCCCTTCCTGTCCTTGCCTACACAGGGTGGGTGCTCGGATGGCACCTCCTGGCTTTCAGGGAGGGTGGGGCCAGTGGGGTAGCTTTGGGTGGGGCCCTGTGGGGTCTGCATATCCTCACTCACAGAGCCCCCAAAGGCATGCCTGCTGGAGCCCAGTCCCTCTGGCCAGGGCAGGGCCTGACACTTTGGCATGACCAGCTTCTTCCTGCACAAGCTCTGGAAGGTCCCAGTTCTCCTTGTGGTGGCCCAGACTTGAGGCCACGTCAGCAGTGGGCCATGGCTGGGAGGCGCCCATTTCTCTTGAGTTTGCACAGGCATAAACTTCTGGCATGGACAAGAGAGGGCGGGGGCCTGGGGAACTGCTTTCACTCTTTTGGCTGAGAAGGAAAAAGTGACTTCCAAGAACCGAGGCGCATTCTAGAGTCTCTCTATTTTGAAAGTGACCTTTCTCTGAGCCGGCACTCCTAGAAGGAACTGATTCTGTCCATCCAGGCTGCAGCTGGGCATTAGGGCAGAAGGGAGGGGGAGGAAGCTGCTGGGCTTCTCCTTGTCCCAGAGAGAAGCAGCAGTGAAGATGCTGGGATTTGGGGATTGTGGGCTCTGGCCTGGACAATTGGGTACTAGGTATCATGTGCCCCCAGCTAATTTCAGGCAATTTAAGCTGTCCTCTGCAAAATGAGAAAGGAGCCCTCACCATGTGGGGTGGCTGGGAAATGTGAGGGTGTCCCCACATCCTGGGTAAAGAATGGCCTTCGGGCTGGGCGCAGTGGCTCAGAGCTTGCAGTGAGCCGAGATCACACCACTGCACTCCAGCCTGGGCGACAGAGCGAGACTCTGTCTCAAAAAATAATAATAATAATAATAATAATGGCCTTTGATGCCGGTCCTTCTCTGCTCACAGCCCCTCTGGGAGCTGCCTCTCCTCTTCTAGCTGCACCAGCCCAGCAGAGGTGTGACTGAGACTCCTGGGCTGCCCCTGTCAAATGGGCAGGGGTGTGGGGAGACAGGGAGACAGCTGCAGCTTCATCTAATATTTTCTCCCATTCTCTCTGACTCTGATCATCTGAAGGTGGGGTGGGATGTGCCACGCATGGGGTGTTGTTTGCCTCGAAATCTTCTTTTCTGTCCCGGTATTATCTCAGTTGAGGAGAAGGGTAAGCTGGCTGCCATCCCAGGGGCTGTCAACTCCCTCCTGGTCAGTGGTGCCGTTGGAGCAGCCCTGTGGCCAACACTCATGCTTCCAAGGGCCCAGAGGTCTAAGCCCAGGAGGCACTCAGTGAGTGCTTGTGGAATTAGAGTTGTTCATTCCCACGTGCAAGATTCCTCCCTGCAAAATCGCACAGCCCTGCTTCTTCCAGAGTGTGCACGCATGTCTGTGTTTGTGCATGCACTTGCGTGGGTGTGTGAGATCCCTCACTCTGGAAGATGGGAGCATGAGTCAGCAGTGTCAGGTACTGAAGCCCTGCTCTAGGAAGACAAAAGGAACCTTCTCGGGGTGCCCCACCTGCAGCTCTGCTCTGGTCTGGGTCAGGGTGGAGCAAACCTGTGGGGTGAATGAGAGATCACTCGTGATAAGTAAGACCACACCCAGCCATGTTCTGGGGGGCTCAGTGGCACCTGGCACACTTACCCTGAGACGACTCATTCAGCCGCCTACTGGGTGGTCTTGGGTCCACCTGGTCAATCTCCCTGAACGTCATCTTCAAAGAACCAGAAGGAATGCAATGAAAGGTGCTCTGGCTAGGAAGAGTGGCTGGTGTGGTTGCCCTGCTTGACCGCCAAATTTGTGGGTGACCTTGGGCCAAACACCTTTTCTCTGGGCCTCAGTTTCCCCATCTGTAGAACAGAGGAATGAAGACCATCCTCTGGGCCTTAGTTAGGGAAGGTTCCCTGGCTTCATTGGGTGTGGGGTTGTACTGGGGGCAAAGGGAGGTATTAGGGATGGTGTGGCGTGGGAGAGGCCCCAGGCTGAAGGCAGAGGCAGGCAGTTTAATCTGCAGTGTGGGACCCATGGGGTGCAAGTGGAATTTACCTGAGCTGACTCCAGGAAAGTTCCCTAAGGGAATAGATAAATGGTGCTCACCCCTTCTGACCCCTGCCCTTCCCTTCTTGCCTGGGATGCAGATGTGGTTATTGGAGCTCTGGCAGCCAGATTGTGACTTTGAAGATGGTCACCACATACCAAATATGTTGAAGCAGAAAGAGAGAAGGAGCCAGTGTGGGGTTGTCACGCTGGCCCCAGACTGCCCATCTCCTGATATCTTTTATTTTACCTGAGAGAGTAAACCTTTCATTTGCTTAAGCCACTTAATTCTGCTATCTGTTGTATACAGTTGTACCTAGTTCTACCTTGCACTACCATCTCATGGGGCAAAACTCCATGCAGGACCTGATGGTACAAATAGAGGTGAAGGCAGTGAGAAAATGTTTGGGAGATTCCAGGAAGAAAGTGAAATAACTATTGGAAAAGCTAATGGAGCATGTCTGCTTGAAAGATTATTACTATTTTGTAGGAGATCCTGTTTGGGCAAAGCCCAACAATATCAAAATCAAGAATGAGAGGGATGACATCACTACAGGCCCTATAGATATTGAAAAGAAAATAGAAATAGTATGAACAACTCCATGCCAATAAATTTAATGACTTAGCATTGACGGACAAATTTCTTGAAAGATAAAATACCAAAGATCACTCAAGAAGAAAAATATAACCTGAATAGCTCTACATCTATTAGAGAAATTGAATTTGTTGCTAAAAACTTCCCCATAAAAAAATTGAAGTCCAAGTGGTTTCACTATCAAGTTCTACCAAAAATCTAAGACAGAAATAACCCCAATTATACCCAAGCTTTCTAGAAAATGGAAAAGGAAGGGATATTTCCCAACTCATTCTGTAAGGCCAGGATTACTCTGATGCATAAACCTGACAAAGACATTACAAGAAAATAAGCGAATACCTCTTAAGAGCATGGTGCAAAAATTTTAATAAAATTTTATCAAATTGAATCTAATAATATAAAAATAGGATAATAAATTATAATCAAGGCATTTTTAGCCCAGGAATGCAAGGTTGGTTTAACATTTTAAAAGCAATCAATATAATTTACTACATTCACAAACTAATGATGGAAAACCACCTGATTATCTCCATAGATGCAAGAAAGCTTTGACAAAATCTGACATCTATGCTTGGTCAAAACTCTCAGCTTACTAGGAATAGAAGAGAACTTCTATGCTGAGCCACCTTGCCCAGCATCAGCAGGCTTTTTTGTAAAAATCAATAAATCAGTTCTAACAATCATATGAGGCCAGGCATGGTGGCTCCCACCTGTAATCCCAGCACTTTGGGAAGCTAAGGTGGGCAGATCACTTGAGGTAAGGAGTTTGAGACCAGCCTGGCCAACATGGTAAAACCCCATTTCTACTAAAAATACAAAAATTAGCCAGGCATGGTGGTGTGCACCTGTGATCCCAGCTACTCAGGAGGCTGACATAGGAGAATCGCTTGAACCCAGGAGGCGGAGGTTGCAGTGAGCCGAGATCACCCCATTGCACTCCAGCCTGGGTGACAGAGCAAAACTCCATCTCAGAAAAAATAACTAAAATAAAATAAAATTCATATGAAAGTGCAATGGACCTAAAGTGTCTAAAACATGTTGAAAAATAACAAAGTTGCAGAATTAACATGACTTGAAGAAGGGAGGTGTTATAACACCTTTATCTCGTGATATCCTTTCAACAGCTCTGAAGGGTAGCTGGTTTTTGACACAGGAGGAAACACGTTCGGGAAAGTGACTGATTTACTCAACATCACACAGGAGTGAGTGCCAGGGGCTGAGGCTCAGGAGGGCAGGGCTGTGCCCACCCTGCACGCTTCTGCATCCTCAGCTTCTTGCTTGGTGCTGGGCACATAGTAAGGGCTTGAAAAGTACAAGTCATAATAATGGTGATAGCTAATGGTCTTTGTGCACTTTCTCTTCCTGGCACTGTTCTAAGCCCTTTATTGATATCCTGACATTGTTTGGATGGAATGTGGATAGGAGTGGTCATAGAATGCATCTTCCTCTGCCTGGTTTACTTACCTTTCCTAAACCTTCCAGGGCACTGGACAGCCCTTGCCCTGCTCCTTGCCCTGCCTTTCAGCAGGGAGGGAGTTGCCTGCGGGGAGGATACTGTGTCCAGCTCCCTTCTTTGTCCCAACTCTGGGCATGGTCAGCTCCTTCCAGCCGCCAGGACTGGGGACCCCACCTGGGGAGGTTGTGTGGCCTGTGCTGCTGTGGCCGGGCGGTGACCTAAGCCTGGTGGCATTAGGAAGTCATTGCTGCACATCTGCAAATGTTCTGAACCTAGCCTTTTTTTTTTTTTAAATGATAAAGGTGATATTTTATATTCATTCCTGTATGCCTGATGTCTTCATCTCTAGGTTCTAATCATAGGCAGGGTAAAAGAGAGAGTATGATTAACTGAGATTTCACCCACAAAGGAAATCCACATCGCATTCCTATGGGGTGGGTGCTGAGGTTATGCTCATTTTGCAGATGGGGACATTGAAGCACAGAGAGATGAATGAATGAATGAATGAATGGACAGTTTGGCCCCAAAGCTCAGGGTCTTCGAAATGAGAGACTGCCTTTGACAGGAAGAGCCAGGTTTGGCCAGAGGAAGCAGGGCAGGAGCTGGGCCTGGCTTGGTCGTGAATGTGCTCGGTGGTGAGCACAGACCGTTGGGCAGGAGAGCTAGCGGCCCTGACACTGTGACTGGCTGGCTCTGTCGGCCTCGCCAGCTCCTTTCTCACAATGAGGTCGTGGCCCAGGACTTGGGTAGCAGCCCCCGAGTGGAGGGCAGGGTGGGGTCTCCATCCTCTCCCACCTCCTGCTTTTATCACGGGGCTGGATGCTGGGAGGGCCTGGGGAAGCCTTGTTGAGAAAACTGATGCCTTTTAAACATTTCAAGTTGCCCGTTTTGACTTTTAGTTGGGGAAAGGACATTGAAGGCTGAGATCTCAATGCTGAGGCTGCTCAGCTGTGTCCCTGGTGGGGTGACAGGCAGGCGGGGATTGGGGGAGGCCAGGGTGGTGTCGAGGGAAGGACTCCTGTTCCCAGCAACTGTGCTGAGCCGCTCCCCAATCTGTGCCCGGCTCAGGGTTGCTGAGGGTGACTGGAGAGTGTTTAGCCAGAATGCCACCAAGGCCTTCCCGGGCCATCTGGAGAAGTCCTCACGAAACTTGCCAGGGCTTTGTACCTTCAGCCAGGAGGGTGCCAGGGCTGATTTTCCACAGTGAAAGGAACGCCTGGAAGGGACGAGGTGGCCACGTGGACTGGAACCCACTTTCCCTGCCAAGCCCGAGGCTGCTCTGTCTTCTCGATGTTCCTCTCCCCATCGATGGCCATAATGGCACCCTCCCTTCTTCCCGCCTTCGTCCAGGGCTGTGTACACCCAGTTCAGGAAACAAAATGCCCCACAGGCAGGCCTGGGGGCAGCCCCAGCTCCTATGCCCGGGCAATGCTCAGTCTTGTGGGGAAGCAGCCAAGGAAAGAGGTGGCTCTCACCTCTACAAGCAGCACTGCAGCCATAATAACAATAATTTCTAAAGACCTCCTGATAGGCCAGAAAGCTTATAAAGATGATTTTACTTAATATATGCCAGAACTTTGTGACACACATTAAAATCTTTGTCTTTGTAGACAAGGAAACTGAGCTTGGAGGAGTTAAGGAATGTGCCCAAAGTCACACAGCTGTAAGAGAAGCAGCTCCAGCCTCTGATGGCTGATCCCAGGGGGTTGGACGGCTTGTCCACTTATTTTCTGCTGTTGACAGATGGGAACAGAGAGCTAGTGGGAGCCCAGAGGAGGCATCAAACTTGGGCATTCCTGGAGGCCTGAGCACACCACTGGGTCCTGAGGAATGAACAGGAGTTGGCCAGCGGAGGAGGTGAGGGAGAGCACACCAGCTTCCTCGCCAGACAGTGGCTGTGGCTTTTCCATGTCATTTGGTGTAGAAAGGGCAGTTACTTTGACAAATAGGGCTGGAGTCGCTGGCTATCTGTATGGACAATGAAAACGTTTCAGCTCTATTTTACGCCATGCACAAAAACAAAGCTGAGGTGGATCAGGGATCTAAACGTGAAAAGCAAAACTCAAAAATGTTAAGAAGGGTTGGGCGCGGTGGCTCACGTCTGTAATCCTAACACTTTGGGGGGCCAAGACAGGCAGGTCACTTGAGCCCAGGAGTTCAAGACCAGCCTGGCCAACATGGTGAAACCCTGTCTCTACTAAAAATACAGAATCAGCCAGGTGTGGTGGCGTGCACCTGTAGTCCTGGCTACTCGGGAGGCTGAGATAGGAGAATTGCTTGAACCCAGGAGGCAGAGGCTGCAGTGAGCAGAGATCACGCCACTGAACTCCAGCCTGTGCAATGGGTAACAGTGAGACTCCATCTCAAAAAAAAAAAAAAGAAAAAAAAAGAAGAGAATGATTTCTCAGCTGGGACATGAAGAGTTCAAGCCACAAAGGATTTTATATATTCTGCGTGCAGAATCGTGCCACAAGGAAGGTGCAAAGACAAACCACAGATGGGAGAACGCTTCCCACACAGGAACCAGAGGACTGGCATCCAAACCCACACCACACTTCCAGAGATCAGCGAGGAGAAGACAGCTCCATCCCTGCACTCGCCCCTCCGTACACTTATTCCTGGCTCACGCTCTCAGGCGCTGATTCCTCCTGCCATTTCCTTACCAGGACACCCTGTCCTGGGGTGCTGGGTATGTGGGGTTGAATGGGATGTGGTGACCTTCTGGAGTGGGCCCTTTGGCCACAGAGCTAAGGGGCCCCTACAGGGTGACACAGCACAGTTGACAGATTGGGGTCTGTCTGCAAAATGTTTGTTCCAGGCCCACAACAAGTACAGAAATCAGAGTATTTGGAGACTTTCTTGTGGCCTGGCCTTGCGGTATCACCCAGGCGCATCCTTGGGAGATGGCTTACCTGGCTGGAGCGTGTGCACACACCTGTTCATACGGTGAGTCTCGTGTGCTGAGAGCCGCATGCTAGTCACACTCAGAAGGACTGCAGATGGCCTAGGGTAGGTTAGTTCTTCCCACAGACGGCTGGACATGTGCTGGCCCAAGTAACCCTGCTGGGAGAAGGGGTAGTGGTCAGGGGGCCTTCCTGGAAGAGGTGTTTCCAGGGTGACATGAGCTTCAGATTCCACCTCCTGGAGCCCCATCCCCCTGGTCTCCCTGGCATGGGGGTTGAAAGCTCACAGCTTCTCATGGAGACCCCTCAGGGAGACCCATTCAAAAGACCTCCCAGTGAACCTCAGGAGTTTCTGGACCTCAGGGGAGGCCAAGGGCGTAGAGAAGCAGGATTGAAGGAAGATGCATTTCAAAGGAGGCCCAAGAATTTGCTGCTTGGGAAATATTTCTGGAAAAGTTCAATGGGGCAACTTGTGGAATTCCAAACATTCCAAGTTTACAAGAAATGAAAATTTATGTTCTTGGGCCACGAGGGCCGAGGAGGCCTCTGGAGATGGGCGTGCCTAGGCTCTTGTTTTAGGGGCGACACTGCCGGCTCCCGAGGGGCAGCTCTGCAGTGAGGCGGTGAGCCAGGGCACTTCTGGGGAGCACGTGGGCTGGTGTGGGGGGATGAAGGGGGCTGTGGCAGAACCAGGCCCCCAGTGGTGTGGAAGCTGGAGCCGAGCCTCAAGATGGGAAGCATTTGGGACAGGTTCCGCGGGCCTCGCTCCCCGTCCCCGCTGCTTGGGCAGAATTGCATCATCTGTGTGTGGCCATCCTGCTGGGCTGCCATCTCCTGGCCAGCTGGGGGTGGCCTTTCTTCTTCTCTACACCCCAGGCCAGCATAGTGGGTGGCTCGCGGGAGGCTGCAAGAATAAATAAATACCACATGCCCTCCACTCCTGGACACCACCCATTGCAAGACGTGGCGGCATCATCTCCACATCACTAAGAGGAAAAACTGCTGCCAAGTAAAGCATGTGTGGCGCTTTTCCTTCTGGCACCAGCTGACAATCTGAGGACATTGTAAATGGCAAAGAACTATCACTCATGCCTTACCAACAGTGCATGGGACTTGCCGGCCAATGACAGGCTCAAGTGTGAGGGTGCGGGGTGCAGCCTATCTCAGAGACGGGAAGTGGGAGGGTCAGTCGATGAGCTGGGATCTTTACGTCTCCTTATTTCTGTATCCTCATATCTTGTTTCTACTTTCATAGCTAAGGAAACCGAGGCACGGGGAGAGCCTGTGGCTGCTCTAGGTCACCCAGCTTGAGGAGGAAATGCTTGGGTGTGAGTTCCCTCCCGGGCCCCAGTGTGGTGCCCACACATCATGGATCCAGGGTGGTGTTTGGAGAGACTGGGCCTCCCTTGGGAACCCAGCTCCCTGGCGGTGCCCTCGGGAAAGGGACCCGTGCTCCCTCCGGCCTCCTTATTCAGCTCAGGCAAGGCCCTCCCACAGCCCAGGCTTCAGGGGTAAAGCGAGGTTGTCCAGGCAGGTGAGGTGTGTGCAGGAAAAGCTGAGTGTGGGAGGCAGAGAACCTGCCCTGCCACGGACAGCCACACGTGGTCCCGTGTTGGGCACACTCCTCTTTGTGCCTCCAGGGGCCCCTCTGCCCTCACCAGGGGGCGGAGTTCTGCTCATCTATTCACCCGGTGGATGTGAAGGACGCGCTGGGAAATGGTGGAACTGGGCTTTGCGAGCGGCAAACTCCTCCGCGTACGGAGTGTTTTGTGAAAACAAAATCCTAGCATCCTAGCCGTGATGCTCTTCCACCTTCTCTCAATCTGGGGTCCCCAGGATGTCTTTTCCTGAGCCGAGGTTGAAAAATAATTTTTAAAAATTTGTATATTTTACTTTTTAGATTCTCATGCCGTCATCATATCTTTTTCGGTGCACAGTGTTATGAACTTTAACAGGTGTATGGCTTCGTGTGAACCCCCCACTGCAGCGAGGATGCAGAACCACTGAGTTGCCCCAAAGAAACTCCCCATGCCACCCCTCGTCATCCAGCAACCGGTGACCTGCTCTCTGTCACTTTAGCTTTGCCTTATTGAGAATGCCACATGGCCGGGCAGGGAGGCTCACACCTGTAGCCCCAGCGCTTTGGGAGGCCAAAGCAGGTGGATCCCTTAAGCCCAGGAGTTTGAGATCAGCCTGGGCAACATAGTGAGACCCTGTCTCAATGAAAACAAAAAAGAACAAGGGAATGCCGTGTACATGGACATCCTCTGACAGAGACTTTAGAGCCGCTGTTACAGGAGTGCTCCAGGTAGCAGGGCTGTGCGCTTGGCATTGCTGCCCATGCCAAGGGCCCTTCCTTTTCCGTGCTGAGCAGCGTCTGTGTGGGCTGTAGGTGTTGTCTACTTTGTTCATCCATTTACCTACCTGTTTGGTTTGTTTCCAGTTTATGTCTTTTGCCACATATGGGACATTTTCAGCCATTATTTCTTTCAGTATCTTTTTTTTCTGCATCAACCACTTCCTCTTCAGCTTCTGAGACTCTGATGAGCACAAACTTTAGATGTTTTATTGTGACCCCACAGGTCTTTATTTTTTAATTGTATTTTTAATTGAGATGTAGTTCTCCTGACATCAAAGTCACCGTTTTATCCATTTTAAAGTGTCCGCGGGTTTTGGTAAATTCTCAGTGTTGTGCAACCATCATCACTCCCCAGTTCCCAGGCAGCTCCACCACCCCAAAGGGAAAGCCTGTGCCAATCATCGGTCCTCCCCAGGCCTCTCTCCCCCATCCCACCCCCAGCAACCACTCAACTATTTCCGTCTCTGTGGATTTGCTTATTCTGGACATTTCATATAAATGGAATCATAGATGTGGCCTTTTGTATCTGGTTTCTGTCACTTAACATGCTTTCACACGTGTTCATCCATGCTGTGAAATGTATCAGTACTTCTTTCTTTTTATGGCTGAATAATGTTCCATTGTATGAATATGAACATGCCATAATTTTTATTTTTATTTTATTTTATTGAGACAGGGTCTTGCTTTGTCACCTAGGCTGGAGTGCAGTGGCACGATCATAGCTCACGCAGCCTCCACTTCCTGTTCTCCCAGTATCTTCCTGCCTCAGCCTCTCGAGTAGCTGGGACTACAGGCACATACCACCACACCCAGCTAACTTTTGTATTTTTAGTAGAGATGGAGTTTTGCCATGTTGGTTAGTCTGGTCTTGAACACCTGGCCTCAAGTCATCTGCCCACCTCAGCCTCCCAAAGCGCTGGGACTACAGGCATGCACCACCACGCCTGGCTAATTTTTGTATTTTTGTAGAGACAGGGTCTTACCATGTTGCCCAGGCTGTTCTCAAACTCCTGATCTCAAGCAATCTTCTCACGTTAGCCTCCCAAAGTGCTGGGATTACAGGTGTGGGCCACCGCGCCCAGCCACATACAACAATTTTTTATCTGTTCGTTAGTTGGTGGACATTTGTTTCCATTTTTTGGCTATTTTGACTATGAACATTTGTACACAAGTTTTTGTGTAAACATGTTTTTGATTCTCTTGAACACCTAGGAGTGGAATTGCTAGGACATCACACGACACTATGTTTAAGTTTTTGAGGAACTACCAGTCTGTTTTCCATACTAGGTGCATCATTTTAAATTCCCACCAGCAGTGTATGAGAGTTCCAACCTCTCCATATCCTTGACAACACTTGTTTTCTGGTTTTGGTTATAGCTGTCTTAATAGATATGAAGTGGTATCTCACTGTGGTCTTGATTTGTGTTGCCCTAATGACTCATGACCATGAACATCTTTTCATGTGCTGTCTTAGCCCGTTCCTATGGCTACAACAGAATACCTAAGACTGGGTAACTCACAAACAATAGAAATGTATTTCTCACAGTTCTAGGGAATGAGGAATATAAGATCAGGGTACCGGGAGAGTTGGTGTCTGGTGAGGGCCCACTGTCTGCATCAAAGATGGTACCTTCTTGCTGTATCCTCCCATGGCAGAAGAGGTGGATGGAACAAATCTGCCACTCAAACCCTTTTTATAAGGAAATTAATCCCATCCATGAGAACAGAGGGCTCCCCAAAGAGCCCATCTCTTAAGACCACAATCTTGGAGGTTAAGTTCCCACATATGAATTTGGCAGGGGCCTCAACATTCAGGCCATGGTGTGTGCTTACTGGCCATTTGCAGATCTTCTTTAGGGAAATGTCTACTCAGATCCTTTCCTCATGTCTTAATTGGGTTATTTGTCATTTTTTTGTTTACTTGTGAAAGCTCTTTATATATTCTAGACACTAGACCCTTATCAGATACATGATTTGTAAACATTTTATCCCATTCTGTGTGTTCTTGTTTCACTTTCTTGAGAATGTCTTTTACAGCAAAAGTTTTACATTTTGATAAAGTTCCATTTAAATTTTTCTTTTGTTGCTTTTGGTTTAATATCCGAGAAACTTGCCTGATCTAAGGTCACAAAGATTTACACCTATATTTCTTTCTAAGAGTTTTATAGTTTTAGCTGTTACATTTAGGACTTGACAGTTTTGAGTTCATCTTTGTATGTGATGTGAGGTAGGGATCTGCATTCATTCTTCTTTGCATGTGAATGTCCTATTGTTCCATCACCGTTTGTTAAAAAAAGATTTTTTCCTTATGAAATGATCTTGTTACCCTTGTCAAAATCACTTGGGCATAGCTGTATGCGTTTCTTTCTGGACTCTCAATTTTGTTGCCCAGGCTGAAGTGCAGTGGCTCAACCTCCAAGGCTCAAGCAGTCCTCCCACCTCAGCCTCCTGAGGAGCTGGAACTACAGGTGTGCACCACCACACCCAGCTAATTATTTTTTAGGACAGTCTTGCTCTGTTGCCCAGGTTGGAGTGAAGTGGCATGATCTCAGCTCACTGCAACCTCCACCTCCTGGGTTCAAGTGATTCTCCTGCCTCAGCCTCCCGAGTAGCTGGGATTACAGGTGTGCATCACCATGTTGGCTAATTTTTGTATTTTTTGTAGAGACAGGGTTTCACCATGTTGCCCAGGCTGGCCTCAAGCTCCTGAGCTCAAGCAGTCCACTTGCCTTGGCCTCCCAAAGTGCTGGGATTACAGGCATGAGCCACCACACGTGGCCCCAATGTTCTTTTTTAAAGATTGTTTGGCTATTGGGCTTCATTGCAATTTCACATGAATTTTAGCATCAGCTTATTCCTCCTGTGCAACACACCATTGGAATTTTGATAGGAACCACACTGACTCTGTAGGCTGGTTTGAGGAGTATAGGCATCCTAACAAGTCTAGTCTTCTAATCTATGAATACAGAAGATCTTTCCATTTATTTAGATCTCCTTTAATTTCTTTCAACAACGTTTTGTAGTTTTCAGTGAATAAGTCATGCACTTCTTTGGTTAAATTTATTGAGTATTTTATTCTTTTTGATGGTATTGATGCTATTTTTTCTCAATTCCACTTTTGGGTTGTCTGTTGCTTGTGTACAGGAATCCTACTGACTTCTTATATTGATCTTGCATCTTGCAAAATTGCTCAGCTTTTTATTGGCTCTAATATGATTTTTTGTAGATTTTTTAGGATTTTCTACATATAAGATTGTGTCATCTCCAAACTGAGAGTTTTGCTTCTTCCTTCACAATCTGCATGTCTTCTAATTCTTTTTCTTGCCTAATTGCTCTGGCTAGGACCTCTAGTCAGTGTAAACCAAACTGAGAATGGGTGCCTTGCCTTCTACTTGCTCTCACTGGGAGAGCACGCAGTCTTTCACCATAGAGTAGAAGTTAGTTATGGATGTTTTGCAGACACTCTGTCAGGTTGGGGATGCTGCCTTCTATCCCTAGTTTGTTAAGTATTTTTATCAAGAGTGGGCATTGGTGGCTGGGTGCGATGGCTCATGCCTGTAATCCCAGCACATTGGGAGGCTCAGGTGGGTGGATCACTTGAGATCAGGAGTTTGAGACCAGCCTGGCCAACATGGTGAAACCCTGTCTCTACTAAAAATACAAAAATTAGCTGGGTGTGGTGGTGCGTGCCTGTAATCCCAGCTACTTGGGAGGCTGAGATGGGAGAATTGCTTGAACCTGGTAGGCAGAGGTTGCAGTGAGCCGAGATTGCACCATTGCACTCCAGCTTGGGCAACAAGAGCAAAACTCTATCTCAAAAAATAATAATAATAATAAAAAAGAAGTGCAATTGGATTTTGTGTTCATTTTTAAATATTTTCTTCACTGCGGTTCATGTTGAATAATTATATTACTTTAGCTTTCTTTTCTTTTCTTTTTTTTTTTAAAGGGACAGTGCCCTGCTCTGTTGCCCAGGCTAGAGCACAGTGGGCTCTACACAATCATAGCTCACTACAGCCTTGAACTCCTGGGCTCAAGCGATTCTCCTGCCTCAGCCTCCAGAGTAGCTGGGTCTACAGGTATACACCACTACACCAGGCTAATTTTTTTATTTTTATTTTGTAGAGATAGGGTCTTGCTGTGTTGCCCAGGCTGGTCTTAAATTCCTGGCCTTAAGCATCCTCCCACCTCAGCCTCTTGACGTGTTGGGATTGCAGGCATGAAACATCATGCCTGGCCCATTGCTCTATCTTCAAGTTCACTCACCCGTTCCTGTGTCATTTCTCTTCTACTATTGAGCCCGTACAGTGGGCTTTCACATTTCTGATTACTTCATTTGAAAGTTCTGAATTTTTCATGTGGTTCTTTTTAGCTTCTATTTGCTGACATCTCCTATCTTTCCTCTGAACTCAATAGTGTTCACCTCTTCCTCTTGGATTACTTCTGCAACACTTGCTTTAAAGTTTTCATGGGCGAATTCCAACATCTGGGTCATCTAGGCATTGGCGGCTGTTGATTGTCTTTTCCACATGAGCTGAGGGTTTCCTGGGTCTTCCTGGGCCACATCATTATGGATTACATGGTGGACATTTAAAGTTTTATGTTGTGAGGCTGGACAGTGGCTCATGCCTGTAATCCCAGCATTTTGGGATCTTGGGAGGCCAAGGTGGGTGGATCACCTGAGGTCAGGAGTTCGAGACCAGCCTGGCCAACATGGTGAAACCCCATCTCTACTAAAAATACAAAAATTAGCCAGGTGTGGTGGTGCACGCCTGCCATCCCAGCTGCTCAGGAGACTGAGGCAAGAGAATCGCTTGAACCTGGGAGGCGGAGGTTGCAGTGAGCCAAGATTGTGCCACTGCACTCTAGCCTGGGTGATAGAGCCAGACTGTCTCAAAAAAAAAAAAAAAAAAGAAAGAAAGAAAGAAAGAAAGAAAGAAGAATTTTACACTATGAGTCTCTGGGTCTCCATAAATCCTATGGAGAATGTTGATATTTCTGTTTCTGTAGGCATTTGATCCAGCTGAGTCTAGCTCACAGGTTTTGATCAGCTTTCTCTGAGTTTTGGTTTCAGTATCAGCTCCATTTTTGAAATGATTCCATCTGCAGCGGCATTGAGATTTGCCCTGTGTGGGCACCACCCAGTGGCCAGTCTGGACCCTGAGAGGGGCCTTCCCTTGGCTGCGTTCCCAATGTCTCCGGCGTGCAGGTTAGGATCACATCCATACACCCATCAGGACGTGAGTCCAGGGGCTCAGCTTCATGGGGTGGGTTTCCCCAGTTCCCCTCCCTCTCTGTTTAGGGCATCTCTGGTACTTTCTGGGTCTTCAGACATCACCTATTGTGTCTTTTGCCCAAGGCCTGGGGCGTTGGGCACTCAGTTTGCTGCACACTTCCTGGTACTACGCCTGAGTCTAGAGCCAAGCAGTGGGGAGAAGGACACGCCAGGGTTCATTCCACTCTCTTGGGGCTCCAGCTCCTCTGATGGGAGAGGAAGGCTCTTCTCCCTGGTCTGTAAGTCACCTGTGGGCTCCCCATCACTGCTGGTGCCAAATGCTGGCTGCAGACCCTGGCCTCGGTCACCTGCCCTGGATCCAGCTTGGGTTGGAGGCTCCACTCTCGGTGCAGCCTCCTGCCTGGTCCCTTCATTGCTCAGCTGGCACGCCCACCCCTGGGGGGGCAGTTCCCTTTCCCACCTGAAAGCTCTTCCTACCCCACAACCTCCATCTTGGCCCTGCAGCCGCCTGTTGCTTCTGAGACAGGCCAGGCCCAGCTCCATGGTGGGGCCTTTGCTGACTGACTCTTTCTCGAGAGAGATGTTCTCTGCATACCCCTTTTCCTCTCCCTCTCGTCCCTCCCCCTCCTCCCTCTTTCCTCCTTCTCTCCCTCTTTCCCCTTCTCCAGCACCCCCTGAGAACCCCCTCCCTCCAAGCCTCCTCTGGGTCCCTTCTACTTCCCCACCATGTCTCCTCTTTCCACCCCTGCCCCATGCCACAGGGCATTCACTTGTGCCTTGACTGCACCGCACATAAAGCCCCGGCCTTCCTTTTTGTGCCTCCCGCTGTTTTTCTTGCCCCAGGCCAAGACTCGGGTGAGGGTGAACCTGAGGTCTCCCACAGCCAAGCCCCCATCCTCATCCAGCCTGCTTGTTCCCCAAGATCCTGCTTTTCCAGGTCACCTTGTGGTCCTCACATTCCACCCCTGCCCCAGCCAGGCCTGAGTCCTCCCACTGTCTGCGCTGGCATCCCTGGGCTGCTGTAACAAAGTGCCACAGATTTGGGGCTTAAACAACAGACACTGATTCTCTCCCTGTCTCGGGAGCCAGGAGTCTGCAATCAAGGCGGTCAGCAGGGCCACAGCTCCCCTGGAGGCTCTCGGGAGGCCCCTTCCAGCTTCTGGTGTCTCCGGGTGCTCCCCATCCCGCAGCTGTGGCCCTCTGACCCCTGCCTGCATCTTCCCACGGCTCCTCCCATGTGTCTGTGTCTCCTCTTCTTACAAGAACGCCCGTCCTTTTGGAGTAAGGCCCACCCTAAGGACCTCGTCTTAACTTGATGATATCTGCAAAGATCTTGTTTCTAAATCAGGTCGCATTCACAGGTGCGGGGGTTAGGACTTGAACGTGTCTTTACTGGGGACACAACTCAGCCCGCAGCAACGTCAGAAGGTTCTTCCCACTGCAAACACAATCCTCCCTGAGGCTGCCTTCAGGTGCCCTGTTCTCGCTGTCAGAATCACCGGCACCTTCAGTGCAGGTCAGCTGTGAGAGGAGCCCCAGGAAGGCTCGGGGACCTTGTAGATGCCCAGAGGACAGGGGTCTTCGGCATTTCTGATGAACTATTCACAGCCCAGAGTCTTTGCATATATCAGGATATGGCAATACTGCTATGACACCACAAGACTGCTATGACACCCTCAAGACAGAAATGACACCCACAATACAGATATGATACCCACAAAACTGAAATGACATGCTCAAGACTGAAATGACACTCACAACACTGATACGACACCCACAAGATTGAAATGACACCCACAAGACTGAAATGACACCTGCAAGACTGAAATGACACCCACAAGACTGCTATGACACCCACAATACAGATATGACACCCACAAAACTGAAATGACACCCACAACACTGATATGACACCCACAATACTGCTATGACACCCACAATACAGAAATGACACCCACAAGATTGAAACAACATCCGCAAGACTGAAATGACACCTGCAAGACTGCAATGATACCCACAATACAGATATGGCACCCACAATAGTGATATGACACCCCCAAGACTGATATGACACCCGCAAGACTGAAATGACACCTGCAAGTCTGATATGACACCCACAATACTGCTATGACACCCACAATACAGATATGACACCCGCAAAACTGATATGACACTTGCAAGACTGCTATGTAATACAGATATGACACTTTCAAGTCCGATAAGACACCTGTGTCATATCTGCAGTGTCATATCTGTATTGTGGGTGTCATATCAGTATTACAGGTGTCCTAGCACTATTACGGGTGTCATATCTATATTGAGGGTGTCATATCAGTCTTGTGGGTGTTATAGCAGTACTGTGGGTGTCATATCAGCCTTGTGGGTGTCATAGCAGTACTGTGGGTGTCATATCAGTATTACGGCTGTCATAGCAGTCTTGCAGGTGTCTTATCGATCTTGTGGGTGTCATAGTAGTATTATGGGTGTCATATCAGACTTGTGGGTGTCATACAGCCTTGTGGGTGTCATATCACTATTCTGGGTGACATATCAGTCTTGTGGGTGTCATATCAGACTTGTGGGTGTCATATCAATCTTGTGGGTGTCATATCAGACTTGTGGGTGTCATATCACTATTATGGGTGACATATCAGTCTTGTGGGTGTCATATCAGACTTGTGGGTGTCATATCAATCTTGTGGGTGTCATATCAGACTTGTGGGTGTCATATCAGACTTGTGGGTGTCATATCACTATTATGGGTGACATATCAGTCTTGTGGGTGTCATATCAGACTTGTGGGTGTCATATCAATCTTGTGGGTGTCATATCAGACTTGTGGGTGTCATATAAGCATTGCAGGTATCATAGCAGTCTTATGTTTTAGCACACTTACGGGTGTCATGTCTGTCTTGCGGGTGTCATAACAGTATTGCAGGTGTCACAGCACTCTTACAAGTGTCATATCTGTACTGCAGGTGAACATAAGACATCAGTCAATACATGTAAGATACACATTGGTTTGGTCTAGATGGGGTGGGGGGCAACTCGAAGGAAGGAGGAGGGGCTTCTAGGCTGTAGGTGGATTCAAAGATTTTTTTTTTTTTTTTTTTTGAGACGGTGTCTCGATCTGTCTCCACTAGGCTGGAGTGCAGTGGCACAATCTTGGCTCACTGCAACCTCCTCCTCCCAGGTTCAAGAAATTATCCTGCCTCAGTCTCCCAAGTAGCTGGGATGACAGGCACCCGCCACCACACCCGGCTAATTTTTGTATTTTTAGTAGAGATGGGGTTTTGTGATGTTGGCCAGGCTGGTCTCGAACTCCTGACCTCAAGAGATCCACTGGCCTCGGCCTCCCAAAGTGCTGGGATTACAGGCGTGAGCCACCGCGCCCAGCAGGTTCAAAGATTTTCTGATTGGCAATTGGTTGAAGAAGGTTATCGAAAAACCTGGAACCCATAGAAGGGAGCGTCTGGGTTAAGATAGAAGGTTGTGGAAACCAAGGTTCTTATTATGCAGATGAAACCTCCAGGTTGTGGCTTCAGAGAGAATAGATTGTAAATGTTTCTTATCATACTTTAAAAAGTGCCAGACTCGGCCAGGCGTGGTGGCTCATGTGTGTGATCCCAGCACTTTGGGAGGCCGTGGTGGGCAGATTGTTTGAGCTCACGAGTTGGAGATCAGTCTGGGTAACATGGTGAAACACCATCTCTAAACAACAACAACAAAAAAAAAAAAAAAGAAAAAAAAAAGAAAAAGAACAAAACTTAGCCAGGTGTGGTGACGCATGCCTGTAGTCTCAGCTACTCGGGAGGCCAAGGTGATAGGATGGCTTGAGCCCAGAAGGCACAGGTTGCAGTGAGCCGAGATCTAGCCACTGCACTCCATCCTGGGTGATAGAGCCAGATTTTGTCTCAAAAAAAAAAAAAAAAAAAAAGGTGCTAGACTCTTAGTTAATTCTCTCCTGGATCAGGGAGAAGATTACTCACAGAAGAATCCCACGGGGGCATGGTTTAATCCAATTTTCCTCAACTGAAGTTATTATTTTAATTCCCTCAGCTGAGGAGGAGGAGAGGGGTTAGTAATTGTTCTGCCTTCCAAGAATGCACATTAAGTCCTCCCTCAGGGAAAAGTAAGACAGGAAAATGAGAGCTTACTGCTAGCACAGGCGCCTCGTTGAGTTAACCAGGCCTTGTCTGTCGTGGTGGTTCCTGCTCTGTCATCACATGGCCCTACCCCAGCCCCCTCCCTGCATGGCCTTGTGTCTCTGTGGAGTTGGGAGGTCCAGGCTCACAGAATCTTGAAGGTCTGCCCTGCTCTGGTTCCTGGGAGCCTCTGATAAATAAACAGCAGCAACACCCCCACTAACTAGACCCCTGAACCACTCAGCTTGCCCACGTCGGTAGGGCCACGTGACAAGTTCTCCCCCTTGGGAGCCAGAGCGATGGTTCACCTCGGGGCCTGGGCGGGTGGGAAGGGCTGTGTTTTAGCCCTTTCCTCCATTCCACCACTTGGATGCTGACACTGTAAACCGAAAAGTACCTGAGACAGGTCTCAATCAGTTTAGAAGTTTATTTTGCCAGGGTTGAGGGCATGGCATGACACAGCTCCACGAGGTTCTGAGAACATGCACCCAAGGCAGTCTGGCTACAGCTTGGTTTTATACGTTTTAGGAAGACGTAAGACATTGATCAATACGTGTGAGATGTACATCGATTTAGTCTGGAAAGGCAGCCAATTAGAAGAAAATGGGGGGTTGGGGTTCCAGGTGGTGGGTGGATTCAAAGATTTTCCAATTGGTTGAAAGAGTTTATCTAAAAACCAGGAATCCTGGTTTTTAGAAGGTTTTTAGAAAGAAATGTTTGGCTTAAGATAAGGGGTTGGGGAGACCAAGGTTCTTGTTAAGCAGATGAAACCTCCAGGTAGCTGGCTTCAGAGAGAATAGATGGTAAATGTTTCTTATCAGACTAAAAAAGGTGGCTGGGCATGGTGGCTCACAGCTGTAATCCCAGCACTTTGGGAGGCCAAGGCCGGTGGATCACTTGAGGTGAGGAGTTCGAGACCAGCCCGGCCAACATGATGAAAACCCATCTCTACTAAAAAAAAATACAAAAATTAGCTGAAAGTTGTGGTGGGTGCCTGTAATCCCAGCTACTTGGGAGGCTGAGGCAGGAGAATTGCTTGAACCCAGAAGGCAGAGGTCGCAGTGAGCCAAGATTGCACCACTGCACTCCAGCCTGGGCGACAGGGTGAGAGTCCATCTCAAAAAAAAAAAAAAAAAAAAAGGTGCCTGACTTAGTTAAATCTCTCCTGAGTCAGGAAAAGACCTGGAAAGGGAAGGGATTCTTTACAGAATGTAGACTTTTCCCCACAAGAGACAGCTTTGCAGGGCTATTTCAAAATAGGTCAAATACATATATTTTAGGGTAAAATGCTTCCATTTCTTTCAGGGCCTGCTATCTGTCATGTGATGCTGTACTAGAGTCAGGCTGGAATTTGATGCTTTGTTGCTAAAAAAAGTCTGAAGGTCTCCTCTGTTTTAATGTTAATGCTGGTCAGCTGTGCCTGAATTCCAAAGGGGGGAGGGTAAAATGAGGCATGTCCGACCCCCGCTTCCCATCACGGCCTGAACTGGTTTTTCAGGTTGACTTTGGAATGCCCTGTCCTCTCTTGGCAGAGAGGAGAGGCCCACTCAGTCAGTTGAGGGGCTTAACATTTAATTTTTAGTTTACAACATCCAGTGTGACCTAGGGCCACACCGCAAGACGGCAGAGTCCCCACAACCTGAATCCTTAAATGACTGAGTGGAGCAGAGCACCCTGCCCCCACTGCCAGGAACATCAGCACTAGGGTGGGGGTGAGGGGAGGTGGGAGATACATGTTCATCACATGAAGCTGCTGAAGTTCGGGGTATTTTTTTGATATATTATTCCAACCAAGTCACTGGTCATTCATTACAAAAAACATTTATAAAGAAAGAATAAAATATGAAAAGGAAGGAAGAAGAATAAAGTAAAGTAAGCCTTAGTTAATCTTTTAAGTAATCTGTCAGGAATAGACATTGAAATAAAGATTTTAGTGGCTGGGCGCAGGGGCGCACATCTGAAATCCCAGCACTTTGGGGGCTGAGGAGGATGGATCATCTGAGGTCAGAAGTTCGAGACCAGCCTGGAGAACATGGAAAAACCCGGTCTCTACTAAAAATACAAAAAATTAGCTGGGCGTGGTGGCACATGCCTGTCATTCCAGTTACTCAGGAGGCTGAGGCAGGAGAATTGCTTGTACCCGGGAGGCAGAGGTTGCAGTGAGCCAAGGTCACGCCACTGTACTCCAGTCTGGGCAATGTAGCGAGATCCTGTCTCAAAAAAAAAGAGCTATTAGGATAAAATAAGGGAAATGTTGTGTTAATGTTAAATCAGCTCAGTGTGCTGAAATAAATTTGAAATCCACATATCAAAGTGATAAACTGAAAACAGGAGATAACCACACAAAATTTTGGGTAAAAATCAATGATTCCATGAATGTAAAAAGCATGAGAGAGTAAGAACAAGAATAAAAAGTGAAAATCCAGAAGCAGAACCTTAAATAACTGGAGGGCAGGTGCAGACATGAAGGTGAGAGGGGCAGGCCGGTCATTTCTGGAAGCACTGAGCATAAACCAGTGTCCGAACAACAGAAAAACCACCAATAGCAGATTTTCTTCTCTTATTTTGTTTTGGAGACAGGGTTTTGCTCTGTCACCCAGGCTGGAGTGCAGTGGTGCGATCTTGGCTCACTGCAGCCTTGACCTCCTGGGCTCAAGTGATCCTCCCACGTTGGCCTCCTGAGTAGCTGGGACTACAGGTGCGCATCACTACGCTTGGCTAATTTTTGTATGTTTTGTAGGGACGGGATTTCACTGTGTTTCCCAGGCTGGTCTCAAACTCCTGGGCTCAAGTGATCCACTTGCCTCTGCCTCCCAAAGTGCTGGGATTACAGATGTGCGCCACCATGCCCCATCAATAGCATATTTTCAAAGAATTAAATGAAAGATCCAGGGTAAACGGAAATAAGAAAGGAACACCAACAGCAGCCGGGGTGGAAGACCTGAACTAGAAGGTGAAATAGACAGACTGTGTCTACGCCAAAAAAAGAAAAAAAGCTCGCACCCTCTTCATGAAGGCAACAGCACTTTTTATATACAGTCACTGGAGCCACACCAGGACGCAGGGCCATGGAGTCAAAGTGTCCTCTGGGAGGCCAAAGCCCATCACCATAGCAGGATGGGTTTGTGTGGTCCTTAGCTGGCTAGTGGCCTCAGGCAGGGGGTGGAAGGAGACAGGGCTGGCTCAGCCATAGGCGAACAGGCCCCTGGGCTTGGGGTTTAGTGCCCTGGAGTTGGCAGTTTATCTTTGAATCTGTGTCTTGTGTGTAAAGTCTAAGGGAGCGTGGAGCATGTGCTGGGGGCTTGGAGCCTGTAAACCAAAACTAAGATTCTAAGTCCCCCAACTGACTGAATGGTCCCTCCTCTTGGCCAGGGGATTTCCAACGTAAACCTGAAAAACTAGTTCAGGCCAAGATAGAAGTGGGTTGGACACGCCTCATTATACCCCCTCCCTTGGGAGTTTCGACAAAACTGACCAGCATTAACATGAAAACAGAGATCCTGAGGCTGACAAAACAGACTCCTTGTAGCAATAAGATACCAAATTCCAACCTGACTCTAGGATAGCATCACATGACAGATAGCAGGCCCTGAAAGAGATCGAAGCTTTTTACCCCCAGAATGTACATATGTTGAAATGGCCCTGCAAATTTGTCTCTTAGTGGGAAAACCTACACTCTGTAGAGAATCCTTTTCCCTTCCCAGTCTTTTCCTGATCTAGGAGAGAGTTAACTAAGAAGAGTCTGACACCTTTCAGGGCCTGATAAGAGACACTGACCATCTATTCTCTGAAGCCTGCCACCTGGGGGCTTCATCTACAAAACAGGGACCTTGGCTTCCACATCCCCCCTTGTCTTAACAACAAACATTTCCTTCTGCTGACTTCAGCTTTTCAGGCAGAGCTTAACCCTGCCAGCCACTTGCCATCAGGAAATCTCTAAATTCACCTATGACCTGTGTATTTGTCTGTTTTCACATGGCTATAAAGAAATATCCAAGACTGGGTAATTTGTAAATGAAGGAGGTTTAATTGACTCATAGCTCCACATGGCTGGGGACGCCTCAGGAAACTTACAATCATGGTGGAAGGCGAAGGGGAAGCGAGGGCCTTCTTCACATGGCGGCAGGAGAGAGAAGGGTGTGTGAAGAAGGAACTGTCAAACACTTATAAAACCATCAGATCTTATGAGAACTCCCTCACTATCATGAGAACAGCATGGGGGAAACCATCCCCATGATCCAATCACCTCCCACCTGGTCCCTCCTTAGACACGTGGGGATTAATTATGGGGATTACAATTCAAGATGAGATTTGGGTGGGGACAGAGAGCCAAACCATATCAAGCTGGAAGCCCCTACTTCAAGATGTCCCACCTTTCTAGGCTGAACCAATGTGCACCTTACATGTATTGATTTTTGTCTCTGCCTGTAATTTCTCTCCAAAATATGTAAAATCAAGCTGTAACCCAACCACCTTGGGCACCTGTTCTCAGGACCTCCTGAGACTGTGCCTTTGACCATGGTCACTCATAGTTGGCTCAGAATAAATCCCTTCACATATTTTACAGAGTTTGACTCTTTTTTATTGCCAAGCCTCTGTTTATAGGTTTATACTTGTCCCATGCCTCTTGCGGTCACCTGACAATCACTGCTGCCCCCTGCCCTGGGGCCTGGGTTCAGGGGCAGGGAAGTCAGAGTTGAGATCAGGTGCCTGGCATGTTGAATTGCACAGCATGGTCCTGAGTTCCTGTCTGCTTCTGCCCTCACCCTGTAAGCATCCATGTCCAAGAGAGAGTGACATCAAATAGCAAATTAAAACACCATGACAACTTTAGAGAGAGAGAGAGAGATGACTCTGAAGGGAAGATAAAGGTTTCTTCCTGCTTTTTGAACAGGAGGCTGTGCGTTTTCATTTTGCCCGGAGTTCTGGGCCTACAGGAAGGCCCCCTAGAGAGCTCTTACAGGAAGCCGCCTGGGTTTTCTCTCCTCCCTTGACTGACCTCCCCACTGCAGACCCCAGCCAAAGGACCATGCCTGGGCCAAACCAATGTCCCAGCAATTCAGCAGCAGCCCTGGCAGGCCCTGACAGGTGATGCCAGCTGGCTCAGCTGCTTCTCCCGGGGATGTGTCTGTATTTTGTCATCCCTCTAGACCATGCACTCTTGGAGACTAAAGACCACGACTCTTAGCCATTTATTCTGCAAGTGTGTGTTAAGCAGCTTCTTTGGGGCAAGCCCTGTGCTTGGCTTGTTGAGGGTAGAGCTGTAAACCAGGGAAATAGCCCCTGTTCTTACGGGGAGGGTAGGCATCAAGCTGAAAGTAGCCCCCCAAATCCTCTAGTTGCCTGTGAAGGAATAAAGTCTACAAAGGATAGGAGTCATTTCTGCATCCCCCACAAACCCAGCACATGCAGTAGTTGTGCCTGGAATAGCTGCATGGAAACATGGAAAGAGTGGCCAATCAGAGCCAAGAGAAATGGCACCAGGGCCAAGGACAGGGTCACCATCGCCACCATGGGAGAAGGGGGTGATTTTAGAAACCAGAAAAACTGTCCACTATGGCTGGGGCTTGTCCTCGGGTTGGCAGCATGCGAGTGCCTGTTCCATTCCACGGGAGGCATGGGAGCAAGGCTGGCCTTATCTCACCCTGGGTGCCCCACATCCAGCACAGTCCCCAGGAACCAGCTCCCACTGAACACGTGTGGGATAAAGAAGTGGCAGAAACTAAACCGAGGGCCGGTACTGACTGAGGGAAGGCAGACAGGGCAGGGGCCAGACAGGCTCGGCGCCCATCCTTTGCTGCCTCAGCCAGGCACCTGCTGAGCCATGGGGGGCAAATGCTCTGTGCCTCACTTTTCTAATTAATGAGGGTAATAGAATTTTTGTCTCAGATTTGCTGTAGGATCAAGTAAAGGACATCAGTTGTCTGACCCCATGTTATAAGATCAAGTCCCCTCCTCCATCCAGGTCTTTCTGGCACACACGAGTACTGGGGGACAGAAGGGAGGAGGGGCCATCACCTCTGGCCAGGACCTGTTTCATAGCTAGGAAAGGGCCAGTGATGGAGATGGGAAGGGCAGTCTGGCAGAAGGCCCAGCCTGAGCAAAGGCAGAGAGACAGGAAAGTACAGGTATTCCTGGGACGCAGAGGCAGCACAGCTGCCTGCGAGATCTGCTTGTGCTGGTGGAGCTGGGGCCTTAGCTCAGCTCTGCTGACTCTTGGGAGATCCTTCCAGAACACTGACCATCCACCCACCCTTCCCACGCTTGCTCAGGTCGGTTTAGCCGAGCTGGGTGTAATGTAATCGTTTGCAGAGGACAAAGGGAGAGTTGGGGCCAAGAAGAGCTCTCATCCTTCCCGTGATTGCTGAAGTCTGGCACATGTTCAAACTGCAGAATGACTCAATCGAAAAGTGAAAGTGGCAGAGTGGGGATGTCAGTGGCAATGGTATCACAGAGACTCCTGGACCAGGAACCAGGCTGCCTGCTTCCAGCCCCTCCATTCATCCTGTCTGTCCACCCTCAGAACTTTGGTCACTCCCCATGCTCCATTGCCACTGCCCTCAGTCTGGCATGGGATCTGGGAGCTGAGATCCTCCTAGGGCCTGAAGACATGTTCTTTCCTGATAGGAGAAGGCTGTCAGGGGGGCTGGGAGCTGAGAACCTCCTAGGGCCGGAAGACATGTTCTTTCCTGATAGGAGAAGGCTGTCAGGGGAATGGGGAGCTGAGAACCTCCTAGGGTCTGAAGACCTGTTCTTTCCTAATAGAAGGCTGTCAGGGGGGCTGGGAGCTGAGAACCTCCTAGGGGCTGAAGACCTGTCTTTTCCTGATAGAAGGAAGCTGTCAGGGGAGCTGAGAGAACCTCAGCAGGTGGGGTGAGGTGGGGTCTTGGCTTGCAGGAAGGACAAATTCTCAGGTGACATGTCCTCTGAGCTGGAGGTCATTGTGGATCAGACCCCGGCCCAATTGCCCAGGGCCACGCCCTGCCTGGGTGTCTGCACCATTAGCCACGTGTCTCTGGATATCAGGAGGAATGTTCCAGAGACCTCAGAAAAGGCCTCTTCTTGCTCAGACTGGCTCTTTATTGCCTTTAATCTAGCAAACCTCAGGACAAACCTTCCCCCAAGGCCTGGGATGGAAATAGGGAAGACAAAATCCTGGGTTTACAGCCCTGGCCTCCTGAGATGGACTAGATCTTGGAGGCCCAGGGAGAGAAGACGTGGTGGTGAGAGCAGAGGGCGGCGTCCGGGGCACGTGAAGGGCAGGTCTGCAGTCAGGCGTGGGGTAAGAATGCAGCTTGAGCAGCAGTGAGGACAGAGGTGGGGAATCTGAGGCCAGGTTGGGTCTGATCCGAGGGCAGTGGGAAGCCACCTGAAGTTCTTGAGCGAAGAAGTTGAGGTCCAGAAACAACTTTAGTCCCTTGGGCCCATCAGAGTTCTTCACCTACAAGTAACAGAAGCTGACCCTGGCCGACTCGAGCCAACGAAGAAGGTACTGAGAGCACTTGGAGCCCTTGCAGGGGCGAGGGAGACACTGCGGGACCAGGGTCTGAAGACAGCAGAGCGAGAGCAGGGCCCCAGGGAGGCAGGAGGGCTGGAGTGTGACTTCTGCGTTCTGTGTTCTCTGCCTCCAGATTGTGCTCCAGGGAGAGAGCACGGGGGAGCAGGGGGAGTTTTGCGTGCCCCTCCCAGCCAGGCCAGGGGAGGCTCACTGATATCTCATTAAGACTGTGGGTGATGATAGGGGATGAGTCCCCAAGGAGATGTGTGTGGTCCCAACAAACGTGGTTGGATGTGGGGCAGGCGGAATGGGGAATGCCCACTCCAGTCCTCATCCTCACCCCAGAGAGGCCAGTGGCTTGCTCAAGGACACAGGTGAGTCAGTGGCCAGACCATGCCAAGCGGCCAGCTCACCGGTGACTCAGGCCTCTGTCTTCCTCTGCCAGTGGGTTGTGGGATGAGTTGAGGACAATGTTTGATGAAAACAAAACTTTTGGGGATGTGTAACATAGGTACTGAGCGCAGATGGGACCAGACAGAAGGAAGAATGGCTCCGGGGCGTGGTCATGGGCTCTGCAGTGGTGTAGACGGGTTCCAACCCCAGCACGGCCAATTGCTGGTGGTGTGGGACTTCACATACGTTGCAGAACCTCTTTGATCCTCTCTCTAACAACCCTGAGGGGCATGGTAACCGTACAGGGCCACCGTGAGCATCAGAAAGGATGATGTATGACGTGCCTGGCATGCAGTTGGGCCTGATAGGTGTGAGTTCCTTCTGGGTCCCTGCCACCAGGGCAGCTGGAAGGAGCTCCAGAGTGAAGTCATGAGCACTGAATTCAATTCCTGGCAGCTTTGCTGAAATTCGGCTCCAACCTGTCCTGGCTCCCAGACCACCAGCAGCTGTGCCACACAGTCTCTATGGCCTGAGACACACTCATCCACCATCCTCAGCATCACGTCAGCACCACGGTGTCCTTGCTATCCTGAGGGGTCCCCCATCTGTCCCTCCTACTCAACAGGAGCCCCTTGAGGTCAGAGATCACCTGTGGTCACTTTGTGCCACCGGCACCCAGCAAGGGACCCAGCATCACCAATGCCGGATGGATGACGGATGAAGACGAAGCAGTGAATGTCCCACTGCGGAACAGCCCTGGCAAGCTCCAGTGCCAAGCTCCTCTGTGCACACAGAGGGGAGTGACTGAGCTGCCTGAAGCCTAACATGGGATGCCCTAGTGCCCGGGGGTTTCCAGCTGCCCCCAGTCCTGTTTGCACCAAAAGAGTGGGCGTAGGATTGCACAGGAGCCAACACCTGCTCGGCACCTCGGTCTTTCTTTCACCAGAGGAGAAGGAAGTGAAGAGAAGGCTTTGGAGTCCCATGAGGCTGGGTTCTTGGGGCACCACCTGCCCTCAAGTGTTCTGCAGAAGACTCACTAGCCCAGTGCACATCACTCTGCCACTCTCAAGAGTGTCCGGGGCTTACCGCAGCCACCTAGAGAGGCTGGGGCTTTCCCAGTGAGATTTGCTGCCACATGGAAAATTCCCTCTGCTCTTACCAGGCTCATTGATAATGTTTGATTGAGGGGCTTTTCCTATATTCAAAACAATGCCCATTTACTGTCGGATATTTGGAAACTACAGAAAAACAGCGTGAGGAGAGTATGAATTGCCTTTCAAAGAGAAAGAAGCTTCCTGCCCTGTCTCTGGGTGTGCAGATGCATACAGACACCCTCGCTCCCACGAGCTCAGCTCGTGCACACACAGGCCCAGGAAGCCAGGGCGGCCTGGGCGGCTGTCTCGCTTCTTGCTTCCCTTTAACTCAGTGTTGGATCCTGAACATGCTCTCGCACTCCTCGCCTGCGATGAAGGCCTCTGCCTCTGTGTTTTTATTTGGTTTCAGAGTCAGCACATCCATCTCTCTGCCCCCAGACAAGAAAAAACAACACAGTATCAGCCGGTTACAGAGTGCCGGGTGTTCTCAGAGTCCTGTGCCTTCTTGTGCAATCCCCTCAGCAGCCCTGGGAGAGATGGTGGCTATTATCCCCGCCTTACAGAGGAGGAAACTGAGGCACAGAGAGGTTCCGGTGGGGCAGGGGCGGGGCCTGGGCCTGTGGGCAACATGTGTGTCACCTCCCCCATGTGACCCGTCTGTCCCTTTCTAAGGTACAGAAGCCCAGAATTTCAGACTTGATAGCGTCTGTGCCACGTTTCTAGGCTGCTGAACAAAACAGCACCAGAGTGGCTTCAAACAGCAGACGCGTGTTCTGGGGGCGGGAAGTCTGAGATCCAGCTGCCAGCTGGGTTGGTTCATTGCGGAGACCTTCGGGAAAATCCATTTCATGCCTCTCCCTGTGGCGGCCCCAGGCGTTCCCCGGCTTGTGGCCGTATCCCTGGACTCCGCCTGGGGTTTCTAGGGCCTCCCCACTGCGGGCCTGCTCCTCTTCTCTGAGCGTCTTCCCCAGGTGGGCCCTGGACTCAGGGACACTGGCCACTGGATTTAGGACTCACTTGGACAATTCAGCATGGTCTCATCTCAAGATCCTTAAATTAATTGTGCTAAGGGCTTTTTCCAAAGATGGTGACATTTGGGCCCCCATTCACTCGAAGTCCTCTGGCTGAAGCCACCCCTTACAGCAGGGAAGCTGAGGCACGGTGTGGGGAGGGCCTGCCCAGGTGCCCGGCCCCGACTCCTTGCTCCGGGTCTTCAGCTTGAGTCACCTGCGGTCCTAGGCTGCCAGAGACTCTGGCACCCCACTCCAGAGACCGACCCACTGCAGTGACTTGGGGTACAAATCACCCCTCATCCAGTAACCCTCCCCGTCTGAGATCTGTCTTCCCAATATTCCAGTTCACATGGACTCAGGTCCCTGCCTCTGTTTCGTGAGGTCAGAGCACAAAAATGATATAGGGCTCTTATTTTTTATTATTTTTTTTGAGAAGGGGTCTCACTCTATGACTCAGGCTGGAGTGCAGTGGTGTGATCACGGCTCACTGCAACCTCAAATCCCAGGCTCAAGTGATCCTCCCATCTCAGCCTCCCAGGTAGCTGGGACCACAGGTGCACACCACACCAGGCTAAGTTTTGTATTTTTTGTAGAGATGGGGTTTTGCCATGTTGCCCAGGCCTGGTCTCGAACTACTGGGCTCAAGTGATCCTCCTGACTTGGCCTCCCAAAGTGTTGAGATTATAGGCGTGAGCCACTGTGCCTGGCCAGAACTCACTTTTATGGGGATTGTAGAAAAGGGGGCTGAGTGTTGGAAATGAAAAGGGAAGCATGACAGATGACCTCATCCATTCATCCTTACACTCAGAAATTCTCACTGGACAGCCAGGTGCGGTGGCGCAGTGAGATGAGATCGCACCACTGCACTCCAGCCTGGGTGACAGTGAGACTCTATCAAATAAAAAAGAAATTAATTTTCACGGGCAGGCTGCTGTGTGCCCACTGGGGATGCAGTGGAAGATAAGATGGGCCATGCCTGCTCTCTCGTGTTTGGGGTGACAGAGTAACCAGCTGAACATGCTTTACGATGATTTCAATAGTGACCCCAACATGATGAAATCAAGGCAAGCCAAGGGATGAGGGTGGCTGGGAGAGGTGCGGGTGCTCAGAAGTGGGCTTTCAAATGGGTGATCCTTGAGCTGAGGGCCACAGCGTGAGGCAGTGTGGCCACATGGGGAATCAGAGGGAGGGAGTGCGTGCCAGCGGGAGGCACAGCGGGTGCCAAGGCCTTGCAGCAGAAAGGAGAAACAGCCAGGCAGTGTGACCAGAGCCTCATGGAAGATGGAGAGGCAGCAGAGCTGGGCTGGAAGGTTCTAGGAGGAGGCTTTTCCAGGATATCAGCCTGACTGTGGTATCTGTTAGGTTGACATTCTCGCTCCCTGCCCTGGCCTTGAGGTGCTGGCCTTGAGGTCCTGGGAGAAGGATGGACACCCCCAGATAAGTGTGGGGGTCCCAGAGCTGCAGGGACGGTGGCTCGACTTCATGAGGGAATTGCAAATCTGCACAGAGCAGCTCCGGGCCCTTCCTCTCCTGGGTGCAAGTGCGTATGCATGCGCACACACGTGTGTCTTTGTTTGGAGACTCCCAGCTGACCAGGTGATTGTGCACAAGGCCCTGTGTTCTGAATGGAGAGGGGCAAAGCAGCCTGGCATGGTCTGGAGCAGTGGGAAGGCACTCCCTGCAGAGGGAATAGTTTGCATCCTGCACACCTGGGCCCTGAGTGGTGACCAAGCAAAGCACTTTCATTGCCAGCATCTGGAACACAGAGCCTGCCACGTGCAGTGATCGTAAGTGCAGTGGCACGCAGCTGAGGACAGGCGTTTAGAGCAGTGTCTGTATAGCTGAGCTTCTCAGAGCACCAGGAGGTCTAACCCAGGCACTTCCTTGGGCTCTGAGGTCATGTGTTCCTTCATGCATTTAGCACTGAGTCAGGCTGATGGTGTGCAAGGCTGTGGGGACAAAGGGACAAAACATGGACCCTGCCTGCATGGGTTGACAGCCCTGGACAGGGAGTGGCCACTGTGGTGAGTCCCAGCCCAGAAGAGTGAGGCTGTGAATAGACACTACACTGGGGTTCTACCCCCAGGCCCCCTGGAGCTGGTACGGGCAGGGCACACAGGCCATGAACCGCAGGATACGTGGGGAGGTGCCTCCACATCCAAACCACCCACTTCCCCGCTCCTGCCCTGCCAAGGCACCAGGAGAACCACTTTCCTCCCCTCCTGGGCTGTGGGTCCCTTGGGGAAGTGTCACTGATTAAAGCACGAGGCAATGGGCTTCTGCGACCTCATGGCTGTCCCCACTGCCCTGACCCCAGCCTATGGAGAAGCCCAGGGCAGAAGCACCGGCATTCCTGTCTAGCACCCGGCTCCTCTTAACCTGGATGTCCACCTGTCATTCCAGTTCTTCCCCTCGATGACCCTGTTCACACCCTAGGGTGCGGCCCCTTTCTCTGGAAGGCCTTGGGTTTCTTATGCACATTGCACCCCCTTTGCGAGCCCCCAGCTTGGCAAGGGATAGTATTGGGGTCTACCTTGGGGGACTGATAGGGTTAGGCTTTATGTCCCCACCCAAATCTCATCTTGAATTATAATCCCCGTAATTCCTATAATCCCCACATGTCAAGGGACAGACCAGGTGGAGGTGGTTGGATCATGGGGGCGGTTTCCCCCATGCTGTTCTTGTGATATTGAGTGAATTCTCCTGGTATTGAGTGAGTTCTCGTGATATTGAGTGAGTTCTCGCAAGATCTGATGGTTTTATAAGGGGCTCTTCCGCCTTTGCTCAGCACTTCCTCCTGCCGCCTTGTGAGGGGGTTGTCTCTATTCCTCTTCGCCTTCCACCATGACTGTAAGTTTCCTGAGGCCTCCCCACCCATGCTGAACTGTGAGTCAGTTAAGCCTCTTTCTTTATAAATTATGCAGTTTCGGGCAGTTCTTTATGGCAGTGTGAAAACAGACTAATACAGGGACCTAAAATGTTCTGTTGCACCCTTCCCACAGGGCAGGAGGTAAACAGCACCCACCTCTGCATGAGTCAGGAAGCCTGCTCAGGTGACTTGAGAGGGCAAAGCTTCAAGGTGACTTTCTGTCCCTTTCTGCACAGAAGCAACTGCTGCTTCCATGGTTTAAAATAAACAGTCTCAGCCTTAACACATCTCAGGCTCTGTTCCTGACCTGAGAAAACAGGTGTGGCCCCTGCCTTCCTGGAGTCTGGCAGTAAAAAGGCAAGCTAAACCCGCCATTGTGAATTGTGCTGCCAACAGCCCACACCACACAGGCCATGTGCTGGAGTGGGGGAAAGAGCATGTCTCTGGAGAGCCTGTGCTGGGGCTCCAACAGACCTGGAGGGTCAGGAAGTGAGGTGTCACCTGAGGCCTGGAAGGAGACCCGGCATAGCTAGGCAGGGAGTAGTTACTAGGCTCATGATGGGGACAGCAAGTGCAAAGGTCCTCTGGTTGGGGGGCTGTGGCAGATTCCAGGAATGGGGGTGGGGGCAGAGAGGGGAACAGGGCCTGGTCAGATGGAGCCTCATCAGCCCCGTGGTGGGGTTTGGATCTTATAAAAGCCACAGAGAATCCTTGATGGGATTTAAGAATAGAAGGAGTGAGGCCGGGTGCATATCTAGAGAAATTCCTGGGAGGCGTGGGGGACAGGA